>NC_092458.1:110371706-110689700 GCF_047495875.1 Pithys albifrons albifrons | reverse complement strand
TTGCTATATACTCAATTTAAAGTGTCTACTATATGGCAAATCAGTGTAATTTAGTGTACACTTGTTACACTACTTTGGTTTTCCCTTAGATATGTTACGTATTTACATGCAAAGAATAAGAACTAATTCCGGTAATGTATGTTGATTAGGCTCTTGTTAGGCATAAATAAGGGTTATCTTGTGCTATACAGTACATTATGTCACCTATTTAATACACACATAACTTTCTCTGTCTTTTTCCACTTCCACCCACAGACATTTAGACAAAGAGCAGAAGATGAAGCATGAATCTGTTAGCTAGAAGTAAAGCCTGATACAAGAAACAGCAATGTAGTTATTCATTACTTGCAATTTTTTTTTTTTGACATTGTAGAAACAGAAGAGAACAAGGGTACAGACTAGAGACTAGAATTAAGGCTCTCTGCAGTGCAAGTATGTGAGTTTTTCACTAAAATATGAACAATATATGTGAAGATATATAGCTTAAAAGTATGAAAGAAGGTAACTCATCTTGATGTAGCAAAGTTTTGTTCTTGGAAAAAAGGAAAGAACTTGTTGATTTAGTGTGTGTGTGTTTGCTTTAGTAAAACTCAAAGGAGAGGGCAAAAATAAAAGCAATATTAGCAGGTAGATGAACTATGTAGTATTTGTGAGTAAAACTTCTGATGTTGATACAGTTTTCAAAGTGAATGCCGTCATATGTTAAATAGAATGGATGAGAACAGTTAGGGGGAAGAAGGAGAAGAAATTTAATCATCTAAAAGAACACCCAGGAAGGTGTTCAAGGAAGATAAAAAGTTGGAGAATGAAATTTTCCACTCTGTAAAATTCACTAGATAAAATGAGAGGGTAGGAACAGAGGAGTAAAATTGGGAGTTCAGGAATTAATGTGTGCATAGGTACTCGTGCAAATATAAAAGCTGCTCAAGTACAGAGGAAGGAGAAATTGGAAGGCATCTGGAGAAAGAGCAGTGGCTAGAAAAATACTTTTTTATGGGATCAGTGAAAATTGGATATTTCAGAGAAATAGACTGAATGCAGTCTACTCTAAATTCAAGAAAATCAAAACCTTTAATCAAGACCTCTAATCTAAGCAACAATTATTAACTTACTACAGTTTCTACTGAAGAATTAAAATTTGGCTCGTTCACTCAATAAACACATCTATCTATGCCTTTAAGATTATCTTTGTGTCTTGAAGACACTGTAAACACGTCTGGAAATGACACACTCCCACAGTTTCTATACAGCAGAGTATGACGAAACCAGCCACCAAAAAATATTACATTTTCCACTTGTGTTCATATCAGCCAACAGAATAATATCCATGTGATTTAGAACTAGGCATTTCAAAACTCTTTAAAGGACTTGAAAATCAAGTTATAAACTATGGTTCTTCCTAAAGTTCTCTAATAAATACATGATTTCTGTGTGATGTGCAAAGGAGAGGAAAGAATTGTGGTGATATAGAATATTATGTTCCTCCATTTTTCATTGTTGTTCATGCATATTTTGTACACTGTTTATAAGCACTGCATCAGTTAAGAAATAGTAATTCTTGTGTAAAAAATATGACTACTTAAAGTCAGAAAAAAAGATCACTGAGGTGTGATTATTTTTTCTTCAGCAAACTGTAGATTCTTAACTCAGTTCTGTCACTTAAGTGTAACCATTTTGAGATAGCGTCTATGGCATGATTAATATTTGTTTTCACATTTGAGTTATTATTGTAGTAGTACTTTTAAGAAATTTTAAATTGCCCCTTTAGCACATATTTTAATAGTGCTGACTGTCATGCCATTGTTGATTTAGTAGTTTTTTGTGAGGCTGGGTTTAAGTAGGTAGTGCTGATACTTTCAATGCTGTTGTCTTTCTCTGAAAGTTAATACCCAAATGGAAATAAGATGATCTAATATTGATTTTCAAAAGGACTGATTTGCTTCCCCCAAAATACATAACAAAATGATGGATTTTGAGTTTGTTCTGCTGGCGGCTCTGACAGGGGGAAAAGATTTGATTCCAGTAGACCCACACCATTATGGTGTTTTATATCTTGCACTCTGTTCCAAAGGCAATAGATTTTAAGTGTGTGGTAATTTCTGACATCTAATGCAAATTATTACACTGAAAGTATTTACCTAAACATTTCTAAAGTGCAAACGATTTATGTTGTGCTGCAGGTACCTGGCAACTCCATTACTAATAAAGCTGATATTTCTAATACACACTGAAGTCAGAAAAGCAATCAGTCAAGTTTAGTAAAGAGTAAACTCCTTTTTCATGACTGAAAGAAAATTCTAAGGCTAAAAAATAAAGCGTCCTTATAAAGAAAACAAATATTTGATAGGTATGAAATTAAACTTAAGGAAAGAAGAGAACACATTACCCAAGAAAAGAGCAGGAACATCTTAAGGAAGGATAGTCAAAGCCTTATAGACAAATGGATTTTATATTTAGTACTGTACATACAGTGTCAGTGTAAAGCCAGAAATATCCAACTGCTTTGAATATATGCCTTGTGAGGACTGGACCAAAGAAAGCCACAAAAACTTTCTTCATCTCCTTTTCATTTCAAACTGAGAGAAATATTCTTACCAAACCTCCAAACCACTCAAACCCTAGTTCAGGATGCAATTCCCTGCAATACCTAAAATTGAATTGGAAACCATTTGTTTGAAATAGCAATGAACACTTCTCTCTCTTCTTTAAATGTGCAAAAATATCTAAAATACATGTTGGCATAGGTAATTATGAAACCTCTCAGGATGTATTAATGAAAAACATCTAGCATGGACTTAAAATACAGAACTGTACACAATAGTTTTAAGAAAGCACTAAGGAGTAGTGAATTCCTGTACTCTAGATTTTTCATAAATATAGAGAAAAGTAATTATTCAAGTAGAGATAATACTAGAGGAGGTTTTTTTCCAAGAAATCTAGGTGTGTTGAGAATGCAGATTCCACTGATTTTTTTCTCTTTCCCATGGGCATTTGAAATCTCTTCCATCATTATTAACAAAAATAATTTCTTCTTATGTGTAAAATAGTCTGAAAGATCATTTTATCAGTTGGAAAATGCTTGGTAAGTCAAATGCAGTAAACACTGGTTGTGTTTGCACGCCAGGTTTGTGGGGCAAGGATGTGCCACTAAATGGCATGCATATTCAAGAGGCATAACCGGGCCATAAAATCAGGAACACCAAGAGAGAATGAGGAAGGAGGCATCAGGCAGACAATGATGCAAATTAACTCTTTTTCCAACTACTTGCGTTATGTTTGTGTTACAGGTACAGCTTAAACAGTGTATTTGCAAAGGGAAACCAGGAAAATGACTGTGGTGATGCTTGATATCTAGGAAGGCCAAGTGATACTTTCAGATGGTTTAATATAAACCCTGTATTAAACCGTTCAGCTTTAGCAGCAGTTTGTAATAATGCAAGGTAAGAAACTGGTAATAGTTCATTAGTACAGGGAATCTGTTCTGGCACTATCTTTTCCTAAAGGGAATGATTTCTATTTCCAGGTCTACTTAAAATTTCACAGGAGCATTACTGACCCCAAGCACTGGAAAATCATGTGACTTTTCAAACTCTCAATTTTTGCAAGAGTTTTGCTCTGATGTTTGCCTTTTGTACATTAGGCAAAGTGGGAACTCAAGTGAGTCTCTGACCCTCACCTCTGAGGAAAACAAGCTTTTGATGAAATCATGAAAGTTTGCACCAGTGGTACATGCAATTTTGTTTTCTTGCCATTTAGCGTGGAGACAGAATTTGGTTTATTTTTTGCGTCCAACAAAAACTGAATTGATAGCAATGACACTTATAGTAGAATAAGCATTTCCTTTAGAAAATAAAAGCTCTCCAAACTATCTCAGTGAACAAACATAACAGGGCAAACTTCATGTATTTCTATCCTTTAATATGTGCAATTAAGGCCAAATGTATTTTTTTTAAGTAAGAATTCTTTTAATTACAAGCTGCATTCAGATCTGAGGCAACTGTGAGGGGCAACTCAGTACTTGAGTAAAAAACAAAAACAACAACAACAAAAGAAAACCCGAAAAAAAATGCCAGTATTGTTTTTTGACCAGACTGCACTTTCTCAACAATAATTTGCACAAGCCTTTATGGACTTTTCAATTCCCACTACTTAAACTGGTTTGCTACTTCTGTACGTAAATGAAATATTAAAAAAATTATTTCTTTTTAAAGTTGTTGTCCTAGGAGGAAAACTGAGTTTTATCACAAGTTAAGACTTGGCTTCCTAAATAACAGAGCTTGTGGTAGGTTTTATGACTAGAGTCATAAAACTACATCTTGCTTGACCATTACAGCATATGATATTTTTTTTCTAAAATCAGAGAGATAGTACTCAGTGGCCTTTTATATCTGCTGACAAGTTTTTGATATTTTGCTTATCTAGAGGAACAACATGCCCTGTACAGAAAAGTCAGCCTAAGCTGAGAATTAGTTAAAGCAAAACTTTCTTGTACATGCAAGGTGCTGCCCTTTTGAATCCAATTTCAGCACCTGCAAACACTTTGCTGGTGATTCTCAGTGCGTTTGAGGGAGGGAAATAAGTTCAGCTGTAGGTGAAAATAATGTGAGTTCAAAATGAGAACTGTGGCTACAGTGAAATCATTGCGCTTTTTACCTTTACTCTTGCAGGATTCTCCTTATAACAGAAAGTAGCACATAGTCAGCAGTTATGCTATTAATTTTGTAGTAACCAAGGCAATCTATTTTCTTTGCCATTTTAAGCCACTAGAATTCAGTAGGTTACATTTCAACTAGATTAATTTTCAAGTCTGCTAAAACCAGGTATTTGAAATGTTCTTGTATTATTTACTTATTCACTGTATCTGTTACTGATATTTGATGAGTTCTTTGTACGGTGTTTTAGAGTAACTTTTATTTTTATGTCTAGTGTGAATTGAGAGTTATGTTGAACTGAACCACGTAAAGTGAAAACCTTTTAGGTCTTCCTTCTGTCTTTCAGTTACTTTAAATTTAAGTTTCACAATTATCATTAACATTTTTTGTCCCTTGACAGGTAGTAGAATAGAATAATCTTTTTTATTAAGTTGTCTCAGGTAGTTTTTTTATTAGAGTGAAGGCCATATTGGTTTGATCCTTTAATTTCTATCCCTGAAAGAAAATAAAATTAAATACGTATTTTCAGGTTTTTTTTTAATAATACCTTTATATATTTCCTTTGAGTATTTATGTTTTTTCATCACAAAGTTGCAGTTTGGTTTAGAAGAATATTAAAGTACTCTGAGGCTTGGAGATTAGTCTACAAACTGTTTTGAAATTATTTTGGTGCATTCCACTCATTTCAGTGTATGTGCTCTCCTTTGCTAGTTTTATTAAACTAGTGTGTCTGAAGTTGTCTGGAAGATATTTTTTTACTTGCTTTTGATGTGTGGAGAGTTCTTGGCAGATTAGAATACAAGTACAGGGAGGGGATTTTTGTCTAGTTAATAGTTTTAACAAACTGACTTCTAGATCCTGTCATATACTGAAGTATACCTTCTACTACTGAAATGTTCAATTATGCTATATTGATTCTTACCATCACAACACATTCTTTTTTTTTTCCTACAGTTAAGAGAAACCTTGAACATAATGCATAAAAATGTGTTCCAATATGACACTTCACTATAGTGCAGCTTGCTCTATCTTAGTAAGGCAATTAGTGCCTGTGGAACAATTCACTTTGGCCTTCAACTTGTGCTACCTTGACATATGAAGTTATCTAAAATAACTTCAAATTTCACATGGTGAAGATAAAGTGAAACCCTTGCATGCTTGTCAGCAAAAGTATAGCTTTAAATTTGATTTCAGAAAAGCTGAACATTTATGTCAGCTATGAAATGAAAACTTGATTTACTACCAACTAGTAATAGGCATTGAGGAGTGTACAGCTTAATGTTGATAAGCCAATTTAAGTATGTAAGGGAGAAATTTTTTTTTACAAGCTTTAAAGAATGGAAACTGAATCATTCTCAAGAATATGAATTAGAGTTTATTTAAAAACTCATGATTTTATTTTTGTTTCCAGAAGTAAAAAGAGACTTATTGTGGTAAAGACTGGAAATGCAACATTGTCCAGTCAAACAAGTGACAGATAAAAAAAATGCCTAACAAGGATTTTTCTATGACTAACCAATGCATGAAATAATCCTTATGCTTTTAGAACTGTCAGTACTAGAAAGTAAATCCTAACAGAACTGTCATCTTCAGATGAAAATAAAAGGCAAAGTTAGCAAGAAGAGGGTGGAAGAAGTATGATAGTTAAAGTGAACAGGATGGGATTGTAAGAAATGATAGGTTGCAAAGGAAGAATCACTTGTAAGATAAATATCCCTTCATGGTGGCTGCAAATGTATACCCTATGCTTCCAAATAGGAGGGTCTGGTGTCCTTGCTAACCTATAGATTGTCTTGAAAAGGCTTGTTATAATTGTTATAGGCTTTGTTTTTCAGTCTGTACATTTGGAGGCCTGATTCATAAGATGTGTTCAGCTGTCAAGGCAAATAATACTGAAAGTGGCTGACAGACCTCAAGTAATCAATTCACTCAGCTGATGTTCTAAATGTCTTCAACCAAGCAACTTCAGCACTCACAGGAGGCCCAGCCAGGAGAGGAAGTAAGTGTACAATGCAGGGTGATGTCTAAGTTATCATCCCAGGGAAGGTAATCTGTGTCAAATTTCAAATTTATCTCTCTATATATATTCCAAACACTGATTCCACTCAGAACTTTTTTGTGAAAATCAAATAGGTGGATATTTGTGATATCAGGAACAGCAAAGTTCAGCAACAAATCAGATAAACCCAACAGCATTTAAGTGTCTCTTGGTGAGTATTTTCTATTCATAATTGCTCTTTTTTTAAACTCATAGTTACCAACGGGTCAATTTTCTCTGACTAGTCAGAAATTCCATTCTCACTAGTATTTTGTATGTTTGTCACATCTGTTGCTAAAGCTGCTGCTCATGCAAACCCTTGTGTATGTAGTATGTGTCAATGTGCATGTACATCCAAGCTGTGGACACCCAGCTGGTTTAATACAGGGTTTTGCTGTGCTATCACGAACATCCCTTGCAGCTGTTCTAGATGTGCAGGGCAACTCTTGGTTCTTGGGAGTGTGTGCAGTAGCTCAGACAGGACCAGAGTTTGTCAGAGTTACTGGATTTAAGCAACAAGACGTTTCCTTGATAGATCTGTCCAAGAGAGGGACTTAACAGTAAAATCAATATTGCCATTAATATTAATGTAATAAATGCACCTGCAACTGTGCAGAGCATATAATAAATGGGTTTAGGTATAAGTGGAATTTAGTGCTTTAATTCAGAGAATGTGCTGTTTAGAGAAGTTTCTGTAGTTGTCTTAATGCCTTATATAATCCTGTACATTATTTTTCTGCTTCTGAGCACTTGAAATCTTTGTTATGTGAGCCACTGAAGTTTCGAATACTTTCCCAACTGAGGAATTGGAAATGTATTTTTAATAGCAGATGAACCTTAATGTACTGATAATTCTAGTAGCAATGTTGAAACAAGGTCTTCTGACAGGGGAAGAGTGAGAAAAAGCATTTTAGGATAAGAGGCCTTAGGAAATATATGTATAACCTCTTTACAGCAGTGACCCCAATGAGATCAATGTGCTGTGCTGTGTTTATGTTACTTCCAGTACAACATTGATATTCTGGTAAAAGATTGTAGGGAAAAGCAGAGCAAATAGCTTTTTAGTGATTATTCTCTATCCTGAGTATGCAGGGTCATATGTTGTATCCAAATGCAATTTGTCTGCATTAGAAACATATAATTTTTTACCTCCCTGAAATCAAGTAATACCAATAGCAGGATTACATTTATTAAGCTTCAGTTAATGAGATTTGGAAGTGCTTAATGTAAAAATGTGGCATCATATATATTTCACTTAATTTGAAAAATATGTAAGAAAAAGAGGTTAGACTGTTTACTGATGAAAACCAAAACCTTTTACCACCAGAATGAGGACACCAACTAGACACAAAAGCAATTTACTCACCTATTGTGAAAATCATCACTGTAAACTGTCATGACAAAAAGCTAAACCACAGAAATCTTGAGACTTCTTGAAGCCCAGAGGTTCACAAGACCAATTACTGAAGACTATACAAACCTACTAAGCTTGTATGAGTGTCAAAGAGATATATGGATATGCCCTTCTCTTCAAGCTGTGAAGCCTGAGAAGCATTTTGATTCTTCATCAGCATTGTCTACATAGCAAAAACATTTGGACTTTTTTACTTGGGAGAAAAGGAGGCTGTCAGGTGACCTTGTTGCTCTGTACATCTGTCTGAGGAGAGAGAGTGGAGAGGGAGATGAAGAGCTCTTGTCTCTGGGATCTAGTGACAGGACACAAGGGAGTGGTTCAAGGCTATGCCAGGAGAGGTTCAAACTGGACATTGGGAAAAATTTCCATACTGAGAAGGCAGTGAAACTGAAAATTCCTGGAGAGGTGATGGATGTTGCATCCCTGTCAGTGTTTGAGGCATTTGGACAATGCCTTTAGTAACATGCTTTAGCTTTGTCCACCCTGAAGTGATCATGCAGTTGGACCAGATGATCATTATAGGTCTCTTCCAACTAAAAATGTTCTCTTCTGTTCCAAGTGTGCTGCAATTACCATATGCAAATAGGGCAAGATCTTTAGAAACAGTCTGTCAGTTATGCTGGGGATCAAACAGCTGCACCAACCATGTTTATTTTTATATATTTCTTTCCTATGTGTTTTTAGGGTTTTTTTGAGCCCTATTAAGGTTTCATGGACTGAATGAAGTATACTAGGGATGCTTCCAGAGTGTATCTTCCAGCTTTTTTCTTTTAATCAAGAAGGTTTCCAAATCATATGCTTTGAAATCATTTCACAGAGAAAACCAAAGTACATGAAATGGAGATGATCATGCTATTTTCTTTGAAAGCACCATTGAACCCAGCTAGGGAAACTATAGGTACACCCCATATGGTTTGGCTTCTTTTTGCGATTAATGCAGTGTTTTGTTTTTTTTTTTTTTTTTTACTGTCTTCCCCTCCCTTCCAATAGATTTAATACATTTGATTAAAATTAATCCAGAAATTAATTTCTTATTATCCCCCCAAATTGTGACAAAACACTTGTTTGTTTCTTTGAGACAGGAAAATAGAATATATGGTTTTAATATATGGTCATTTTCTATTCCCCTCAACTTGTTATTCATAATGAGGTCAAGGTGAAGAAAAATGAGTGCACTTTTCAGCAGGCATGCGGTTTTCCCTAGTTTCATCCCTTTTTTTAATATTTCTCCTCGTTTACTTTTTTCTTTCTGGTGTCGTTATAAGAAACTAGTATAATTTTACTATAACCTTCTTTTCCAAGGAGGTGTACAATTTTGTATGCATGCAAGCCCCTAGATCTTTTTTAATCCCCTTATTTTGTTGCAAGTCTACCTTATTTAGCTGAAGTCGATAATGTTTCTAAGGGAGGTGTGCATGCTGGAATATTACCTTTACATGCTAATTAATTGAATATGATAATGAGGACATGATGACAAAGTCAAAGCTGACGCTGAAAACAAGTAATCAGTCTATTTTTTAACAAGTAAACTAACAGAAGCTGGGATGAGTACCTCTGCAAGTTTAGTTTGCTTCATGTGAGCTGAGTTTCAGAGTGCAAGTCCCATGGACCAAGTCCTAAGAGAAAACACTGTCTTTATTCCTAATTTTCTGTAATAAAACTGGTTCACTTGTCTATAGAAAGAATACTTCTGATGGAGGGGTAACCAGAACCTCACAGTTCTAGGATGAATTGTTTAGGCCTTGATTCTGTGGTGAACTATAAACTAAGATCTCACCTTGTGAAGAGTTAGAGAGCATGTGCTACCTAATGTGAAGTACTGAAGTCTGCTAGACCTCATACTTCTGCTGTACCTTATACTTACAAACAAAAATAACTGGTTGGGGATGTGAAGATTGAGGTTATTCCTTTGCTGCAGTGGCCGTAACTCCATGGTGTTCAGGTACTTTACAGGAGGGAACAGAACAAAAAACAATATCATAATCCTCAACATCTAGAACACAGACCTGACTGTTCAATACTGTTTAACCTCTTTATTAATGACCTGGATCACAGGGACAAAATGCACCATCCTGTATGATCAGAGGCTGAAAGAGCTTGAGATTGTTAACTGTGGAGGTGAGAGGGCTTGTGGGACTTTATCCATATGTATAAATAAATACGTGAAGGAAGGGACTAAGGAAGACAGCCTGAAGGGTCAGTTGCCCAGTGTATGGGTAAGAGGCAATGATCACAAAGAGGCATACAGGAAACTCTATTTAAATGTGAGAAAAACTTTCTTAGTATGAGGATGATAGAATACTGGAACAGTTTTTCTAAATACCTTGTGGAGTCTCCATCCTTGAAGACATTCAAAACCAGATTGGACATTAAACAAATTCCTCTGGATTCCCCTTCTCTAGGCAGGGTGTCATTCCAGGTGACCTCCAGGTATGCCTTCGAACATTGGTTATTCTATGACCGTTCTTCACTAGGCTGTGGTATGGGGCCGAATATTCAGAAGGATCTCAGCACTCTCAGTGATACCTGCCTCAATCACCTCTGGTTTATTTTTGTTTGTTTGTTTGTTTGCTTTATCTCCTAAATGTAGCAATTTGGATTGTTGTTGAACTTTGACCAAAGGACAGCCTAGTCATCCATCATGTAACCTAGGCCAGGGAAGGAAGCAGTCTTGAAATGCTTATGAGATATAGGCAAGATTTGCAGGAGCTGTAGGTGGAACATTCCTCATCTATTGGCGTAAGTAATGCCAGTTTATTCAAGTAGATCCTTTTGGTTTTTGTACCACTGAGACACTGGCACTCTCCTGAATTATATCTTGGGAGCTTTGGAATTGGAAATTCTTCCCTGACAGGGAACTTCTACAAACAGAAGAGTAGAAAGATAAATTTTATTTCACCTGCTAACCTCCACATTCCCATTACATCTTGCACTGTGAGCTCTGTTTTCCTAGCTGCTTTACCAGCATGTTAAGAATGAAAAAGTGCATGTCCTGCTTTCTGATTCAATTTTCTCCTCCACTCTCTGTTGTTGTGCACTACTTTTATTTTGTTTTATCTTCTAACATCCAGTCCAGAAATATTTCCTTTCCATTGCTATCCGATCATTATTGAGACACTTTGGGATAAAAGTTGCCAGCATCACATATTTGCAAAGAACATTCTGATGCCTGTAGACTGCATATACTGCCTGGAATAGACACGTGGAACTGTCGTTGCCTTGCTCTCACTCTTTTTACACTTCAGTTTTTCAGTAGACATATAAACTGTATATTTTAGACAGTCTCAGTTGTACAATTTTATATAGAAAGGCTTGCTGTTGAAGCTTTAAACCTAACAAAGCTCTTAATCAGGCAACATATCTGTCACTTCTTTCCCCTTTCATGTAGCCTACATTAAAAAAAAAAGTTCTTATTTTAGTCTATACCTCACACTGTTCTTTGGTAAATGTGAGCTGTACAGAACCCCCTTTATGCATATATTTATAAATACTCTTTATACCTCCAGCTACATACTGTGAGGGAAATGGCAGTCTCACCCCACAGGAATTTGTACAGGATGAAAGAGCTATTTTTTTCTTTTTAGGGTGTCAGCTTTTTCTTAGCAAATAACCTCAAGAGTTTTGGTTTTGTTTTTTTGTTTGGTTTTTTTTTTTTTTTTTTTTTTTTTGTTACCAGTGAGTCTTAAAATTTGATATTTTTGAAATGAGAAAATTACCACATAGCCATAGTGTGACATGACACAAGGAACTTGATGTTGTCTGTAAAAATCTACCTTCAGCAGAAAGATTTGAGAGAACTACAGATGATAGAAGGGGTAAAAAAAAAAAAGGCACTTGCTTGATTTTCTTTACCTCATAATTCTGTGTGGGTAAGCAATTGAAAAAATGAAAGGACTTGTATGCTCTCTTACTTTTAAAATTTGAGCATTTTTTAAACCCTCATGTGAACAATTCTAATTTCATTGAAGACAGCCAAAATACAGTCATGTAAAATGAGAATACTCTTGCCTTGTGTTATAAAAATTATTTTGGTAAATAGAGCATAAGACTATGTGCAGTCAGAAACAGAGCATGTAAAACTTTTTTTTGCAGTTAGAGTTTATTTTCAGCAAAAAAATATTTGGCAAGAGTTCTCTCTTAAACTATTTTCAGTGAAGAATTCTTGATGTTATTCCTGACTTTTACAGAGTTTCTCAAAAAATATCCACAAGCTGTTCCATCTCTCTGTCTTTTTTTTTTTTTTAATGATCAGTGGAGACAAATTGACAATATACACCTATAACTCATAGATACCGAGTTATATTCCTTTAAAAGGAAATCTGAAGACCCATCTCTCCAGCATGCCTTAGACCTTAGCTTAAGGTGTGAGATCTTTGGACTCCTAGAATGGAGATCCAAGTGTTTTTGTAGAATGGATAAAAACAGAAGGGATAAAGTATATGTATGTGTGTATGACTGATGGATGGATTAGATCAACATCTTGAGAAATGAATATGAAAAGCAAAGAAGTGAAAGAAAAGAAAGAATGGCAACATTTGAGAAGTCTGGAGGTAAAGAATGGGTTGGATAAATGAGCAAGCAGAAAGCATATACAATAAGCATTGTTCTATTCAAACCACTATTTATGTCTGAAGTTCACTTCCCTTTGAAGTTTGTGTAGAATGCTTTAGATTCCAGTAAGTATCATTATAAATAATTTTACAATTAAAACAATGCAGTATTCACTTGTAGCACTTCTCAGAGCTAAGCAGTATCCGTGAATTGGACTGGCTTTGGAAATATGGTATTAAGGATTTGCAAACACTTATCTGGTAAGCAAGATTAAATAAATAAACATGTAAACACACCCCCAAGCTTAGGAAGAATTTAATTAAAATATCTTCAGAAGTTTCTTTACCATTGAACAGGACTCTCTAGTGTTCTTCTAGGGTTGGATTCATTCTGTTTCTTTATGTTTAAGGAGTCAAATACCACAAATCAAAAAGTTTACAACCCCTCCCATGAAATCAGTCCTATTCATAACACCCCTGGTCAGATACAGTATGTTTCACTGGGAACAGAATCTCATGTTAAATATAATAGTTTTTCCCAACTCTTTCTTCCTCACTGACTTCTATGTGCAACACCCCATACGCCAATATAAAGGCTTAAAAGTGAGCTGTGTTTGTGGACCAAAGCAAAGTTGAAGATCTGGATGAGGTTCAGATACTGTCTCACACTTTGTGGCTTCAGGAAAAGGATTTCAATACGACTGTTCTAATTCTCAAATATGCTTTATGGAGTAGAAGGTTGTGTGAATTGCTTTAAAATGGTTAATAGAACTTTGTAGAGGTAAGATTATAAACTGTTCTTTCCCCTTTGAGAGTCTGGAAATTACTTTTGTGCTTTGCAAATATTAAGTGCATTCATAACTAATAGATATGGAAGTAAACAGGAACTTCTAACTTCAAGAAAGGAAAATAAGCAGCCCAGTCCAAGCCGTTTTGTTGCTGATGGTTTGCAATGAGTACCACAGCCTTGTGCCTTTCAGTAAAGGGCCTACTTAACCTGCCTATATTTATATGTGTGATGTCTATAAAAGCCTGCACAAGGCACTCATTTGCGTATTTGCTTAGGCCAAAAGAAGATATACCTCTTTGAATAAAATAAAATATTTTTAATATTTCTCCAATCTCTCCAGGAGACTGGGCTGCTGTACACCTTCTCATCTAGAAAGTATGTGCATGCATATATATATATATATATTTATGTATATACACATAAATATAAAATATACTTTTGTTTTACAACCTCCTGGACGCTGTCTGAAAAAGGTTATGGGTAGTATTGAGACTTGGGGCCCATTTCTTTAAGTCACTCTGCAGAAATTTGTGTATTAATTAATAATGGGCTTTCATCAGTGTGCAGAGATTTGTTAATAAATATATATTAGATACACATCTCTTTTCCTTTTCTACCTTGGAGTGGCAGCTGCCTCCAAGACTGTCTGAATTTTCCATCTAATATTATTGCTTCTGTTTCTGAACCTGGATGTCATTTTATCACTATACTCAAGTCCAAAGATTAAAAATGGTTTAAAACTGAAAAGAATAATAGTTCTTTGAAGGAGGGAAGGATGACTAAACCTTGGCTATCTCATTTGATCTTGTTATACAGGCATCACTGGTATCTGAGATACCTTCTCAGGAGGTCATAGGGAAGATAGATCTGGCCCAGATACTTAGGAAGAGGGAATAGGCAGAGTTAAGTACATCCTAGGGCACTGACAACCTGAGATGGTGTATTTTTGAATGTAGGTGGATAAGAGTTTCTGTGGTCAACAACAATAAGTAAAACTGATTGTAGCACAGACAGCTCACATTTGTCTGTTCTCCAGTTCCATGGCCAAAGTCAAGCTGTAAGTGGGACACAGTCATGAGACTCTAAAAAGCTGACTATGATATGAAGTGCTTTGAACTCTGAATTTCAAGATGCTTGAGGCTCTGCAAGTGTATGACAGAAACTCCAGCACTGTATTTTATCATGTTTTGTATTTCACAAGACGTTATTTTATTTTTTCTGTTTTCATAAGGAGTCCTCTTAAAATAAGAGGATTTTTTATTTGATACAAAGGAGAAAAAACATTTATAAATAAAAAGTGAGAAAGGGAGAAAATAATTTGTAAGACATTTCTGAAAAGATGTGTTTAATTTAGTGCCTTTTTTTTTTTTTTTGAGTAGGCTAAGCTTCACAGCTGTTTTGTGGGACATGTATCCTAAAGAAAAAAAACCTAAAAGTGTAGGGTAAAAATTAGTAATCTTGTAACCATAGTTTGGTTGTCAGCTCAAGTTTGATTGTCAAATGTTGCTGTCCAAAGAACTTCTTTCAATAAAATAATTTCAGTAAAATAATTGTGCTTAGTTCGGGTTGACCCTTTCTTTCCTGGACAAGATCTCAGTGTTTTCATTTCATCTTTCCTTACTGAGCTCTCCTAACTGAATTAATTTTGACTGTTCTTATGATGATCCCTTTAGCCTTTTTTTCGACTTTGTTTTCTTCACCTTACCTTTCAACATCCTATAATTTTTTCATGGATTGCATGGTTTAAGAATCAAAAAAACCCTACACCTCTGCTAATATATAAGAAAGGAGGAAGAAAGCATTGCAATTAGAATACCATTTTTTTCCCCACTTGATAAAAGTAAGAGGATAACAGTGAGGGAGAAAGACTTCTTCTCTGGGAAGGTACTTCCTCTTGCTCACTCAAGTAATCAGTAAGGAGTTACACAGGTCAGCACTGTTTCCAGGGGGATCTTCCTGAAATTTTAAACATTATAGCTTATATAAATGAACCTGATCTGGTTTTGTACATGCAGTAGAATAAATGCTATGCATGTAGTTCTTGGGAAGCAATACAAGTGCTGTGAAAACCAACATGTGGCAGAAGTAGCCTGGGAGGAGAGATGACAACTTTATGTGCAACAGCTTTTCTCTCGCTCTCAGCTCCACGTGCCAGGCACAGCTGTCACCTAGAGTAAGAGAGCTGCATTTGACAGGTGCCAAGGAATGTGTAGCCCTCTCCCACTGCCCCGTTGTGTCACCTGTGTTATCTGACCTGTTGCAGGTGTGTTGCCCATCATGTGGCTTTGCTGGAGGGAATGATACTGTAGCAGTTTCTCAGCAAATGGACAATACCTTCGCTTTCTAATATGTTCGTCCCTGTTGCAAAATATGTTGTAGAGCTTGAGGGGGAAAAAACACACACATATACACACACACACACCAAAAAAAGGGGGGGGGGGGAGGGGAGAAGGTGGGAAACAACCACCCCCCACACACATAAAAAGAAAAATGCCAAGTAATTCATATAAATTGTCAGTGTCATATTATAGGAGGTATATTTCCTGGCACTCACTTATTTAGTTTATTCATAGAAAGATTGGGATTTTCAGCATTAGCACTTAGCATTTAGTAAAGCTAATTAAAGGTATTATATGTATTTGTATGGATGATCTAGCTCCTTCATTTTTGTATGGTATTTCCACTGCCATGTTGTACTGCTGGATGCAGAATGTGAAAATGCAAATAAAACTACACTTCCCTGAAGTAACACAAGCTAAAATAAGACTGAATCTTGACCACAGCTGTCTTTTCAGTGTATCTCTGAATGCAGACAATGTCATTGAAAATGATCCTGCTGCCATTATTATAAGGCAACTTTTCATAGGCAGGTCACTTCACAAATGATAATGGTGCTTAAAATTGCAAATCTAGTGGCTGTTTAGATGCCCAAAGATATCCCACATTTCCACCTGCTGCTGCAGCAGAAAAGCAGGAAATCAGGTTCTGTGTTGCAATGTTTTGTATACACTTGGGCATTTGAAATATGGCACCTGATGATTGTGTTTAAGTACATGAATCACTCTCTTGGTATAAGGTTCAGTGTTGTGTTTCTAGTTCCAAATCAATAATATGGAGTTATTTACAATGTATTGCCCTCAGCTCCCCTTTCAGCTGGGGAATCTTTCATGTTTTATTATTATCTTTACAAATTGTATGGAGTAATTGTAAAAAGAAGGAGATATAGTTCCCTGCTTATGGTTTTACATTTATTAGGAAAAAAAGATAAATAAAATGACAGGAAAACACAGGCAGTTGGACAATGCTATACATTGAACAGACCTGACTCTTTGTTATATTTCCTAGGCAGATGTTCAATGAATCTCTTTCATTGGGTTTATGCATCTGATGTCGAACATCTACATATAAATGAATCTCCAACATAATTAAAATGAAATTTACTGCTGGTAACAGCATAGTAGGTTTTAGTAGATGATCAAAATTAAGAAGGCAAAGTTAAATGAATTTTTGTAACATTTTTCCCAGTGACTCATGCCCTTTCTAGCAATCGTTTTCTCTTTTTTAAAATGAATATATTGTTCATCCTCCTGCATTTTTCCTTTTGCTTTCTCCATTCATATGCACTTCCTCTGGTACTCCAATCCTGAAACACTTTTGAGATTCTGTGACAATTTTATCTGTAGAGGTGCTCTAATAGCAATGAGAGGATCGTGAACTCTATTTCCTATGGCTGGTGTTACCTAATTGTGTTTCTTATAAATACATTAAGTGTAACCTAACTATATCTTTTAGATAGTCCTTTGTAATATATCTAACTGAGTTTTTATGGTGAAATAATTAATTAGCAGATAAAACTAACTAGATTGAAGGAAAATGTTACTTCTTCTGCCTACAAACAGCAAAACCCAGTGACTTCTTTGAACATGTGAGATCTGTGATATTTTTTCCCTCCCTTCATATTTCTCTCTCTAAACTGAATACAGCATTTCTTTAAACACATCCTTCAGAAGGTTTATCACAAGCTTTGAAAATGCTGATTTTGACCAGAGTATTTAGATTTCTTTTAGTCTTATACTGGTTAAACATGCTAAGTCTCTACAGGCTGAATTCTGGATGTAGAATTTGTAAGAAATGACAGCTGAGCTCCTCAGAGGTTCTTCATCCAGAAAATTTAGTGCGCCAAAATGCCTTAAACATATTAATTGATATTTAAAGAAAGAAAACCTCAAATTTGTATATGGCTGGATTTCTGTCTTTCTCTTCAAAAAAGATGGTGATGGTGGGAACATCCTGTGATCCAGCAAATACACATGCAACTAAATACTCATTTTACTGGAGATCTTTGAAATCATAGATACAAGAAAGGTACTTTAATGCCATACATAGACAAGCACCAAGGAAAAATGAAATCTTAGTGTCTTACAAAAAAATCTTACAACTCTGACACCATCTTATTCAATATGTTCTTGAACATTCTGTAATATCTTTAAATGCATGTTATACTTACATGTCTGTTTGTCAGTCATGGAGAAAGTATATTAGTAACTGGTCTTCTATGAAATGAGTGATACTTTTGTTAATCATGAATATTCCTTATTGTAATTTCTTATTATTTAATCTTTATGCTTCATATTTCTCTGGCTTACTTGCAGGTATCTTGGATGTAGGTGCAGTGGTTTCAATGTCAGCTTTCAGTTAGGCTTCACAGTGTTTACTTTTGGAAAAAAAAATTTCCTTAACTTGTCCTAGCAAATATTTGCTAATAATGTAACAGTGACCATATAGCTTACAGTTTATTTCTGTCATCTGGCAAGGGAACTGTTTGAGGAAAAGCAATATCCACTGCTCACTAAATGCTTATAAATGTAAACAATGGCAGTGTGGAATATTTCTACTTCTACTGGTGCAAACTTTAAATTATTATTATTACTAATATGGCCAGAACATCACTAGATATTTATTGACATATACAAAGCTTGGCTGAACCTTTGTTGTATTGCAGAAGACACAATTACACTAATTTAGGTCTCTACAGATCTTTATAAGACTTTTACAGACTGAAAGAGAAAAGGAAATGCCTATGGATTGAGTAACTGATTTCCAGAAAGTGTTATTGGGATGTGTGGTCAGTGAAGTTTTATTGATCCCCTTGTCTGCCCCCCTCTCCTGATCCACTCCATTTTATAGTCCTGTAATTCATACACAAAGTGGATAGTTTTCTGAGCAATCTAGAAATCTAGAAATTTTCAGCCAATTTCTACTCCTTCTTTCTTCTGCACAAATATCTTAAAACACTTTTTTCTTGATTATCAGGAAAAAGAGCTTTATTGGAAAACTGTCCTGTGCATCAGTTTCTGTGCATTGTTTTGCACCACTGAGAAGAGCCTGGTCCATTCTCTTGACAACCTCTCTTTAGTATTGATGGGGTCCCTTCTCAGTAATCTCCTCTCAAGGCTGCACCAGCCCAACTCCCTCATCTTTTCTTGATGTTCTAGTCCATTGATCACCTGTTGCTCTCTGCTGGACCCACTCCAGGAGCTCTGTCTTTCTTGTCCTGAGAAGCCTAGAACTGGACACAGCACTCCAGATGTGGCCTGACTAGGGCTGAGCAGAGGGGCAGGATCACCTCCCTCAACCTGCTGGCAGTGCTCTTCTGAACACACCTCAGGATATCCTTGGCCTTCCTGGCCAGAAGGGCACAACAAAGCTGGCTCAGGGACAGCTTGTTGTCCCCCAGGACCCCCATGTCCTTCTCCACAGAATTGCTTCTACCTTCTGGCACCCTCTATCATAGCTGCTGAAGTCCCTGTTTTAGCTCCCAGTGAGTTACCAGTATTCAGAATATTTTTTTTACACGGAAAGAAGCCCATTGATAACAAATGAGGAGATGAGATCAGCTATTTTCTACAAAATTGCTGAATTACCATATCTGTTTTAAACTTGATCATCTAACTAGATACATGTGTGTGTGTATGTGTGTGTGTGTGTGTGTGATTAAGTTGTGAGCAAAGTATAACTAATTAAATTGAGAGTATTGCTGTTGCAAAAATAAAATAGACCAACAGTCTGATTTTTTTTAAAATGTACAATATATTGATCTACCACTTTGTACACAATAGGCAGCAGTGATATAGGTAATGCACTTAATGAAACAATAGAAACTGAGTGTTAAAAATAAGAGAAATTAATATCAGACTCTCAGGATTTTCCCTCCTCAAGAGAGATTTGCTGACAAATTAAGGAAATTCTCATTTACTACTTCCTGTGTTTAATCTTTCTGGAAATGGCATGACAATAATTCTGCAATAACTAAAAGGATAAAAAATTATATAGTAAGATAGCAGTTATGAAAAAGAGAAAAGGTGAAATATAGTCTATATCAAAAGAGAAAAACCTAATTAAAATACCTTAAAACTGTTTACAGGCAAACTTACTAATGCTTCCTCTTTCTTTACTGTTAGGCCAGAGAGTTGCCCCTCTGATTTGGTGTTCTGGGAGCTCTTTCTCTTGGCTTTGTCTCCCCATCCTGATCTCTGCTCCCAGCTAAACCCACCACTCCGTGCCTGTGCTGGTGGTACTCACTGACAGGTCTCTGGAATCCTGATTTCTTCAAGACAACAAATCCAAAAGGCTTTTACAATCCAGTGTGGATCTCAGTTCCTGGAAAGCAGGTTACTGATGGCTGACAACGTTTTTTTGTCTGTAAAACTTTGTCCCTGAAGCTTCAAAGTGTGGAAGATGTGGCTAATTGTCCCCTTGCAAAGTCAGTAATATCGAGGCAAAAATAGTGAGATTTTTGTTGTGCTTATTGAAATAGGTTTTGATATAGCATATTACTTTAACTTTTGTTATTTATGTGATTTTTATTTTGTCAAGCTTAATCTGCAGTGTGGTTAATCCTCAACAGATTTAGTGCTGCCTATGATGCTTTGGAACTGTTATGTTAAAAAGAAGAAAATTATGTTGCTGTTGTTACTTCCCTTAACAGTGACGTATCCACAGAATAGCATTTAATTATTATGTGAAAGATAAACAGCTCGGGGAGTATGTTAAAATCAGTTTCACAGTGGTTACTCCTGTTGTCACTCTGATGCTGTCAGACCAGATTCTGGATGAATTAAAATCTCTGGGCCTCATTTCTTTGCCTCTTCTGTCAGACCAAACTACTATGACTGATCTTACAGAGAAAAGACATTGTTGTAGTCCTTTGCAGATTACAGGCAGTGATTTCTTCCACATTGTTTCTTTGTAAATGGTATCAGAGGAGAAAGAGAGAGGCAGGTCCATCTATAACTTTTCTACCTGTCTGCTGACACCTTCATGAAGGGGAGGTTGTGCTGAAAATTCTTAGTCTTTCTGCATCTGGTAGTGTGTTCTGAAAGCATGGACTCAAAATTCTAAACATGTGCCACAGTAAAAAAATATGACTGTTTTTAAAAAGTTAACATTAATTCTGCACCTGCTGCTTGGATAGGTACAATTTATTTAAATTAAATGGCACTGTCTGCTGCCTTTGGCCACAAAGAAATCAGCTGGTTTCTTCTTGTACTTGAAGCATAACAGGTTTTGCCAATTCACATTTAGCAGAAAGAAACTACCTTGAAAATGTGAATGGGATTGTTATGTCTGCTGTGTGCTCCTGGAAGGTTTTACTATGACTGTGCAAGAGAGGGGCAGGTTATGTTCATAGAATGATTGAGGATGACGGGTTTAAAGGGACCTAAAGATCATTTAGTTGCAACCCTTTTGCCATGGGCAGTGAGAGACACCTTCCACTAGACCATGCTGCTCAAAGCCCTATCCAACCTGACCTTGAACACTTCCAGGATGGGGCATCCCCACCTTCTCTGGGCAACTTGTGCCAGTGCTTCACCACCCTCACAGTGAAACATTTCTTGCTAAACTTACCCTCTTTCACTTTGAAGCCATTCCCTTTTGTCCTATTACTACATACCCTTGTAGAAAATTCCCTCTCTGTATTTCTTGTAGCCCTGCCCCCTGTACTGGTGCCTTCTCTAGGCTGAATGACCCCAATTCTCTCAGCCTGTCTCCCTGCAAGTGGTGCTCCAGCTTTTTATGATGAAGGCCCCAGAGCTGAACATAGTCCTCTAAAACCTTAATTTGCATGTGTTTTGGAATATATTCTGGCACTAAATATTTTTCTTGCAGGCAAGAGTTAAAACTAGTTGTGGAAAGCTCATTACAAAAGTGTACTTAGAAGATGGGAATGAAAGTGTTTTATTTCCCTACTCAAAAAATATCCACAGTTGTGTTAAGTAACAATTGTTAACCTAATTTTTGTAGATAGCTACGTAGGATTTTCCTTTGATAAATCCCATTTTTACATGGCCATTAACTGCAATGACTATAATGGAGGTTTTGGCAGAAGGAATTGATTTTGCTAAGGCCAGACTTCCTGATATTTGCCTCAGCTGCATAATTTTAACCATTAAGTTAACAATGCCATCGTCAATAAGCCTCTACTCAAATAATCAGCAAGTTTGCCTGAATAATTTTGTTTATTTTTTTTTTAATTTTACCAACTGAAAACTTAATGCTGAAACCTACACTACTGGATATCCTGAGGCTGTGCACAGCAGTCTTTGTCTACAGCTGGAGTCATAGTATCACAATTCAGGCTGATTTTTTTTATTTTAATGTTATGTTTTGCACTATAGTTTAAGCTCCAGGAATAATGACTGGTTCTAACTTTTTTCACTACCTGCAGATCCACTGTGAAGATAAACTGTGTGAGGGGGGAAAACCCCCAAAAAAGCATAAAAACAACCAACCAACAAACAAAAATATTTTCATACCTTAGATTGTAATTTTTAAGTAAGAAATAATCAAAATATTTGAATTCTAATCAAGCTATGAACAGCTTTTCTTTATTTTAGAGGTCATAGAGAATATAAAAGAAGGAGGAAGATAGCTACCTGCCTACTGATGCTTTTTCTTCCTTGAGGGCTGAGGGATACTGGTTTTAATGTCCTTAAGAGCTCAAGTATAGCTTACATAGTTTGTGTATCAGCTCTGTTCTGCATTTTTCATAAAGATTAATATCTCTGTACTCTGAACTTGGAGCAAGGGAGAAGCAAAGAGGAATGATTGAAGATGATTATGAACAGAAAACTATCATTTAGAGAGCCATTTTTCTAAGGCTTAGCCCTCAAGTGCCTCGCTGAAAAGTGTGACATACCAAATTTGTCTGAATGACTTGGTGATTCCTGTGACCCATTCTAAGAGCACCAAGTAAACATTCATATATCTGTAATATTGCTTTTTTGTTGTTTTGTTTTAAATCTGCTGCTTATTAGATGAAGTGTTGTATTGCTACTAAGAAAAAGATTTGCTAGCTGAAAGAAAACATGTACCAACTAGACAGTCAGATATGGGACTTCTCTCTGTATTTTCTCCAACTTTTTATTTTTTTTCTGCCAGTTTTTAAGCCTTATATGCCTCTGTGTATTTAAAAAATGTCAGTGACTTTTTCTTCCAAGATATTCCTCATCGCTTGAACCCATAAAAACCTGAGTAACCACAATATCCATTGGGGTAAGAAAAAGGAAAAAACAGTTTTGCAGCTCTGGAGCACTTTAAACAAGAAAAAAGCAAAACAAAAAAACCCCAAACCAAAACAAACAAAAAAACCCCAACAACCAACCAAACCCACCCCCCCACCCCCCCCCCCCAGACTACTCAGAACATCCCAATCCAGAATTTGCTTACTGATCCTTGGATTTTAATGTGGCTTTTTCTGGTTATTTTGACTTTTAGCTTTTCCTCCTTTGATTCTTCTCATTGGAGACACAGTGAACAGTTGATCCTTGGTCTGCCTGTGCTGTAGACCAGTTCTTATAAGTACTTTGCAGCAGCCTGATTTGATCCCTCCAACATTTGCTTCTGGATGGTAAACTGACCTATTATGCAAAAATCAAATTGTGCTTGAAGTTAGTAGTTTTGCTTAAGTGATTGGTGGATTTTACCCAGAAATGCAAACTCAGAAATTTTTGAGCCACTGAAATCAGTGGGGAAATATTCACCTCATTAGTGCTAAGATTCCTTAGAGAATTATATCTGATTCATGAATGTGTAGAGATCAGAGTGAAAGTGGAAGGGATCTTCCGTAAGCACTATCAGAGCCAGGGCAAGAATAATCTGAACACATTTTTTCTAACTCTTTTGGTAGTTAGAAGGTAACAAATTCTGCCTCTGCCTCCCTTTTTCGTGGCCATATTAATGTAATGTAGGTAAATTAGCTAAACTGATTGATCTAATGAAGTGCTACACAATACATCCAGGAGTTCTACTGTGTTTGCCTAATGAAGTGTCAATACGTCTCAAATGGTCCCTCAAATGATTTAAAGAAATTGTCAGATGTAGTCAAAGAAGCTTCCAATGATTTACACTATTGTATAAAGCTCTTAATCATTTAACTATAGGAGTGCTTCCAATCTCTCATCATTTTTTTAGCTACTTATCCTGTTGCATATACTGATGTCTAATTTGCTAATTAGAGGACGAAGATTGTAGTGCTTTGACAGGCAAGGCCAAAAAAATGGATTCTGTCCATAAAAGAAGTCACAGATGTAACAAAGACAATTTGTAAAGGAGGAAATAAGGCATAAATAAGGCCATCAGTTGCAAGACTGGAAATATACAATTAGCCATAATTTACTATAGGAGATTAAAATGAATGCAGTATCATGGCAAATGCATACAAATACAGAGGAAAATAATAAAAAATTAAAAAAAACCCCACAAAAAACATAAAAAAACCCTCACCTTCATAGAAACTCCTCTACACAGTAGTTTTAATAGGTTTCCATGTTAAACAATCTTCTTCAAAAAGTTGTCCTCATTATATAATCTGCCTTAAGAGAAAATACTAGAAATTCCTTACTTATTACTTGAGTGATGTTAAAATGAAGGACAACACATCATGAAAGAGTACCAGAAGAATTGTTAATAAAGCACAAATATAAGAAAATAGAGAGGCAAGTGATGAAACATCTTAAAAGCCTCACAGGTTTTTGTAAGGGATCTGAAAAGTCAAACTACTCATTAAATAGAGAACATGTGATTATGTTAATTTTACAACAGCCCACAGACTCTGATTGACATACTTTTATAATTACAGAAGCAACCATAACTTTGCAGGTCTAATTTTCTTTTATCCCATGTCATATGATCAAAAATAAACTTCATAGGGTTAACAGTCCAAATTGTGCTCATGCTTAGATTGCAGAGGAATTATGTGAAAACCAGAAAGTAAGCTTCAGGATAACAATATTAGTATTTATTCTGTGAGGTTAGCTTCAAAATAAGTTCAAACATCACAGTGCAATAAAACTTAAATTACAGTGAATTACAATATAGATAGTATATCACATTAATTTTAATATGTTGAAATTTTAATCAGAAATAATTGGGCTTTCAATAGAGAAGTAAATGAAGTTGCTGAACCAAAAGGAAATTAACATTGATTGCAAGTGGAACAAACTGTGTAGATTTGGAAGGTCCTGATTTATTGAGGTGGGAACTGCTTCTAAGGCAATTAACATAAAGATTTAATTAATATGTCATGATTTTTGCCAGATAGTGCAAAGAGGCAGAAACAATTAAAAAACCAAAACCAACAACAACAAAACATTTTATTTTGATAATGAAAATCAATATGAAAATTGCAAGAGAAGCAATCTCCCATTACAAGACTGGGCATTAATAAACTTAGCTGTTGATAACAATCAAGAAACAACAAAAGTTGCTAACAAGTATTGCAATGGTGGCTATTTCAAGCATGAAAACCTGTTGTCTTTCACATTCAAATGATGAAATCTCTGTCTCTTAGAGGAAGTAACATGTCCACAAAATATTTTTCTTATCTTTTTATCTGTTTCTGTGCTTCCCAGTGTGCAGCACATATTCCTGAATACCTTTTCTTTGAGCAGTAGCCAAAAGACTCTAGCACTATTACTTCCATGTTTCATCCTCTTTCTGTGCTCTGCATAGTTTATAACATGACTCATTTAGTAAAATGTGATACTGTCTTAAAAAGCAAGCCACTGATTTTGTAAAAATTACTGTACGTGGATGATGTATTGGGAACTTTTTTGTGTTATGATGCCACACCAGTACAGATTCTGTGAACTACACAAGGATGGTAAAAGTGAGTTATTAGGTAAAAGCTCTCAAATATAGGTTAATTACTGATTTGAGAAACCTTTCCATTTAAGACTCAGTAAAAGTTGAATGCCTCCTGTGCTGCTTGAAGTCCTCAAGGATAAAACCCTTGTAGCTCTCAAGCTGTCTCTGAGGACCCTGTAAGCAAGCTTGATAAATAGGAAGAGATAGATTGGGTTTTAATAATATTCTGTAGACTCAAACATATAAAATTCTTACCCTCTCTCATTTCCCATTAACTTCAGTATAACAGAGGTTCTGTAAACTATGCTCTTGCTTGCTTTGAGTGGAGAACTTTGAGTTACAATCTTTCCACCACCAGTGAATTTTTTATGTTCCCTTTTTAACATGTGAATCCTATAGGACAGAAATCAATCATTTGTTCTAGCATCTAACTCTTTCTACAGGAAGTAATATATTTTAATTCCTCCATATTCAAGGAAAATGTGCAAGAAATGGTGCTGAATGAAGGCTTTTGAGTCTCAGTTTGTAAATGAGATGTGAAGGGCCTCCTCCTTACTCATGGTACCTGTGTCCTGCTTTGCATTAGAGCCGTGCAGCCTCTTTTCTTTCATCAATAGAAGAGGAGAGTAGCCCTCTCCTGTGAGGCTTCCTGGGTAAGACTTCAGAAGTCAGAGCAGTCTGTCTTGTTGCCCACTGGATTCCCCAGACGATCTACGTGAAAACAAATTTCTTTGTCAGATAAAAAGAATTCTCATTTTGAAGTGTGGCTGCTCTTGATGGGAACTCTAAACTTCTAGAAGCTGTCATTGTGCAGTGTTCATTGGCAGCCTCATTGCTATTCAACAGACAATTTGGGACAGCAAAACAGAAAACTAAGGCTCTGTAAGAGCAGGCAAGTCACTGTGTTGTTCATAGATCCTCTTTGCTGTGCATAACATTATCAGTACTGGAGGAAAAAGGTGCTAAGGATAGCCATGTCATTGCAAATGCTGGTCTTTCAAGTATGTTCTATCAGATGCTCTCTCAGGGTACTAAGAGCATATGTTAGGATTACTAAAGATATTTCCTTTCATCAAAACGGTAAACAAACAAACAAAAACCCCAAACAAATAAAGCAACCAAGTGAATAAAAGATATTCTTGACTGGCCAGCCAGACAAAAGCATTTTAGTATTCTTTTTCCTCCATTCAGTTTTCTCTCTATGTCTATGTTTTTACCACAATACAGTACTTAAGCTGCCTAAGCCTAAATATCTCCTGTTTTCCTCTCACTTTATTACTGTAGCTAAAAGTAATGTGTGGGGAAACAAGTGGTTCAAATATAAACCATGCAACTGGAAATGACCTAAATGGTATAAAAAATCTTCTGAGGTGCAGTTTTTATTTATTTCCAAATTTCATTCTTTCTTTATTTTCTGCATTGTAAGGCTGTGATTGCACTCTTTAAGCATAATAAAATCAGTGGTGAAATGGAAGAGTAGTAGATTCTGACATAATAAACACTTTGAAACTGGTATAATTTCTTAAATTAATAATTTTTTCCTTAATTATTGGATATCAAAACTATTCTATTGAGTCTTAAGGAAAAAAAGTACATTCTATTATGAGGTTCCATTACAAAGGTTCAAGATGTTAACAATTCACTGTTGAGGCTCTTTAGGACAGATATTAATATACAGAACTTACAAATTATAATTAACTTCTGCCTCACAGTCAGAGACAAGAAGATATATGAAGGATTCTGAGATGACCAGAAAAATGGTAGAATAGCTTGACCTGACTTTTGTACAAGTGGAGCTCTGAGTCTCAGGATGTGTCCAGTGTTACAGAATCTCACCTTTGGGGTCTCCCCTTACTGACTGCTTTTACAGTGGACCTGAATGGGTTATGTGGAATATTTCAGGTCAAATTCATGTCTTTACCCCCGAGTAGAGCTGAGGTGGAGACACCAATATCTGAAGGTAATTGCTCAGCTACAGCAGCCAAATGCCACCGACATACAAAATTGTTGATTTATGTCACACAAAGACAGCATGGAAAGCAAGCACCTGGGTCAAGTGTGCTTTTTTCAATTTTTTTCCTTTATTTTCTTCCTGGGTTCAGTCACAAGAAATGATACAGAGCCAGCCTGAAGAGTGGAACTGAATGTTTGTGGGAAAACTGTCAATTTTAAAGCAGGCTCAGGTGTAGACATAATAGCCATATCAGGAAAGACTTTCAATCCTTTTGCAGCTGAACCAACTGTGGCTACTCCAAATAAGACTAGAGGCAGCAGAAGCACAAAGTGGAAAAGATGTCTCTTTAATACTTGGACTTTTAGACTGATATTTTCCTTCATCAGAACACTTACTGCTTTCTTCATTAAAGGAAGGAAATAAGATTTTAAAGAGGATACACTGCATCTCTTATTACACATTGTCACTGTTTATAACATTGAAACTATAAACTTCACAATGTTTCTTTTCTCACACTTTCAAGCAGTTTCCAGTATAACACAGTGTTGGACCAGCTACATTTAGCATGTTGTGTGATCAGACCCTGACATGTCAAGAAACTGAAAAAGTGTAAAACTGTTGATCTGTGCTAGAAGCATGGTATCATCTGCTGTCGCATTGGGAAGAAGAATATGTGGAAAAAAAAGTTATACCTTTCTAACTGTAGAATAAAACATACTCACTTGAAGCAGAGGTAAGGATATTCCAACTACCTAACAAACAAATCATCACCTTTGTCATCCTCTGGTAAGGCTGAGACATGGTCAGTGAGACATTGCCTTGCTCAGTCTGTCTCAGGGAATGAATTGATTGCTAAACAGGTACTACAGTGTCTTCTTGTTAGGCTGTTCTGCTCATCAAAGCTGTTGGGAAAAGTTTTAAAAGTTAAGGGTAGGTAAAATTCCCTGGTTTTACCTGTTGTGACAAATGCATTCATTTATCAAAACCATATTTTAAAGTTGATCAAAGTTTCTTAGTTTCTTCCATTTCTGTAAAATTTATCTACATGTTAAAAAAAACCCCTAGGAACTCTGAAGCCCCAGTTGGTACTTTGTTTATCTTATGGATAAATTAAACAATTTGCTACATGGAGAATGTGAAGCTCTATGTGTTAACTGTGAAGCATTTTCTTACCATTCCCACAGGACAGAGTAATCATCTGATTAATCACTGTAACATTAGATAACATGAATGTATGTTCCAAGCCTTCAGAGAGCGTTGATTATTTCTTCCCTTTCATATATAGAATATTAATCACTCCTTCCTAGTATTCCTCCAAGTATAAACAATGTTACTTTTAATTAAAATGAATATTTTGGATAAAATGGAGGGTGTAGAGATCTGATATGCCTTTTTTTCTCTAGTTATCTTCCACGTATTATGAAGAATTTTTGAGGGAAGAATTAAATAGGAAGTACGATTTAGTTTTATTATAAATGTGAATCACATCATTAGGAGATAATACTATATTATTTTTCTGAATTGACAATGACTATGATTACCTTAACAGGCTCCTTTTGATGCAGTATTTAAAATGATAAGTGAAGTATGGGTTAGGAATAAAATAGAACCACAGGTGGTGTTTTGGTTTCCCTGTCCCACTCTTCAAACACCAGGAATAAAACGAATAGATTAAAAAAATCTTGAAATAGATTAAAAAAACTTGAACTTTGGAGAAGATTGTATGAACTGCAAAAATATTTAGTTTCCTAGTTTGACTTTGAATTAGAAACTTCAAATCACAAATCAAATATCCCAAAACATCAAGGTTTTAAGTTAAATGTTAACAATTGTGTGATGTGTCATCATGAGTTTGCTTATAATTAGTGGTAATACCAAGACAAGCTGAGAAGTCTTTAAAATTCTAGCATAAATTAGTAGCTTTAATGAACCCTTTCCACTGGTTTATCGAAGATATTTTTTTTTCATTCTCAGGATCAAGGTGCACTGTATTGTTAACATTTACATGAGCATGTGTGGGTGAGTTTCTGTGTGCTTGCCAAAGCAGGTGTAACTTGTGCAGCTGGAGCCTTGGAGCTGTGGGGAAGGTCTCAGCACCAGCAGGGTTCTGCTTGTTTGACAAAGAGACTCTGTGTGTGCTTCTTCATGAAAGACTGAAACTAATTTTAAAAGTCAGATAAATGACAAGCAGGAGAGCGTCCTGTCCTCCCCACTGTGCCAGTGTGGCACTGATTTGCAGGGAGAACAGATGACTTAGCAGAGGCTTGGAAGAAAATACGTGGCAAAGCTGATTACTGGCATGAGTGTAGTGCAATACATCAACGGCAAAAGTGTCGGTTCTCTGTGTTCTGTGGCCTTTCCTTTTGACTGGAGACTCTCTGCCTCTCTCTTGTTAAGTCTGGAAGATTGGGATTCTTGCCTTCTGCAGGAATTAGTGTCAACCGGACTCAGAGCAGTGGCTGGCGTTGCCTTCCATGCGAACTGTCAGTGTATTCACTGGAGATCTAACTGATCACCTCCTTGAAAACACATGGTGATCAAAAGCTTGTGTAACCAAAGCCCTGATTCAGAATTTCCTGTTTGGTAAGTAAAGAGCTGACACTATGTCAGGAGCTTGACTAGACCAGATCTCATTAAAGTGATTATTGTCATGTAGTGATTAGGGTCAATTACATTTGCAGGCACTGTGAGATGTCTAGCTGCTGCTTGGAGATAGAAAAAATTGTATGCAGTTAAGCCTTGCCTAATGAAAAAGCAGAAGTTGAAGTAGAATAGAAAGGAATAGAAATGGCATTTATGCAAAAGGCAATAAATTGAAAGTGTGTAGAGCTGAAAAGACACAAAGATAGATGAAAATAAGTATGTGAATTTCTTCTGAAAAACATTAAGGTATGGTAGCATCTATATCAATTGTAACAGCACAATTTATGTTTTAAGAATTCCCTTCATATTTTTTTTATCTACTTATTTGTCTTTTTCAAGTATGAAATATTGCATGTTTTTTTCTCAGCTGTTCCCTGTAATAAAGCATTTGCTGTGGTATTACAAGATAATAATAACTTTCTCTGACAATGCAGCTCTCTCACTCTACATGTTTTCTGGGTGTTTTATTTGCCCTTTAATACTTTTGACAAGTGGTTTGAGATCAGAATAGTAAATCTACATAATTCAAATGAGAAGGTCCTGTAGAGAGGGATTGTCTTGTTTGAACCACATGTGGATTTGAGAGATGTTTTTGTAACTTCTGAAAACATTTTACTCTCTTGAAGGGTTCAATCTGGGTTCACCATTAAGTCTAAAAACAGTCCCAACAAGTTAGTGAAAGGACTAAAGGATTTGAACAACACGCAGTCATTTCTTTTTTCACCTGTCTTTTAAGGAAAATTTTAAAACATGCAATAACATAATGGTATGTCACTCTTTTTGTTACACATTTGTGTATAGGTGGCAAATTAGTAGGGGAGGGAGAAAGCCAAAACTTTGATCCTAAAGAAATAAGAAGAATGTTGAAACAAAATGTCCCTGACTATTTAGATATGTGTTTTTACCAGGGGAAAAAGTAAACAAATAGTTCCTTAATTTTGTGAAGGAGAAGGAGACGTTGACAGGCTGAGGAGCCATCGCAGCCAAACAGGCCAACTACAACAGCACTATCTGGCAGACAGAACATCTACACTGAATGTTGAACTCAGGTTCATTCCTCAGCTTCCTTGTAGCTCACACTATTAATCTCCTACCCCTGGGTTAAGCTGCCTGTTCCCAGGTTCTTGACATCCACCATGCCTTGTGCAGGATAGAAAAAGCAAACATATAACATGGATGGATTACAAGAGCAGCTGCTATCATTTCCTTAAACCTAATAGATATTAATATCAGCTGTATGAATGCTTCCTTTTTGGGTTCCAAGTGAAGCAGGGATTTCACAATTATTCCAGTAATCTGAGATCATTCCAAAATACTTCAAATCAGTGTTTTGAAAGCACTAGTGGGTGTGCTGATTGCATGTTCCATTATTTTAATAGGTAGACTCATTTGCTACTCTATTACTTGTAGAGAGTTGTGTTGTGCCAGTGATGGTAAGATATCAATGACTTCTGACTTCATGCAAAAATGTATTTAAATGCTGTTTCATTAAAAGTCTATTCTTCACTATGTCAGAGCTATGTATGCTTTTTCACTTCCTTTCTAGCTTTTTGAAGTATGGTTATCATTAATAGAATAGCAGGAGTTGACAAAAACGTGAGTGCAAGTGATGGATTTTGATGTAACCCATAGAGCATAATCCTGGATCCATTGAAATAAATGACAGATAATCTCCAACAGAAAGAGTTTTATAAAAATATTTCACTATCTCAACTAGACATTAAACATTAAACTAATGTTGACTTATTAAACCTTCCCTCATTGAGTTGAAATGGAATTAACGTGAATGGGAACAGAAACAATCTACTATTGAGAAAAAAGATTCCTTCAGCTGAAATTATTGATGTGGTCTCATGCATTTTATGGGTTATGTTTACATAACACAATATTACTACTAGAAACAGAAGTGGTGGAATGGCCACCAAAGTTATTAGGGTGTTGCTTGTTTTATTACTCTAAGTAGTTTGGTTGATTTCAGAATAACCAGAGTTAATGGAGCTGCTACTGTAAATACAGCGAGCACGATTTAGTCCTTGACACGTACATATTTATGTATTGTTGTGTTGTGGAGCACTAGTTCAAGCCTTGATTATTCTATTAAGCCCTTGCATTCATTCAAATTTTTCACATGCTGCTTCTATTTACAAAATGTTAGCCAGGCCTCAAAAGACCTAATGAATTTTTAATTGTGAGCCAATGAGACAAGTTTCTGCAAACACTATGATGTCATCCATCATTAAATACATTTTACAAAACAATCTTCTTTTGCTTATTTGAGTCTTACCTCCCTCTTGCTATCTTATCACTTTACTTCATTGAAATGTAAGATGCTCAGCTTTTGAATGCCCTCTGCATTATCAAAAATTCTGAGAGTGAATGTTCATCTACAAATGGTCAAATCCCCAGCTGATTGCTATCTCATTATTTGTCCAGAAAAACCTTAGTACATACAAATTTTACTATTTTAACTCATTTGTTTTCATATTATTTACTTAGAAAATGCACATAGATGCTTTGTGAATAAAAACATGGACTAGTTTCTTCACATTGCCTAATTTCTAATGATAAACCAATCATCGACATTGGTTATTTTTTTTCTGAAAAAATATCTTTGTAAGAAAAATTACTTTGGGTGAATATAGTGATGTTAGAGAAACTACATTTGCCATTTCCTCTATCAATTTCTTTTTGCTGTTGCTCAATTAGGGTATGTTTGTATTGCATTTTATACCTCAGATACCAGGCAGTTAATGTGAACATCAGAAGATCTTTCTCATACTTTGAAAGAACAGTTGAACTGACCAAATTTGGAATGCAAGATCATTATGTGCATTCATGGTTAGGATTATAAAGGGAATTTAAGAGAAATGAGAAACTACTTCTGAAGTTTTGCAAAATGTAACTGCAGTTTCTTGGGTGGAGTTTTGAACAGTAAACCTAGAATTTTCAAAAGCCTTCAAATTTACAGAAAGTGCAATAAATTACCAGTGTGTCTCAATTAAATTTTCTAGAAAAATCAAGAAATGATTATTCTCTAAATCTGGAGAAGAACTGTACGTCTAAAATTGACAAAAACAGTAAGAGTGATGATAAACTATGTTCCTCAACTCAGGATTTAGTAGACTGCTAGTTCAGAAATAGAATTTTTAATTGTGTTTTGAGTTCAATATGAAATCATGTTTATTTTCTGTAACTCTAAACATGTGTTAGAAATTTGCATTAAAAGCTACAATTTTTCCAGAAAAAAAAGCAAGGATGGTACTGCTCTTTGTCTCCAGAACACTTTGGTTGGAGTTTATATTGTGGGGTTCATATGTAGTACCTTGTAAGTGGCAATTTTACCGAGAAAAACACTGAGTAAATAAAAGAAGTGTGATTTTTTTTTTATGTGTAATACACAGTGTAGTAAAAAGTGATAGTGTTAACATGTAAGGTGGCTTTACCAGTGGAAAATTACAGCCTTTCTGTAAATTCAGTTGGTTTTGAAATTTTTTTCTATAGAACCCCCGCTGCATTGCCTGTTGCATTCCTTAGGCCTTTTTAAAATAGGCAAGAGTGAGAATACAATTTAAGTATGTTAATTAGCTTTTCCAAATGAAAATATTAGCCTGTGAGTTCATGGCATTGGCAGGAAACAAAACACAGTAATTTTGTTCTTTTGAGATTACCAGAAACTTTCATAACTAAAGGAGGGATAAAATTAGAAACTCTTTTTGGAAAAAACTGCTTGATGTTGGAGAGGTAAATTGGTATCTACCAACCATTATTTAATGAATCCTATAATTTGCAGTTTCTCAGAACAATAAAATAAGGCTAAAGGAATGAAGACAGTTATTTCAGCTGCATTTTCATGAGAGTTATGATGTTAATCTTTCTGATACACTGGAATGATGGTACAAAATCCTCTTTGCAACTCAAAGTCCCTGACCTAATGCTCATAATATTGACTAAGATTTCATACTTTGAGGTTCTTATAAAAACACTTCAGCAGTTTTGCTTTCCTTAACTGTTATAAATGTGTGATATAAACAATCCATTAATATTTTGAGGGCTATGTTCTATGCTAACATGATGAGGTATAGAAACATTTGGGCAAAAGCTTTTTTTGTAGCCCTTAAGCTCCTTTCAGGTATGTCTCTGATGCCTGAGTGCAGCAAGCATATGCAATACTATGATGCAGTAGTGGGGATATAATATTAAAAAATCCAACTTTGGGATGCATTTGAGAAAAAAAGAACAAAGTTCAGCAGAAGACCACATTGCCTGAGGGGACCTTTTCTCTTCATGCCCAGGCAGAAGGATAGCTGTACTCCAAGGCTTTGTATTTGTCTTTTTTTTTTTTTCAGTCTTTCAAAGGAGAAACCTCACAGGTGTTCTCAGCTAGGTAAAACCATTGACAAAAAAGGAGAGGATAATATGGAATTAGACATGAAGAATTGTTTGTTCATGAGATACAAGGGAATCAGTTCAGATGAGAAATATAACTGCTGATTTAGACATTCTCTTTCTTTACTTAGTCTAACTAAAAGATCTTCCTAATTTTGATATAAACCCCAAGATTCAGATGGGTTTGTTTTTCAAGCTCCAGGGATTCATTGAGTTTTATGTCCTCTTTTCTAACAGTAGTTATATCTTTTGCATTCTGAAAATCTTGCCATATATCATGAGACAGATTCAGCTAGGTTAAATATATTTCTTCCGTGTTTGTGAGGCCACATAGAAAAATATTTTCATATGCTATTCAAAATACTTGAAATGGAAGACCTCTCCAATTTTACAGTGTTGTCTTAATGTACTTTATTTTCCTACTACCCTCTAGACTTGAACATTGAATTACAGAAGATGAGAGGCAGGGACTTCAAAATGGAAATTTCTGCCCCATTCCTGCATTGTCATAAAGAACAAGGTTTGTAGTGTTGCCTTGGTTTAAGAACATAAGTATACCTGCTGTATACATGCAGAGGGAAACTGCATTCTGTTTAGTAACCTTTAGTGTTATAACTCTTAACTTAGTAGAATGAAACACCTGCTAGGAGTAATGTTGTGGAGGAGACTGAGGGAGCGTACAGATCATGACAAGAAAAAGAACAAATGTGGCGGTTTTTTTCCTCTTGTTCTTCTTTCACTGACCTGTTCTTTCATCTTCTGTACCAGTCCTCAGAAACTTTAGGAGCTATACTCGTTGAGGATCATTTTAACTGAGTGTGTCTGAGCCTTTGAAGACATCAACCCTTGAATAAGATACCAATTTTATGAAAAGAAAGAATAAATCCACAACTAACCAATGATAAACCTACATGACTTAAACCTCTTTGTGTGCAAAGAGAATTTCCCATAGCATATTGGTATTGTTTAATCCCCTTTGTTTCTCACTAGAGATTACTTTTCATAGCATGTGCCAACAAATATTTTGATAGAAATACACTGAAGAAAGTGGAGTTTTGACACCAAGTCACTTTTGGAAATATGCCTTGTGCACCCAGAAATTTCACTATAGAAATGGACAGTGGGCTCCTATTTCATTTAGGTAACTCAACAAGGTGCATAAAGGTAGCAACAAGGTCAATTTATAAAACTTATTCTCATTTTCCCCTTGGGCAAATGCATTAGATTGGACAGTGCCCTTGCAAGTGTGCAATGGGGAGTACTACAGTATTACATTGAGAAGACCCTCTATTACATTAGGTGACTTTAAAAGCCAGTTTTAATAAATATAAAGGTGTAGCTGGGGTTCAGTTAAGGTTAAAATCTACTGTACTTTGAAATGTCTCTTCAGCATTTTTGACTAGCTGTATCATTTCAGATTTTTTTTTTAAGAATATAAAAGGATGATATTTTTCAAATGTCTGAAGTGTAGGCACACAAATGAAAAAGGTTGCCTTTTCAGAAAACTTTCTTCAACTTTTTCATTTAGATAGCCTTTTAGAAAGGGCAGGGTTATGCAAATTCAAGATACAAATACCAAAGAACAATAGGAATGATCTTTTAGAAAATAAAAAGGGTAATATTCTCAGTTCTACAGTCTTTACTTAATGAGGAGATGTTTTTTCACCAAGCAGGAAAATCTACTTTTGAGAAAAAACTATATTTCAATATAGTAAGTAGAAATTTGTCTGACACTATAAAATTTGAGGAGTAATGACTAAAAAAAATTGCATTGTCTCAGGAATTGAACTTCCAACTTTGGCCCTTGGGGTTGACCTTGTGTATGACTAGTGACAAAAAAAAACTTCTCTACTGGGGAAATGTTTTGGTGTGGAGGGACTCTGCAAAGGACTAGATTGTCACACTAAGTAACCAAGTCAGTGATTCTGTCAATAAATAAGAATACTTCAGCAATTTAACAATGTGCATAAATGTCCTTCTGCAGAAAGTTCTTGAAAAATTGTAACAAGTAAAATGTAATGAACAAGAAGTGTAGCACAAATAACTTGTGATAGGGTGCAGGGTGAAAATCAAAGGAACAGAGAGAATCAATCTATTGATGAAAAGTCTGTGTTGCAAATTCTAATACCAAGAGATATTAAGCTATAAGGGACACATGGATATTTAGCAGGTGGAAACTAGGATATGCCAAGGGATATATTTCTTGTTTTCAGAACTCACACATTCCTAGTAACTGATATTAATGGTGCATTTCTGTATGCAGAAAAAAATTGTCTTCAGAAGGATACCTCTGAAAATTTATGTAGCCTTTGTGTCTTTTCTGATAACACTTGCATGCTACATTTCTAAAATAAATAGTCTGTGTGATAGAACTTGAATTTTTCAATGTACTTGTAATATGTAGCAATGTCACAATGAAAGTAATGGTTTAATGTGTCCATGTTATTAAACTGCAATTTAGTGCTACAAAGTTATAAAATACTAAAAATCTCCAGATATTTAAAGTTTCAACACTTAAAAGTACCTTTTTTTTTTTTTTTTTTTCTGAGCAGTATTGGTGTATTAGATCTTTTAGTCCAATTTATTGGAATGTGGAGAACTTGGAGTAATTAATTGTCTTGCATTTCAAATTGCTCATATAATTTGTTATTTTTAATATTTTGTGGATTAGAGCAATATTAATACATATCCTAACCTAGACTAAATGAACATTTTTGCTTTATAGTCTGTACCACTTAGCAAAACTCTGTGAAACCTCAGGGTCTTTGTGTTTTGATAGTCTGAAATATTTGTGTAATTTACTCTAGCTTGGATCTATATAATTTAGTGGACACCCACTTTCCTTGACAGGTCAGCAGCTTTTTTAGATTGCATTCCTGCCATGCAATTCCTCTTGAGCTTCAATTTGTGACATGTAGAGAGAACTATACTGTTTGGGGATAAATTTCCAGATCTACCCTTTCCTTTGCTATTTCTTTAGGTTTATAGGGCTAGTCCTGTGAAATGCTGTGTGTTTCTTAATTCCAGTGGGAATTGCTGGAGCACTGTAGAGTGCTAAGAGACTCAAATGTACCTCTTACGACTATAGATAGGGAAGAAAACATCAGACTAATCCACAGCTCCTATGACACGTGTGTGTGTCAAGTATTTTAAATGTAAAACCACAAAAATACACAGCTTTACAGGTAGCACTAAGTTTTTTTTCCAGTTGTCTAAGTTTCCAAAGTTCCTTTTATCCAACTGTATTGTTTCTATTTACCTCAGTATGTCAGTACAGATAACCTATGCTTTTGCTTGTTTATATATATTTATATATATATATACATATACTTTTTTCCCAGAATTCCCTTAAAATGTTTATCAATTTAAAAAAAAATCATTGTGAATGCTTATTGTTATATTACTTTTTATTCATATTAAATTAAAAAAAACCCAAACATCTGAAAAAAAAACCCAACCTAAAGTAACTTAAAAGACTAAGAGGCTTTAGGGACACTGGAGAGTCACAAGGAGCTTCATGAGCCTGCTTAGCTTTCTGAGAGAAATTTACCTTGTAGTTTTCCTGTATGCATTTTATTTAAAAAGTGTGAAGTGCGTCACTAGTGGAGAATTTTAAAACCTTGAGAGAGTTTTTGGTTTTTTAGATGCCTGAAAAACTTTCTGGAATCAGTCTGGGTACAAGACTGGGTACAGTCATATGACTAAAAATGAATTTTAATTATGTACTCAAACTACCATTATGTTAGAGAGATGAGTGATTGTTTAGTGTTTGCTATAGTATAAGAGAGGATCAACCTCACCGGTGAACTGATGAACAGAATAATTCAAGGAAGAATTGACATTGCCTGAGGCCAAAATGCTGAAATATTCTTCAGTAGAACTATAAGCACATGAGAGAGATTTGGAGAATGAGTAAAGGTCAGTTGGTCCATCAAGACATATTCTTTTTAGTAGACTGTTTCCCCAAGGATAATATCTAATTGTTTCTTGAATGACACTGGTGCTTTTTGCCTGAGCAACTTTGCCTGCAGGCTATTCTAAGTATTTATTATTCTCTACATGAAAAGGTGCTTTCTAATATATGCACTGAATTTATTGTTTTCATTTCCAGTTAAGTTCTCTTGTCCTATAATCCATGTTGGAATGGAAATGATAATTTGAGTTGACATTATCTGTGGCAGTTAAGACTTTCTATGCTTCAAAAAAGACAATTCTACCCTGTCTTTAAAATGAGATGCCCAGATTTATAACCTAAGTAACCACAACTGCATGCCAAATGATGGTGCGTTCTCCCTTAGAAGATTTCACATCAAAATCAGTGTTACTTTCCTGAATGTGCTTTGCTGATTCTCTGTCCCCCATTGACCAAAAACCTGTCCAATGCAGAATGTCTGATGACACTTGATGTCTTTTTTTAATATCAGTTGAAAAGAGGACAAATGCAAGATGTACTTCAAACATATTTTGACAGGCAGAAAAATGAGAGGCAATAGCAAGGGACATATCAGTAAAAGTTTCCTAACTCCTCCTTTGTACTTTTTACAAAACAATTCAGTCTTACTTTAATTCTGGATGATTTAAAAGATAAATCAGGTTATCTACACTGCAACTTTTCACAGTATCAAACCAGGATTACTAACCATAAAGGAAAGGTGCTTAATCCTCCTCAGTCTTTAAGGTTTTTGCCCAGAACTGGCCAGAAAACCCAAGTAGCTGATTAGCCAATTCAGTCACATGTGGGTTTTTTTTAACTCTGTCAGGCTCTAGCAAACTATCTAAGATAGTGTTTAGTTGTGTGCAACATAAATAACTGTGGCAGCAGAAGTAGCATAGCCTCCATGCCACATTTCTCATTTGTCTGGAGACAGAGAAATTAAAGGTCCTTCTTCCCTCATCATTGCCAATCTAATAACCCTGCCCTAGTCCCATCCACACCTATCCTTTAATAGCAAAACTTCTTTCCTGACTTCAGATAGCCCAAACCTCCCACTCCTCAACAAAACAACAACAGCAACAGCAACAAAAAATAGTAAAAAAAAAAAGTTTTCTTGCACTTCTGATAAAATTCATAAAATTCAAATTCATTCTGTGGCTAAATTAGCCATAGAACATCATATCATTTTCTGTGGCAGACCCTGCTTTCACTCTTCTTACAGTACCATGGGTTTCAGATTAGTTGACTGTCTGTATTAGCAACACCTTCACAAACATGAGAGCCAGGTTTTATGGTTCATGAGCTTCATGTGGTTTAGGAAAGAAAAACTGACCACCCTCAGTTAAGCACTTAGATATTACTGTGTACAGATTAGTGTGCAAAGTTTTATGGAAACACAAAAGGTGCCTCCACCCTCTCTCTGAGCCACAGACAGTGATCCTCCATGGAAGATTTATAAATCAATTCCTGCACACATGGATGAGTTGCGTAAAGGGGCGAAACAGGTGTCAAAATAGCAACAAAACATACGTTTATTTAGAGGCTTATAAAATACCAGACTTTGGGGAGGACTTTGACATTTCCAGAAATTATTTTTTAGAACCGAATGAACATTATATCCCCCCATTTTATACTAGAAAAAACAGCATTGAATCAAGGTATTCAATTAAAACAAAACAAAACAAAACAAAAAACAACAACAACAAAATTAAAAAAAACACAACAAAAAACCACCATAAAACAACCAAACAAGCAAACAAGAAAAAATGATGACCAATTTCCAGTTCTGAAGAATTCCTTCTCTGACTATGAATGTTTGCATTAACTAGTTTTCCAATGTGCTTTCAAGATAAGACAATTTCTGACAGTCCTGAATAACGATGGAAGTGATTTCAGACTTAAGCAGGATCTACTGAGACTGACTTACCCCTCATTAAACCATAAGAACAATAATGATAATTATTTCAAATCAAGGTTACATGGGAAGAACAGAGATCCATGAACTAAGCAGAAATTGTGCTATCTTCGGTACTTAAATCATCCATTTAACCTGAAATGCTCTGCAATATTGCAAAGCATCCTTGCAATATCCTGATTACAGAATACTTGCTATAATAGTTCAAGTTTTCCATACCAGGGCCTATTTTTGACCATGGGAGTCTGGCCTTACTTAATTTTCAGCAATGAATATGAACGTTAGTTACAGCTTGTGAATAGATATACCATCTCATGTGAATAGTTTATTTATATTGCCTGATGTGCAATTACCTTTTAACGACACCAACCCTGCTTTATATGAACTGAACTGCAGACAACTGGATTTTACTCTGTATGTTCTGGTCCTAGATGGCCAGAATTCCTGGCAACACCACTGGAGTTGAAACAGAGGAAAACATTTTTAGTCTCGTGTTCATTGCTGACAACATTTGATTTGTCATTACACTTCTAATGATCTGTTCATAATACAGAATTTTGGTAATCATTTCTAACAGTACTCCTGGTAAAGGTTGTTTTTCAACCATCATGACCTTAGAGCTCTCAAATCCACTGAATTCCACAGATTCAGCTTTGACAGGGACAGCAGTTCCAGGCACACTAATGAAACCAGGACTAGGTTGCTGCCAATCAGAATCTATCCATACAATAAACTAATTATAAATTATAATGGCATTGACTAATAGTTTACACTGGCATCACAGTAGGTCTGTGCTTGATGGGAAAAGTTGTCCCATGAAACCTTTTTTCTCCATCCATGCTAAGACCTGGATAGGCACAAGGACAGTGTGGTGTACAGATACCTTGCCAGAGCTTTCTCACTGAAAGCATTACCCTGAAGTCTAACACAACTGCTGTAAAAATAAAGAGAAAAAGTGTCAATATTTTAGAATATTGTTTCCTTCTTTTTCTTTAAAATAGAAAATAATGTGAAATAAAAAGATTAATGATTTTTTCACAGTTTTCTCCCACCAGCTAGCAAAAATCAGTCAAGCTAAATTTGCAAAAATATTTTTACTGTTGCAAGAAAGAAAAAAAAAAGGAAAATTATATGAACTATGAAAAATATAGAATGGATAAAATTGTGTTGTGAATTATAGCAGAGATTAAATACTCAAAGTATCTTTTAAACTTATTTTAATAGCCTTCAGGTTAGCAAAGACTATTTTATAAAAATACTCTCACATAGATGATTTTGTTTAAGCTCTAAAATAATATCATAGTATGAGACTCTTGGTTCTAGCTCATAGCTATGTTTTTCAGGGATCTGTATATTTACTTAGGAGAGGGTAGCTGAGTAAATCAATATATCACATATATCTAGAGGCCATCTTTTAACTGAATATGCTTTCTGTTTAGCCGCATTAACAAGGTTTGCTTTCACAGGTGTAAAACAGGGTCAGTTATGCTAATAAACCCAGAAATTATTCCTCTGTGAAGACCAAAACACTGCCAGAAGCAATTGATAAGATTTAGCCACAAAACTGAGTATTGTATCTTTGTTGCATCGTGAATTGATGTGTTGACCTTACCTGTTCTTCTTGAAGTCTAAAGATTTAGAGTTTCTTAATTCACTTAAATGAAATTCTTTATTTTCTTATATTTAACTTGTTTGTTTTATTTTTTGGTTGTTTTGTTTTGGGTTTTTTTAGCTAAATTTAAAAGGGAGATGCTACTCCAAAATAAGATTTTAATTTATTCAAGAGTGTTGTGATTTTAGTGTTTTCAATGACTGTTTTGTTTTATAAAATGCATTTATGCTCAATACATCACAAGGATTTTTAACAAGTTACCTAACTTAACATTGATGTTTAGTTTTGAATCCTTTTGCCTTCAGGTAAATTGGAATAACTAGCACAGATCTCAGTTTGCCTAAAATAATTTTCTCTGCTGGATGGAGCAGATTATTACAAGGTAATTTAAAATATATATAGAAAGTGGGGAAAAGTTGTTTACAGCAAATGTATTTGTTAACCCTGTGATAATTGCCTACAGTGTTTTGAAGATATAAATATAAATATGCCATAGAAATTTATGCATGAATTTCATTTAAGAATATCTCAGACTTGTCCTAATAACCAGCAATACATTTTTCTAAAGCAAATTGTTATCTGGGAGTAAATTGCATGTTGGCTTCATACTTCTTCCCACAGTCACCAGTATATCTCTGGCTGCTCACTCTTTCTGCTTTTCCCTTTTTTGAGCAAACACATTTAACAGCTGTGGAAATAAACAGGGCATACTTGGCAAAAGGAGGGACCAGATGCCAAACTCTGCAATGCTTGTTCTAGCAGCATCACACGGGTCTGTTGCTAACTCCTTGGTGTCACCTCTGCTGGCTCCTTTTTCAGTTTCGCTACTGGCAGGAAACAGAGGTGCATCTGGAGATGTTGTCAAGGTCATGCAGCTGTGGGACCATCTTGGCTCCTGTGTCCATATTTCTCCTCTATATTTAAATCTTATTTTTGCATGCAGTAACATTAATTACTTGAACATAGCTAATGTTTCTATCTACGTATGTGGAGATGAGGGAGAAAATAACTTTGTTTTCTGCAGAAGGAAGTAGATGCTTCCTGTGATTAATTACTGTCTTGAATTTGGGGGAGATTTGATTCCTCTTTAATGGCATGCAAAAATATCAGATGATACCTGGCTGACACTGCTGATGTGCTCTGAAAATCTGAGGCATTTTGGTTATACTCTGTCTGGACATGATATGGGATTGCATCAGCATGGAGGGAAAGATGGGGGGGATAGGAGTTCTTCTGTGGCCTTGTTTACCATTGGTTTTGCTTGAAATTACAAGTCCCCCTAGAGAGGTATGGAGAGCAAATAATTCCAAACACTAATAATAGCCCATAAAATAAATGTAGCATCCCAGAGAGGGCAAGAGAAGAGGCAGCTAAAGGGAGAATACATTATCCTCCTCTCTCTGCAAGTGATAGGACACAAAGAAATGAAATGAAGCTCCCTCAGGGAAGTTCAGACTGGACATTAGTTAAGGGTTCTTCACCCAGAGGGTGGCTGATCACTGGAACAGGCTCCCCAGGGAAGCAGTCAAGGCACCAAGCCTGACAGAGTTCAAGAAGCGTCTTGGAAGTGCAAATGGCCAAACAGTTTAGTTTTACTTAGTCCTGTGAGGAGAAGGGGCTGGACTCCATGATCCTTATGGGTCCCTTTCAGCTTGAGATATTTGATTCTTCTGTCTCAGCTGAAGTGTGTTGGAGAACATGTCTTTTGAAAAGGCTGGGCTCAGAGTATACTGCTGTATGCTTTGTCATTTATAATCACATATAAATGGGAATATAGAGCTTTGTAGCTTCAGTATCCTGCTATAATTTGCTACTGTGGTGTGACTAATACTAGGTTTTATTTGGCTGCTAATAATCCTTCTCTGCCCAGCACTTAGGTTCTGACTGGAAGTTTCTTCTTCCAGAAGTATTTTTTTATTTTAATTTGAGTTCAAAATTCAAAGAGTATTGCTCTTTTATTTGCAAATTAGGATTTTACAGTTAATCCATGCTGTCCTGTAGCTGTTTAACTTCCTGTCTAGGCCATCAACCATCAGCAGCAGTCACACTTCACCAAACCTTTAGGCTCACAAACTGTCATATCAACAACTGATCCATGAACAGGCATAAAATTGTGCCTCTCCTGAGTTGGGGTGGCAGTGGCAGGTTCTGTCTACCACCAAGGCCTGGTGAAGTCCCAAAACATGCCTTGGCTTCTAGTTTAGGAAAAAAAGTGGAACAAATAATTGGGAGAGGGTGAACATACAGGATGTGTGCTTCATGAGGAGATGAGTTTTTGTGCTAGGCTTTAAGGTGGTCAGTGAAGGGATCCAGAAGAAAAGAAGTCGGGTAGGACTAGTTTTGAGGAGGCTGAATGTCCAGGGGGAAGATGGGCATGTGGCAACCTGGAGGCTGCCATTACAGAACGAATCTACAAACCCATGTAAGCTTCACTTGCGCTTCCCACAGCAATCAGTAACAGAAATTGATGTGATTACTGCTTCATACCTATCAGAAAGATTTATCTGAGCCAAACGGTTTTACATATTTGTTTTTGCCATGCCAATTTTCATTATTGGAACATTTCTTACATGTTGTTGCATTTGGTTTTATAATAAGAGTGCAATTCTTTTTTTTTCATATGAAATTATTTGAATTGTCAATTTGGCTAAAAAGCATTACCACTTAAAATCAGAAATGGAAAAATATTGTTGCTTCATAGTTAATTTTGATGTATATTAATGTTCTAACTTTCCCTTATAAAGCAGCCAGAGTTAATGTTGCTCTTTTCAGTATATATCTGTAGTAATTTCAATGACTTATTATGCCTAACGTTTTTTCTTATAGCTGGATAATACAATATGAATTTACTTAGGCAGCACAATTTTATAATGCATTGTTGAAGGTTTCAGACCATTCTGCATATTTTTTCTGTAAAGAGTAGATACATGATTCTCATATAGTGTTTATGGCATGCATCAGCAAGCTACTAAAAAACAAGGAATTGAGATACTGTATAACTTAATATGTCCATTTCCTGTTATTTTAGTAGTTTTAAAGTAAGTGTGGTTTTACATTGCATTTGGAACCTGCTTAAATCTATAAGCTTTTTCTTAGACTGGGGTAACAACTAGAGGGACTGGGTCAGCTGGGACATAAAAACTTATTCAGGAACAGGTGATGAAAAAGCAAAGTGACACCTTCCTGTCCTTCTATACTACAAAGCTGTGATCAATATTCAAAGTAGATTCATTTATAACTTTCCCTTAATATAATTTTCATTATAAAATCTTAGCCTTAAGAGACAATTAATGATATGTCATATTTTAACACATTTTTAATTTTTTAAATTGACTTTAGTTATATTTAGGCATGGGGAATGACCAACAAGAGGACAGTTCTTACACATATGCAGCTAAAGGTAGTATCTGCCCTGGAAATTTTACATTGGAAACAGACATGACATATGTAGTGTAAGGGAGAAGAATGTACTGCACACATACTGTAGTTTGCTTCACATGGTGGACTCATTTGGAGAGCACGAGCTGAACAAGTGAGGAAAAGGGAAATGAAAAAAAGAAAATAAGGCATGTACAAAAATGGAATTGATAGGGTTAAGTGAGCCCAGATCAATTTGCTGTGTGAACAGTAGAATTTAAAACAAGACTGAAGCCAGTCGGCAAAGGGTTGAATCAAATCAGCATGGTTTTAGAAAACATTTCTTTAATCAATGGACTTGGTACTAAACAGCACGTTGTAAAAAAACAGGTAGTAAAAATCCTCTGCAACTTGTTCTATAAATAATAATAACTTCTATTGTGGAAACAAATTAACAGTGAGAGAAGTGCATCCCAAATTATGTTCTTCAAAGTACTGCTGTTTCACAGTACTTCTGTGCATGTTCTGCTTGCCCATAGTAGTACTTGTGTTGTGATGACACACTTTGTATAATGATTTCAAATATATATATATTTTAAAAGGAATTTTTTTAAGGAAAAAATTAAATTACTAGAAACTGGATAGTTCTCAGTTGATGAACTATTAGGATGATGTGTTTGTACATATGGTACAAATTAATTAAAATTATCTATACTTCAATGCTGCTTTCTGTCAAGCTAAAAAAACCTAACTTTGCATTGCTGAAAGATATTCAGCAATCGTGACCTGGTGCACAGCTATATAATTTGGAAAAAAAATGATTGCAATTCTGGAGTTGTTATTAGTCTTGGAGGAATACAGAATTTAAGTTTTCTTTGAAAAGATCTTTTCGTTCTTTGAGAATTCAAGGTTTGTGTTCATGTTTTTATAGATAAGAGTGAACTTCAGGATTTGTATATCATAATTTTTATTTCTGATTCATAAATTTATGCAATCAATGAATGATAAACACATATTTACACATGAGGAAGAGAATATACAAGCACTTTAGGAATTCTCTTTAGAATATGAAATATTCTGAAATTGCAGTCCAGTGGTGTCTTCCGTGCACAAATGAACCACTTGTATACAAATTTATTAATGCTTGTATAGCTGCTGAATTATGTATGTCAGCAAATTTTTGGAAAATAGGGGTGAAAATAAAGAGAAGTTGTAAACTTTTCAACATTTGTCCTCATCATGACAGAAAAACTGTACACTATGGAAAATAGTTACATAGCAATTTGTAAATAGGAGTGCTTGCAATTACCAAATGGTTAAGAACTGTACACTAAGGAATGTAAGCAGGAGGAGCAGATGGGTTGGACGTGAAGCCAGTCATATTTAAGAACTGAAAACAATTAAAAATATATCTCGGACACCGTCAATAACAAATATAGAAATAAAGAGCAAAACTCATTACAAAACGAAAGGGTTGACAACTTCCATGGATATGAATGGAAAGATGTAAAAGTGTGCAATGTCATTTTTTAAAGAGCTTTTTAGTAGGTCATTGCAATTTTTTTTTTTTTTTTTAAATCTGGGACCAGTGCATCACACTCTCAGTGACAGTTCTTCCAGCTAGTTATAGCCTCTTGTTATATATTTTGTCTCTTTGGGTAAGAATATGGCAAGCTATGTGTTCTCTCCATCCTGTCTGCTGGCTTTTCTTCCTTGTGATTGTCATAGAAGCAAATTATCATGCATCACATGTGTAAATATACATTAATACTGCTTTTGAATTCCAGACTAGATTTTTTTTTAATGCCCATGTGAACATTATCTTTGTACAGGAGAGTGACATAAGTTTGTTTCTTTTTTTTCATTTGCTTCACTTATCTTTTTGGCAATAACCTACTTTTTTTTATAGAAGTCCTGCTTGTGCTCTCACAGTATTATCTGCAGTCAATATGTAAAATTAATAGCATTAATGATTTCCTATGTGTTTTCCATCTTGATTGGATTCTCTTCTGCCTGGAAATGTGAGAAATGAAACTAGATTGTGGGAGGGATTGTGTGGGCAAAGGCGTTCATGATATTTCACTTGAATATTGGTTCTTTACACCAAGAGTATATTCTGCAGACTGTTGCTTACCTAATAGGCAATAATAGTATTTTTTCTTCACTCTTTTAAAGAAAACAGAAAATCTGGGAGGTCTGTCTTCCTGTCTCAAACTTGGTTAAAGTTAGCCAAGAAGCTATCTAGCACTGGGAGAAGGACAACCAAACAACACAGTCAATTCAAAGAGAGACTTCTTCCAGAAAATCCTGTGAGATCTGTCATCCACAAACCAGCTTCATGATCACAGGAGTCTGTAGTGAACAGCCTGCTTTAAATCATATTGCCTAACATTTAGGGCCATTCTTTTTCTCTTTAGGGTATGATCTAGTATAAGTAATGTGCTAAATGTCATTTCTCTTTCAAAATCCTTCAGTGAAAGTATATTCTGCCACATGTGAGAGTGATGTGGCAGAAAATGGCAAGGGAAATTTTAGTCATTGCAACAGTGTCCAGTGTTAGCACATTAGTTTGATGCATCCTGAATATATTCAATGAGACAGTTTTGGTTTGCTTTTTTTTTTTTTTTTTATTTTCTGTTTTCTAAATTCATTTTGTATTCACCATGGTGAGGCAAGTGGGTGGACAAATACAGGGTCTGCCATGCATGACCTTGAAGTAATGTAGTCCATAATTCCATGTCTGTCTTCTGCCTTTAATTCATTGAAACTGTTCATATTCATTACCAACTGGAATTTCAGGTGACTCCAACAACGGCTGCTCCTAGAAAACCACACAAACAAAACAGATCTCTGATACAGTGAACTGGCATTCTGATAACTGGGGCAGCATGATGAGCTACTGAAGGTGCTTCATGGAAATGCAGAGATTTCTGAGAGTCTTCATGGAGTAAGTGAGAGAGAAAGATTGTTAAGACAGTATCATCTTATGCTCAGACAGGGTGGGAGTAAAGAACAGTGAATGAAGACTGCATTAGAGGCTGAGACTATATGACTTCCATGACTTTTATATGTTTTTTATATAATCAGTGTTGATGCCTCAAACTAATGTCTAAAAGCAGGTCTATGGAGTAAGTAGTAATGACCCAATTAGTACTGAGATAAATAGACAGCAGCTGAAATATTTAGGAAAGATTGGTTACTTAAAACAAATAAATAAATTGAAAAACCTCAACCAGTTGTCAAGTCTTATTTAAAATGCTACAACAGTAGATATGTTATGTTTGGATACATGTAAATTATTGGCCAAAATTGTGTCACACGTTTGATAGGGAAAGTAGAAAATTCAGTCATTTGCAAACTAATGTCATATAAAATACTTCTGTATACATTATTGCCTGGCCCATTAGTTTCTATTATTTTTCAGAGGGTGCAAGTCTATATATTTATGGATACCTTGTGTGACAACTGTACTTCTCCAAAGATATAACAAAGATGAAAAAATACAAAAGGAGATAAGTAACTCACTTAAAGTTAACTGTTCTGGAGCATGTAAAATCAGACATTAATGCAGACTTTTACAGAAATGGATCTTTCTTTACTTTCATATTTCTAAGCTACCTATTGCAGACTGCTAGTGCACTGAAAATTTCAATTAGGGATTTGGGCTGAGATTCTTACTGTTGTTATATTCATACATAGAAAATGCAGTTACAAATAGTAAGATGCTTTTAGGGTTTTTTGTTGCATTTTTTAATGAGGTGTCTGATGGTTTGCAAAACCATTAGAGTTGACTTTTTTTAGCACATTACCTTTACAGCATCTTGAAGCAAATGACTGTAAAAAACTTTTGCCTATGCAGTATAAAAGGCAAATGAAAATAAGAGAAATAAGATATGAGCTGAACTTAAGGTATCAAGTTTGTTTGAAAATTAAACAAAACCCAACTACGTTAAATCTTTTTGATTTTTTCAAGGGTCTTTGCTCTTTTTCTGTTTCGACAGATATGGAAGCACCAAAAGCTTGGGAATGCAGTTTATACTTTTTAAAAGAATGCACTGGTTTCATCTCTTGCGTATTTCCATATCTTTCCTCTTTCAAGGTATTTCAGAGTGTCTATTTGCTTTTTAGACTTTAGAGTTGCAAAACCCTGTAAACTGGAGGGGGCATTGCTGGAGCTAGTGAGGATGTGGATAACAATCCCTGAGTCTTTTGCATTTCCTTTTGGAATCATAATGCACCAACCAGAGTCTCTCCTTTCTCCTTATGGTGAGAATTCCCATAACACTGTGAGGGGCTTGAATCTGTAACGCTTTTAGTAGAAAATAGACTGTGACACAGTCATGTTTTACGCAGAAAAAATTCAAAGAGGGATAAACTTGTTTGAAAGCCACTGTATTTTTACCCATGCCTGGCCACTGTGTCCCTGTAGGGCTGAGACATTCTACTCTCAGACAAGCAGTAATTTTTAGCAGCAGAGAGTTATGGCATCCTTTTCCAGGTCCTTCAGGGAAGATTTTTTCTTCCCTCGGCTCTGATGTCTGTCTCATGTGTGTAGTCCTAGCTCCGATCCTTAGATTGTTACTTTTCAGCGGATTAAAAATAGCCACCGATACGGTGGAGAGGTTTCCGCTTCCAGGAGCCAGGCTAGGAAAGCGACAAGCAGGGCTCCCTAGGATCAGGCCCCTTAGAAGCGAGGGACGGCTCCTCCCGCCCCCGGCCCGGCGACCGTCCCGAACGGAACAAGCCCGCACTTGCCAGGAGTCCACGAGGAAAAGCCAAGTTTATTGCCGCGCGCTAGCTTTTGAGGAGAGCATGGGAATTCCCCGGATGTAGGCGGGGAAGAGGGGCGGAGACGGGGAGGAGTAACACCGTTCATTGGGTACATGCAAACGAAGGGAAGGAGGGAGAGGAGGAGCGGCAAAAGGACCAATGGGAGAATGAGATGGGCGGGGAAAGTCTACCGTAGGGCTTCCGGCACTCCGAGGCAGGGACAGCCCCCGCCCGGGCTCCAGCAGCGCCTCATGGGCGGCCCCGCCGGCAACCGCCCCCATGGCCGGGTCGGGCCAGGACAGCGGGCTGCGACCCGGAGGGTTTAGTGGGAAGAGGGAACTTGGACAAGGAACTACCAAGGGAAAAACAACCAGGGTAGACACATTGGGGTGTATAACATTCAAGCTGGGGAAGCATCAATATAGGGTGTGAACATTAGAGTCCTTATAAATCTGTCGCAGAGCTTCCATATTCGGGGAGCCGGGTTCCTGGACTTCGGTGTCCTCGTCTATCCATCTCTTGTAGTATTTTTGCCACTGTATAAACCCTGGGTCTCCTCCGACATCTCCTCCTTTTTTATCTTTTAATGCCGGGTAGGCACGAGGAGCTTGAAAAGCTTTAAAACTTTGAAAAGACTTAAACATACAAGAAAAAATACAGCAACGATTAAGCAATGTCCTTAACTGGAATAAACTGGGGCAGAAACTGGGTTTACAAATCATTGTAGGCTTGAAAAAGTAATCAGTTTTAAATAAAATTACATGAGGCATTAACTTATACATTAAAAAAATTAACGATATGTAAAGAAACACTGCAGATTCCGACTTAAATTCCCGATAAAAGGTAATACATGTAAATGAAACTCGAATGATAGCTGTCACTCTTCAGATACGTTCTTCTCTTCACAACCTTTTAACACTTCTTATCATTAACATTTTCATCAAACCTGTATCCCTTTTCTTTTATTCTCCTTTCTTTTTCTACCTCTCAGATTCTTTCTCCTGCTCCTCTCTCCAACCTATACTTGCACTGGCCATCCTTATCTTACCCTACACAAACAAGCTTTCTTCTGCCCTTTCACAGACCGTCTTCTGACCTGCTAACACTTTATTTCATTAAATCTTTACTCCAACCAAAAGGCTGTCAATAAAAAGAAGTCAAATGCATGTAAAGTAAATGTTAGTACAATTAAAATGAGATATAAATACTTGATTTAGGCAACGGTAAATTATGTTCAAGAAGTGTTGATAATAAAGAAAATGTAGAATTACTAATTGAATTTAGATGGGTAAAGTTCAGTGAAATGCATGTGGCCATCAGAGAGCACTTCTAGGAAAACCATAACATTCACACAGGGATGATAAATATATTAAGTGTAGGGATACATCTATACTTCACCCTAACTATCTCATTCACACTGGTGGCCACCACATTCAAGCAATCACACTCACAGACCTAAATGCATTCCTAGTACACCCATTTATGGCCCATGTAAATGATAATGTTGTTCAGAGATCTGCAAAACATAATTAGAACACAGTTACAATATGAACATATAAAGAAAAAAATTCTTAACAGAAGACTTGTGCATTTCAAACAGGATTTAAGCAAGATCATTGTCCTTCTCCTTTGTATGATGGCTTTTTTGGTCTTGTGATGGAGACAATCTACGTTGGTAACAACATCTCTGGTAATCCAAGTACTTCTGGTTCATGGGCGCAGCCATCTTGGGCCGGATGTTGACAAAGGGAGGGGGCGGGGCCACCGTGGGAAAGAGGAAGTTGGGTGTGGCGTAAGGGCTCACAGGGACCGCCTACCACAGAGATCGGCCCCTCCCCTCTCGACACCATGCCCAGGGGGTGGGCATCAGCTGCTTCCTCCCCCTTCCCCCAACCTCCATTTTGTGGTGGCCCTTCACCACGCTCTCCATCGCCATCTTGTGGGCACCCAACACGTGCACGTGGAGAGGCCCCAACGGCGGCCGTCACCGTGCTAGCAATAAATCCAGGGTTCGCCAGTGGATCGATGGAGGGGGGCCCCTGAAAACGCGACGCAGGTACCGCGCTTCGACCGCAACTCCCTGCGCTACTCTGTCCTGGGGCCCCCTGGATCCCTGCGGCTTGGTCTGCTTCTAGGATCGAGTGAATCAGTGACCATGCTACTAATGCATGCGAGGCCTGTTTGCTGTTTCTGTTAGCCGCTGCCCACAATTTTTGTCCAAAACAGTCCCACTCCGTTGTAGTAAGATGAAAAGGCAAGGAGTAGTTCTCTTTAGCCATGTATTTCATTAACGATCTTATTGCGGCCTTGTCCACTTTACAGTTTGCCTGAGTTAGAAGGGACTTCAGGCGGCGGTAAGTCTCTTTTTCTCTCTTGGAGAGAATTTTCCCCATTTTTAATAAACGAAATAAGGGTGAGAGGGAGCAGGGTCTGCTCGGAGGGCTACCTACCCAGGGTAAAGGTAGGCTGAGGGTCAGTCCTTCGGTCCCACGTCGAAACAACGAGGGATTGGCAGCTGATAGCTGAAGAAATGCCGAGGTGCTCTGCCCGATCGCTTCCTCCGAGGTCCGCTGATGACCGAGGGACTCACCCGTCCCGCGGCTTATGCTGCTTCGGCGTAGTGGGTACCACCACCGCGTTGGGCGCCAATTTTCAGCGGATTAAAAATAGCCACCGATACGGTGGAGAGGTTTCCGCTTCCAGGAGCCAGGCTAGGAAAGCGACAAGCAGGGCTCCCTAGGATCAGGCCCCTTAGAAGCGAGGGATGGCTCCTCCCGCCCCCGGCCTGGCGACCGTCCCGAACGGAACAAGCCCGCACTTGCCAGGAGTCCACGAGGAAAAGCCAAGTTTATTGCCGCGCGCTAGCTTTTGAGGAGAGCATGGGAATTCCCCGGATGTAGGCGGGGAAGAGGGGCGGAGACGGGGAGGAGTAACACCGTTCATTGGGTACATGCAAACGAAGGGAAGGAGGGAGAGGAGGAGCGGCAAAAGGACCAATGGGAGAATGAGATGGGCGGGGAAAGTCTACCGTAGGGCTTCCGGCACTCCGAGGCAGGGACAGCCCCCGCCCGGGCTCCAGCAGCGCCTCATGGGCGGCCCCGCCGGCAACCGCCCCCATGGCCGGGTCGGGCCAGGACAGCGGGCTGCGACCCGGAGGGTTTAGTGGGAAGAGGGAACTTGGACAAGGAACTACCAAGGGAAAAACAACCAGGGTAGACACATTGGGGTGTATAACATTCAAGCTGGGGAAGCATCAATATAGGGTGTGAACATTAGAGTCCTTATAAATCTGTCGCAGAGCTTCCATATTCGGGGAGCCGGGTTCCTGGACTTCGGTGTCCTCGTCTATCCATCTCTTGTAGTATTTTTGCCACTGTATAAACCCTGGGTCTCCTCCGACAGTTACTCTCCATCTCTTCCACTAATTCCCTATTTCACAAGCTTTCCTGAGTCCTCCAGAAGTTTTTCTCAGTTCTGCATGGTTTGTTGGCTTCAGGTTAAGGAGGAAAATCCTCCTTCCTCCAAGGGCTTTCACCTTCTTGAAACGATTTACCTCCTTGCTCTCATCATTTCAGTTTTTATCCAAACAACAAAGTAGTTGCAAGCAAACAAAGCCTCAGGCTCCCTTTTGTGGGAACAGAGAGCAAACAACCCCTCAGCTCTGGAGAATGACTGTGGTGCCTGGCCTTGCTGTAAAGGACTGGTAAAGGACTGGTTCTTCCTGTGAAAACATGTAACACTCAACATGGCACGAGCCAGCTCTTAACTAAAAGCTTTCCCTTTGAATGCTGAGCTGCAAAATAAGGAAAATTTTAGCCTTGTTATGCTAGAAAAATTAAAATACTGATAGATGATTGCTATAAGAAATCACTTTTATGTCTTAATGGCACTCACATATAATTTGTATGTATTTAAGGAAAAAAAATGTAGAGTTCTGGGCAACAAATTGGTACAAAATCACTGGTTCTTTCCTTTCTCAAACTTTATTAAAAATGCTTTTTACTTGCAAAAGTCACAATCAAGGTATTAGCAACTGATTGCTGCAAACTGTTGCCATCTCAAAAGGAAAAGAAGAACCACATAAATTTGTATCTTGTTTGCAGTTTTTTAGATTGTGCAAATGAATTAAAAAGTTTCCTTTCAAAAATACAGCATTGCAGTGTCTTAGGAAATATAAACTGGGGCTGAAAATTAACTGTATAGATCAAGAAGCTGTGATTCAATAGTCACTCCTTGTCTAGCAAGTTAGTTGCAGTTTAAATTAGTTTAGAAGTAAGATTGGAACTGTCCCTGCATGAAAAACCTTGCCTATGGTGGTTTGGTTTTTTTGCCCTTTTTTTCTTATTTTATTTTTATATGTGTATTATATATTGCTTGAAGGTCATATCAGAGAAGGATTAAGAAATTGGAAATATTTATAATCAAAATCTCAAGTTTGCCTAGGTTCCCTTTTCTAAAACAACTTACAGGTAATATTCATGCACCTTCATAGATTATAATCAGCAGAAGGCAGGTAAAATTTTTCCATCTTGATTGATCATCTCTACTTCATCTCTGTTCTTCTTCCAGTTTTTTCTTACAATTTCTCATTACAGCTGTCAATTTTTGAAATGGATTGAAGAATTTCTTTTATTTTTATGGATTACTTAGTATCATAGTTTTGTCTGCTTTACATAATGATGTGAAAATGGTTTACAAGTTCAGAAATGTCACTAAATCACAGTGAGTAAAAAATGGTGTTTTAAAAATTGTAAAAAGAAAATGTTGCAAATTTTATATAGTTGTTTTTGCAGAGATGAAAATGGAGGGAGAAAAGTTGTGACATGATTTTCTACTGCAATGATGAACTGACATTGAGCATACAAACACCATATTATGATTGATTAATTTTTAAGATTCTGGTCTGGAACTCCAAGCCTTACGTGTTTAGTAAGACTGGAGTTAAACCGATGTCAAAGAATCAGCAAACAACTACATCTGGATAACAAACATTTCCTAATCAAAATATGGGCTATGTCTTCAGAATCCTTGGAAATTAAAAGTTGCCGTTTATTAAGAGTTCTTTGCATTCTTTTAAAAGGCTGTAGTCCTTCAAAGCACTTGTATCCTTGGATACTTTCCACTTCCTTTTCATTTACTATATGCTGTTCTTCTGAACACCTCAAAGTACCTTTTAAATAATGAATTAAGCTTTACAGAAAGTTCTATCTTGTAGAGACAGTATTGCAACCCATTTGCCAGGAAACAAAGAGAAGCATAAAGAGAGTGAACACTCTAGCTACTGTTTAAAGAGGCAGAAAGGCAAAAAGGAAAAATTAGGACTAGAACTATGACCACAAGACAAAACTTACATTCTTTAGCTATCTTTTAGCAATCAAATAAGCAGCATTAACTCCTCCTCCTTCCAAAATAACCCCTTAACAATAATATTTGCTATATACATGTTCACAAACCAATCTAAGTTTTTATCTACAAATGTATCTGTAAAATTAATATTTAAGCATTCATTTAAATTCTTAAATACTGTGCTCATCTGTCATGTTCATGTTGACTGTTAGTCACTAAAACCTATGTGTCAGTATGCATCAGGTATGTGTCTGCGAATGAACAGTTTTTCTTATTATTTTTATGTTCCTAATGTTTTCTGAAAAGAGACCTGAAAATGTAGCATATGATCTGAGTGAAAATAGTTGGTCTGGTTATTTTTTTTTTTAAGACAAAATCTCATAGATTTTCTTCCCAGTGTTTTATTGACCAGAAGGTAACTTATGTTTGCATGCTAAATAATTTTAAAAGAACTTGATTTTTTTTCTTTTTTTTTGTTTTAATTTTCCCCCTTATACTGTGGGGCATCACTGACTGTTATTTGATTATGAAAATATTTGAAATTTTTCTGGATAATTCAGTGATTTCATTATGCATACAATAATTATTTCTAGATGATGACAAATTTCTCTTGTTCCTATTTTTGAGTAAATAATGCTCCTTAGTGAGATTTTTGGATTTATATTGGAAGACCTTATCTAAAACAGTTGGATTTTTTTTTCATTGAAGTTGCATTACAGAAGCCCTTGAAAAAGGACTCTTGAAAACAAACCAATATTATGAACTCTACCTGTTCAATGAGCATTTCCCTGAAATTGGAGGTTATGATAATTCATCTTTGTTACTTTGTTCTGAGACTTGTATTGCATAAGTAGCATTTAGCAGCACTCTTAAAGCATATTATTTGCATTTCAATCAAACCCAATGTTCTTTATCCTGTACTTCTAATGTAAAAGTAGGAACAAGAAAACATTTATCTTCATTGAGGTGCATGGTTGCTGGTCCAAGAGACAAGATATGAGGATAGATGTAAACACTGATCCACTCCATGGATTATCTCACATTGAGTGTTCCTAAGCCCTGCTTTTGTTCCTTTGTATGCACACTCATAACATATGCTTTTCCATATCGAGTCCCACTTGGAATTCAGCTTTCTGTTTGTCAGTTTAGACACTCAGCAAAGAATTAAATCCTCAGACTGCTCAGCTACAAGCGAGTTGTGTGTGTCATTACAATAGAAGCTAACAAAGTTTTTCCCATACTTTAACATGTCACATTTATGAAAGACAAATAAATAAATAAATCCACTTAGTTTAGAAGCCCTGTAGGGTTCAATTTGGCACAATGAGTAAGTTTAAGTCATTAAGTTTAGAAAGGACAGGACCTAAGAATTAATCCCTCTGTAGACTCCTCTCCATCAGGCTGTGTAAGCCACTGAGAAATAGCTTGTAATAGTACCCCAAGAAGGCTTTTTACTGAGTATTTCAGTAACATTAAAAGTTACTATTTTGAACAGATGAAATTGGGCCTATTTCTATTACAAAGATGTTGGTCTTCCTTTTCTATCCTCCATTTCTATCCTAAGAGGTCAAAAGATATCAGTCTTTGACTCATCACAGGTGCAGGATTGTGTATTGCTGTTTCTGGGCTTTGGACCAGTGTAAATTTCGAAGTAGACTGAAAAGTGAGTGTTTTTCAGGCAGTCTGGACATTAAAGTTGTTTGTTTTTTAATTGTATTAATTCTTGGCTGTCTGAGTTATTTACGTGCCAGTTATTGGTGGAGATTATTTTAAAAGATTTAAGGTAAAGCAGAAAAGTGTATGTAATAAAATTCAGTTTATTCTTTGATTTATAAATCAATACCAGGAACACAGAGTTACTAAATCCATGTCCGTATTCACTGAACTGACCAAAAAATATTCAGTTTTGTTCATCTGTTTTATTTGTTTCCTGCATTGTCTGACCTATGTTAAGTCTTTAAAAGATGGGTTTATTTCCTCTCTGCACTACCTAAAGAAAGAGAGAGGATGCTAATATTGTCTATTCTTCTGCCACTTGTATTAGCCAAATACACTGTCTCCCATTTCTATTTAGCTTTTTGCTAAGTGATGATTTTTTTTCCAGATGTAACTCCATCAAATAATTTATGTGAATTAATATAAAATTCAAAGAAATATTTTAATTTTGTATATAGGTGTATGTATATGTGCTTTTGTTTGGGGGGACATCCAGGACATTTTAATTTTATCACTCTTTTTCTTCAATTCCGAGTAGTTATTGAAACATAAGGTGAAATTGTATTTCATTTCTGTCTAGATTATTTTCTATGAAAATACCTGACTTTCAACCCTAATGTCATATGGTTGGGGAAATAAAAATCACAGATAACACACATATTTACAGAATTTTCAAGAAAAGAGGGCTGCAGGATTGTGCCAGCTAGGAGAACAGTACACATCAGAAGGCTGGAATTCCACATCAGCATAGTCCAATTTGGTCTTGTTTTAGAAAAATCTAGAATTGACTAGACAATTAACATTGTTTAAAATGTTCATCATTATCATGAATTGAATAGGTGTTCCTGGGAAAAAGTTATTGTTTACTCTGAATATTCCACCTCTAGAGTCTATTTGTGTTTAGACAACTGCAATCTATAACAGATTTTCTGTCTTTTTTGTGTAAGAGATTAATGAGTTATTGGAGCAAGTGCAATGCAATAAGGGCTGTTGTCTTTACATTTTGGTCAAGCCCATAGCAAACTGCCTAGAACTAAATTTTCACAAACTTGCCTAGACAACCCTTGTCATGTTTTGGTAAATAGATCACTGTTTTCAGTGCCTTACATTACATTTTTTTTCTGTCGTTAGGATATAAAATAACAGTCCCAAGAGGCAGATTCCCTTTGTTACACCTGTGTGCATATTTAAATCACTTTTATGACTCTGCTTCTAAAACATGTTTTAGAATTGTTTAGATGTATTTTTTCCCTTGAGAGAACCATAGTGTTTTGTGATCACAAGTATTGTCATTGTCAGATTTAAATTGGTGCAGGAACAAGATATTTATTCCCATTCCATATGGGGTCAAGAGATATTAGGCAGAAATATATCTATATTTAAGAAATTTTTAGCTAGTTTTGATCTAGAAAAAAATTAATGTTAAGCAAGCTCTGTTTTTTGATATTGTAATGATCTGAAATCCAAATTTTAAGTTTTCTGCTTCCCATAAGTCAAAACATTAATAACTGTCTCAGCTTCAATTGTCAATTTTGTCTTCCTGAATAAAAAAAAAAAACCAGGAAAAAAATTGGTTTTAGGGAAGCTGTTATATGAAATTATTTGAAAGAATTGGTTACTACCATCTGTTCATTATATATTTCCTTCTCAAAACCTCTAGATTGTTTGTCACATACACATTTCTGCTATGTTTTTGGTAGCATTTTAACATGAGAAAAATATTCCTTTCTCTTATTTAACAAACATGCCAAATACTTGATAGGATGCATGATAGCAGGGAAGAGTGGAGTGATGATCCTCCCCTGTAGCTAACTTTAATATGAATTATTCTCATTTCACACATCAGTATAAGGAAATTAATAGTCCTTTTTCTCTGCTGAGACCAGTGTCTCTGTTGTTGGATTGCAAACGGCTTGGGCTGGTGCAGAACGTTCATAGACAAATATCACCCTCCCCTCCTCTTCCCTTTCGAAACAGAAGTAATTCACATCAAAATAACACAGCAGTAGAAGGACAATTTGCCTGAGGCCCATAGGAAGAAAAAACTGAAATATTACAGCTGCATTTGTGTTGTGTCCCTCTGTTATTCAGCCATGTAACCTGAATTTAGCTTGATTAATACAATCATAGTTTACATTTAATTTGCTGCATGTGTTGCCAGACCACAAAGGGGATATTTCTCTGATTTTCCTGTGAGCTCAAAATTTAGTCAAGCCTATGATTTAGATATCTTCTGGTTACATTGGAGAATTCCACTTTCTCCCTTGGGGTCATTCAGGGAAAAATTCAGTCAGTGCAGAAGATGATCAGCATTCAACTTGCATTTCTACCTTACAGTTTCCGATAATACCCTGAGGCTTTATCCACTCCTTAATCTTCTGGCTCCTCCTCTCAGAATATGTTCTTTTAAAGACTGAGTTGGTTTTCTACTGCACACTTTAGATACTGGGGTGTGCTCAAGGTTTGTGCTGCTTCAAGGGCAGCTAAAGTATCAGCTCTCCATCCGAGTTACCTACTAGCATGAGGGAAGCCAGTGAAGCTTTTCTCAGCTTATTTAAGACAGGTGAAAAAGTGCATGGCAGGAGCAGCACGGCTTGCTGGTGGCTCCTAATTAGCACTCTTGCACTGAGACTGCAGTACATCAACTAGACAGGATTGGTGAGTGGCCAAAACATCAGCATAGTTTATTTTTCCCTCATTCACCTCCCAGAACTATGTCTTCACTTCTTAGTCCCCTCTTTAACTTGGATTTATTAATGAGAAATTTGTTTGAAATCCTGCAACCCTGGGCCATAATTTCTCCTGATGTCAGTGGTGGTTAGAGTCTGTCATCAGGCATTTTAGCCTGACTACAGATCAAGATTTGCTTTCTGGGAAAGAGCACTACTCAAGTGATAGGATCAGTGCTTGATTTGCCAGTTATCCACTTGAAAGCCTTAAAGATGGACATAAGACAGAAAAAATCAGACAGAAATAGTGTGGTTTATGTGTAGCTGTCCATATTTTGTTTTCTATGTGTGTTTTTGCACACATGTGTCCACAGGTGTGCACCTGTAGGTATTTCTGTCTCCTCAGGCAGGAAAACCTACCAGCTCATAGACCCTTTAAGTCATTATTCTCAGTTTTAACGAGGATGACCTGTTGCACCTTTGAGGATTATGTTTGTGTGTCTCTGTGGTGCTGGTTGGGGTTGGTCAAGGAGAAGGTTTGCTGCCCACAGCAGCTTCCTGTGCACTTTGAGGGGCGACCTCCTGGTGGGTCAGGCATTGCCTCCTCTCAGCAGCTCTTGCTCAGTGGTGTGTTTGACTTTCTCGTTGTGACCAGTGCGTTGTCTGATGGCTTGTACTGCTTTGGCTAGAACAGGAATGTTGCACAGGATCCATCTCCCCAGAGCCTGGTCGTTCCACACAGAGCCATTCTTTACCTCATTTAATAAACTATGTTTTGCCATTATTTTTTTATTCCTTTTTCAATCAATAAGCAGTTGTTGAGAGAACACCTAAATATAGAGCCTCCAGTAGTCTGCTTATCAAGTACAAGCCTTCTGGCTGTGTGAAGGATTCACCTCCGAGTCTTCGTCTCAGAAGGAAACTCAAGTTCTTTTATTCCTTAAATTACCATAATTGTGTGTCTTGCAGTTGTAGTATTTTCATGCAAATGTTGTAATTTTCTCCTTTTTTTTGTTTGGTTTGCTGAATAGGTTTCAAGGCTCTTTGAAGTGTTTCCTGTTAAACAAGCTGGAGTGGTTTTGTTGAGTTTTTTTTTATTCCTTTGGTTGGTTGGGGCTTTTTTCTCCAGGTGCTAATATCAGGTGACAGCAGAACCAGCTCTGGTGATAAATCTTTGTTTCGGTGTCACACTCAATTGGTTGTTAGTGGAAGCCTGGTGTTTAAATGACCATTAAGTGACAAAAATCTAAAGGAAATACCTTCCAATTCATAAGATTTGAGATTAGCCTGTTTTTTCCTTAACATCCGTGATTAATGCAAGTATGCCTTTCAGTTTTTTAACTTTTGTGAGTTAATTTCTTTAGAGGACTTAACTGGAAAACTGTAAGATTTGGTCTCTTGCATGAATACTTGCCTAGTAAAAAATAAGTAATGATGTTGAATTAAACTGTGTTTAAAAAAAAAAAGGTAGAAAATACTGTGCTGTTTGCAGACTTGGCCCAGGTACAGCAGAAATATTTTCTTTTACTATCTAACTGCTTAGAGGGATTATTTAACTCAAATTCACCAGTGCTAAAATCTCTTATAATAATTCATTACCTAATAGGATTACCTTAAAAGAGAGCTAGATGGCACAGTTGGTCAATAGAGTATGTTGCAGTTTTGGAGGTTTAGGCTTAAATCTGACCCTGGGACACAAATATATCATGTTTACTGGTCTAAGTATAAGTCCAAGTAGATGTTTGTTTATATTGCATGCAATCTGGCATTACTTCCTGCAGCTGGCAGACGGTTCAGTAAAGACCTGAGACTCAACTCGCACTTTTGGACAGAGGAACACTGGCACAGCTGTTTAGAGAACCTGATTTAGCATGTCTGAACTGTTCTTGGCTTTAGCCAATGGGGGTAGTTTTTCATTTCCCTAACTGCTAAAATTTATCAAATTCACATAATAATTTAGTAGAAAATGAAGAACAACAGTGCCACTGGAAATCAGCTATTGTGTGCAGTTGCTATTCCTAATTATAATAAGGATAGGAAACCTGGCTTACATAAAATTCTGTAATAAAACCCTTTGTTGCAATATTTGAGTATCTTAGGTATGTCTCAAAATTAGGAAATGTAGAAGAATAAACTTCCAGTAACAGGAATCAGTTCTGAGGTTTTAGAGCATAATCTATAATTACAGTAATCAATTGGAAAAATCTCTATAACTTTGTGCTAGATATGGTCTAATTATATTTTACTTATCTGTCAGTTAATTTAGTAGCTATTTCTAAATTAAGTTATATGTGTTTTAAAATAAGGTGCATCATCTAGAACAAAACTTTTCTTCTGCTGAAATACAAAATGTCTCTACTTTTCCCTATTGCCATACAAATAAACATTTCTATGTGGTAAAAGAATTCATACAACAAAATTTCAATGTGTTATTCTACATCTTCTATGGGCTGATGTGGGAGCACTGTTTTTTAGCACATGCAGATTTAATGTCAAACTGTCTAAAAAATGTTATATGTTTGTGTTATGTCAGTTAAAATTTCTTACATTTCATTTCTAAAACAAAGATTATAATTTCTTATAAGTAGAAATTCCAGTTTATGTATCCTTCCCCAAAGATCAGTGACTAATTCACAGTACATAAATTATACATCTACTTTCCCTATAGTTTACCTTTGCTTTGCTTCCATATACTGGCTTCGATTGAAATATACCATTAAGTACTTACAACATTTCTACCATGGACATCTTTCTAAACTCTTCACATGAGCTCAGGTAGGAGGTCTGTGTTTCCATAAAATTTTTTGGGGGGGGAAGATTCTCTGGCTTATAATATTTGGATGAGATAATAGAGCTCTCTGTCTTAAAAAGAAAAAAAAACATATAGAAATGTTGAAATATGGTGCGTGATGATGTATATGCAACACGTATGCCATATGTATTGGAAAAATTAAAGATTGCAGCTTCACAGAAATTTGAAAATTCAAGCAGTAAGGTCTAGAGTGTCATTCACATTCACATATTCCCCTACAACTTCAGCTACTAAGAGCTATAAGTAAAGCTATTTTTTAAATAGAAAGTGTGGTGTATTTCACACATCAAATACCTGTAGATATTAAAGGTGGTGCAGAGTCTCTGTTGTTGAGGAAGCTTCAAGTATATATGATCAAAAATACAGAGTGTCATGCATTGTATCTCATCATACTTTTACTCTATAACCTAATGAAGTTTGTCTTCTAATGATCTTAATTACTATCAATACAGAACTGGCTACCTGCGCCTGTGCATCATTCAGACTTACTGATGACCATGGAAATCTTGAAACTCTCGAATATTGGTTTGGGTAAACTTCTAAAGCAGTATGCTGTCTGAGAAGGACAAAAAAGAAGTCAGTTTAAATTTGTCAACATTAAGAAAGGAAATGCTATAAAATTGAGCATATTGAATTGCTCCTTATTACAGAGCAGCTCAAAGTGAATTGAATTTTCCAATGATTTCCAAACCATTTGAGTGGAATCAGACATATTATTGCCATCAGGCTTTTAGAACTAGACCAAAGTTTTTTTAGAACTAGGCCAAATATTTCAGGACAAACGGTGTTAACCTGACAATACTGCCCTCTTTACAACCTCATAAGGGCAAAAAGTCCTGTAGATAAATGAGACATTCACACTTATAACTACAAAAGAATGTAACTTATAAATTTCTGTGCAAAATTAAAATTCCATTATCACCTGAAGATTTACATGTTAATTTTTCAGAAGATAAAATCCTCTTAGAAAACACTCTTAAATCTAGATGACATAAAATACAAATTAAAAATGAAAATATTACTGAAACAGCATAAATAAAAGGTGTGGTACTACAGGTGTCAATTCAAGTAATAGAGAAAACTCCAACCTTATTCCTGAATAACAATTCATTTAATGTTTTGGACAACCATTTTTTTTTCTATTTAAGAGAAATACAGTGGATATAATCACTCATTCAGAGGTATTCTTCATCAAAATCAGGCTGGAAACAGTCACCTGTATCAGTTTGTGCTAACATTACCTGTATGGTGTGTTAGCATTACCTGTACAAATGCGTGTGTCTGATTTTGTTTTTTACTGACCCTCTGAGAAACTTTGAGAGCTGGTTAAAAAATATTTTTCTTTATCTCACTACCATACTACCTGAATGTGAATTCCTGGCCTAATGGATACTTCTGGCCATCACTGAATTGAAAGCATAAAAGAAATATCTTTAGGTTGAACATCTTGGAAAATACTACATATCTGCTACAAAACCCCAAATCATAGAAGCACTATTGATGTTCTAAATTTTAACCAAGAGAAGTCTCAAATTGCAGTTTGGAAAACAACTTCCTTCTTACTATATGTTGTACCAGAAAGCAGTGAAGCACAACCAGATCTGTATTGTTTGTTTGGTTGGGTTTTTTACCTGGATGCCTCTTGCTATAGACAACAACACAGCTTTTGGTAGCCACAGAAATCCTATGATTTTCTGTAGCATGGAAATTCACCCAAGGTGCCTGGAAAAGTACAAACACATGCAAAAAAAAAGGTCCTGCTCAAAACTTCAAGCATTTGATTTCAGATGACAGCTACAGAAACAGAAAAAAATGCAACTTCCCTCCCTGCATCTTTTGTGTTAATGTATGAAAATCTATGAGCATTTGGGCTTTGACTTACAGCAACCATGCTTTTATGTACTGCTATTTTTGAGCTTTTGCTGGAATACATCTCTTTATTATTCTCCAAGTGTTTGTGTTTCACATATACCAATGAAGCATCTACCACTATATGTGCAACAAAGAAACATAGGAAAAGTTATTTCTGTTTTGTTTTTATCTTTTTTTTTCTTTTTTTTCTTTTTTTTTTTTTAATTTTTGGTTGTTCTAAAAAGCAATGGTTAATGTTTTAGCTGTTGTGTGATATCATCTAGGAGATCCAGCCATGAATCAGGTTATGTTCTATTGATCCTATAGAGTTTATGCATAAGCAGTGTAAAATAGCAATGATGAGAAATGGTTCAAATAGCAGGCAGCTTGCAGGAGCAGCAGTTGTGCAGATTTTTAGAAAATGTAGTCCATAACTATTGGAAATGTACTTTTGCTGATTCTGAATTTTGAGTCCTTGTTATGGTTTTGCAAAATAACCCACAGCTCTTAGCTGAACAGTGGCTTACATAGAAAGCAATTCTGTTGGGAATATGAGAAAATAAGGATATGGTACTGATCAGAGATGGCATGTCTGTGAGGCATCTTCATGTGGCAGAGGGCATGTACTGCATTAGAAAATGCTGATAGACAGACTATGGCAGTCCCCCATCCCCATTAAGCCTGAAGGAGGGTCAGAGTTTGCCATATGCCTCTCCATGTGCACCACTTTTGTCAAGTTCACTCTTCTCTCTCAGATTTTGCCCTTCTTTTGTTTTCTTGCCTCCCCCCCCTCCCTTTTTTTTTTTTTTTGATTCCTCCCTTTGGAACAGCAATCTTTATTTTAGCTGGGGATGTTTTTCTCCCTTCTGCTTCTGCCTGCCCACAGATGCTAATAACAGCTCCTTCTTTGGTTGATGACTAGTCTCTATAGCAATCAGGCAGCAGAAGCACTCAGCACTAAAAAAAAAAAAAGGAAAATCTTGGTAGCAGCCTCCAATTTTTTCTTTATCCTTTTTCTGCAGCAGTTGCCACCTGCCTTCACCTCTGCAGAAATCTGTAAATGTGCTGATATTCATGTGATGGAATGGACCAAGAAGGAGAAAACAGCAGCACATGGATCACTCTCCTAAAGTACTAAACTGAATTAAAAATTAGTTTATTTTACCACATTTTATGAAACTAATGAAGCATGTGAAATGTACATAAATATTCTACTGTTGTTCAGTGTTGTTCAACATCTACTGAAAGTGATATAAATAGGAAGGTTGACTGCTGTCATGTTAAACATAGAATACTGAAATAGTGAACAAGGTACTACCCTATGTATTTTGGGTGAAAATGCTATAAATATTCTAATTAGTAAGGGAAAAAAATCTCAGACTGGGAGAAGACAGAAACATTCAATTTTCTATGTATGAATGTGTATATAACTTTATAGAGAAGGAGTGAATAAGCGTTTGTTTTTTATTCCTTAGACAAGGTTTGGGTACTGTATGCTATGCAGGAAAATCAAATAAGACATTCTGTCAGGAAGATAAAAAATAAATAGCATTAGTTCTCTAGGCTGATTCTAAGCTATCAAAAATATGTCCAGTCTAACATAGATGGCATTTAGTTATAGGACAGATGAATATTTATTAATATTCTTCAGAGACTGAAAGGATGGCTTTTGTTTTACTAGACACTTGAAGATATGATATTCAAAATGTTTCCTTTGTTTGGCATCAAAAAGTATTATGATCATTTTGCCAAACAGCACACAAACAAAGCTATCAGGGGATGTACCACACTGACAGGCTTTGAGTTAGAAGATTAGTTTTAAACGAAAAAAACTTCAAGTAATTTGCAAGGTCTCTGAGTCAAATGTAGGACAGATGTTTTATAAATAGTGTAATACATAACATTATAAGTAGCTTTAAAGATTTTCAATAAGGTCAGAGGAAAACCTATTTGGGGGGCAATTAGCAGGTGACAACAAATAAAGTATAAATTAAATCCCAAAGCTGTTTGTCAAGACAAAAACAAGTGTGATTTAGATTTTGTAATGAATGGACAGTCTTCAATGAGACCATTGAGTTAAAAAGCAGCAGCAAGTGTGCATTTTCTTAAGCAAGAAAGAGCACAACTTTGATTCTTCCTTCACAATATCTTTGTTGAACTTGTGAAGGGATGCCAGAATTTGTTATTTATGAATTGATGCCTACACTGGCGTGACCCATGTGTGAAAACATGGGGGGGCCCTCTGTATAAAGGTACAAAAGTAATTTATGTCACTTTTTATAAGAATAACTTATCCATATAAAGATTATTCTCTTTGAATTCTACTGGGAGAGTGATTTGTTGTACAGAAGCTCATGTTCAACGCAATTCTTCAGGTGCAAGAGAGGAAATGAGTGAAGCAGACTTCTGTCGGGCTGCTAGGTATGAGAGATTACCAAACAATGCAGGTGATGCTATTTTGACTGCACCAGCCTTGCAAAGTGAGGTAACTTTCCAAGAACAGAGAGGGCCTCAGAGTACACTGACTGTGCAGTTCATAATGAAGAGAAACCTCACTTCTAAGTACTTTGTCCCACCATGTGTTCTAAGCACTGGCTGCAGGTCAGCAAAGAGTCTGAGCACAGGACAAACAATCTGTATTCCTCAGTTTGAAAGCACACAGCTGTAGTCTCTGTTGAAACAGGGCTTACTGAGGCCAGTATGGAAAATTAACTGGCTTTGCAAACAAATACAGAAGACTGGTGTTATACACGCAATGTTAAAAGCAGCACTGACTAAACAATGGAATAAAAAGCTCTTGAAAAATGACAGCAGGGCATGAACAGGAGGGAATATACAGTAGGGAGAAAAAAATGGTTTCTTTAAGTCAGATGAATTGTGCACCAGAGTCTCAGCATTCATTTAATGAGAAAGTAACTTTCTGTTTGATAAAAATGCAAAGAATAACTTGAAAGCATGAGCCGGATGGGGAGTGATGTACTTTGTCAGGCTTCAGCAGTAAAGCCTGAAAACTGCAACCTTTGTACATTTTAACAACACATTCATTTCCATGCTGCATTCATTTAGCTACCAAATGATGACACCTAAAAATGTACGTCACTGGTTCTAATTCAGCAATAGCTAAAGGCAAAAAGACGGCTGATTCCAATACAAAAGGAGTAACTTTGTTGTCACACTGGAGATGGCAGAAAATTTGGCAACTGAAAAGAAAGACCACTGATTTTCTCCTTTATTTCAGTAGAAAAAAGGTCCAAGTTCTCAGTAGGATGAAGCTTGTCATTCTGTGTTTTAAACACACAGGGGAAACACAAGCAAGAAAGACAGCATCCCAGTATATTAAATCTGTATGAACATACTAATAATACTACGTTTAACATAAAAATATGTAAGTTCTACTGATTACAGCTACAGTTTGGGATTCAAAGTCAGGAGATCTGGAAGAGCATCCTTAGTATTTGTTTCATTCCATGCCTCATATTAATATTCAGTAATATTTCTCATGGAAACTGCTTACCTCTTGTCACCCTTTATTACACCCATTGTTTACAAGCTATTAGAAGAGCTATTAAGAGCTACTCTTGTGTGTCCATGATCCAAAGCTACAGTTATCTGTGTGTATAGATTGTTTGTCTAACTGTGCACTTTCAGAGCCACTATAAAATACAGTATGAGATGGGCAGGTGGTTGAATGATTAATCTCTTAATTTATTGCAAAATCATACTAATTCATACTTTGATCTGCTCAGTTTAATAATCTGTCTCTGGATATAACTACTTTCAGAAGCTTAAGAGAAAAAACAGAAAGTCTATAATATGCTGCTCTTATATTTCCCACCATAATCTTTATTGATCTTCAATTATTATCACATTTAATAATGTGGCTTAGGCTGTGGCTTCCAAGCTTGTTTGTTGTGGTCCTTTTATCTCCTGTATTTCTACTTGGAACTAGAAATATAAATCAGTGGACAAGTATCAGAATTTGGGATCTAATGTTTTAGGCCCTCAGTTTGAATTTATAAGACTTCTGGAATGATTTTATATCATTAATGTTGCTGTTCAATATACAGTGTTGCTGAATGTGCAAAATTCTCCTGTTTTAATAACATCCTTCAGCAGTACGTTCTATCTGGAAAACAAAAACAAAATACAAAACAAAACCCACAAACTCTTCAGATTACATGTTTTTAACTGGTGTCCATTTTATCAGAATGCATTCCTGAATTGGAAATGTTGAAGAGAAACTCTCAGTTGTCTCACTTCATTTGAGTCAGACAATGCTTGTTTTTCTTCTACATTCAAGTCTTTTTCTTTTCTTGAAGCAAACAAGGTGCATCAGTGCATATTATATGAAGTTTTTGTGCCTTTTCATGTTCCTCTTACTTTTCTTTGACTTCCTGTGCTTTATTTTCTTCACACCTCCTTGTTAATACTCAGAAAGGTTTTGCCTGTTGAGTTGGGCAACTTGATACTTCTATGTTAGGGACTAGTACCTGGTTTTACAATGGGGTATAGCAACTGATTTTCTCTCTGTTCAGAAGCCCCCCTGAAGACTAATTGATTTGAGTCAGTCTGAAGCTACTACTTTTCCAGATTTTTGACTAAATCTACAAATTTCTTGGGGACATTTTTGTACAAGTGTGAAATTATATTAATAAAGGGAGTTTGATGACTCTCACAAAATCCACCAGTACTTGGACTGATTGTTGTCATCCACCATCTCATTATATGGTTTGCATACTTGTTCCTTCTGGTTTTCACTCTAGTATATTTTAAATAATTTTTTACAAAATGAAATTTCTTCAAGAAAAGGCCTGTTCTCTCAAACATTTGGGACAGCCTTTGGACAAGTAAAAGATCACCTTTTCTGTCAAGGCCCAAGACTAGGACTCAGATCAGTATTCTACCTACAGGACTTTCATAAAGTGAGGGGCAGGAAAGGGAATAGAAAGGAGATGCAAGTTAGAGAAGGATGTCACCTGCGTATTGCTTCATTACTTCCTATAAAATTTGACTTGGTTTTTTTTAATTAAATTACCTATTCTAACCCTTTTTAATGTTTGCTTTCTGTTAAGAATATTTGGATTTGGCATAATTGTCAACTCTTTTTTTCAGCAAAGTTATCAACAAATTATGTTTTATCAGTCTCTTCCAGATAAATACAAAGTGCCTGATTTTTATACTTTTGTGTATTCCTGTATAAATATACTTTAAATAAAGGGTAGGAATTCTTAAGAAGTTTAACACAAGTTGTGTATTTTGTTATTGTCTCATGATAAAATTAAACAAATTATCAATGTAGCTATATAGGAGACATAACTACATATTCTTTTGCTATGTCACAGTCACATGGAAAATATGCTGTGCCATAAAAATTTTTCAGATATGTCTGCAATATTTTCTTTATAACAAGAAAACAAATGAATGGTTTCAAGTACAGTTGAAAGAACAAGCTTGGTGTTGTGTTGCTTTATGATCTGAGCTCAGAGTGTGTGCAATATACTTTTGACCTTTCAAAGAACAGCTTTCTTCTTTCAAATGTAGTTTCTTTTTTATGAGTCTCAGATATCTATGGGTCGAGGAGGAGAGCAATAGAGTATTGTAGTAAATTGACCAGCATACAATGCCACTGTCTCTGCAATTGAATCAGAGTGGTACAACATATGTTTTGTACTAAAATAGCTGAAGACTGTATTTTGCTTCAAGTTGTAGGAAGCTGGATTTCCACGGGTAGAAGTTTCAGTTCTATCTGCTCTTTTTCTGGGTGTATGTCATGATACCAAGGAATACTAAAGTATGCAAATAATCAGTTTTATTGGTCCACTTGTTCTGTTTGCAAAGTAGACTCCCACAAAAAGCTGTTTCTTGATGGATGCAAAAAGACCAAAATACAAAATTGGTAAACTTTGTCTGTGTTTTCTTCTCTTGTTTTTCTAGAAAAGAGGAACAGTTTTGGTTATAGAGATAAAAGAAGGCAAGGGTCATGGTAATGACTGCTAATGAAATAGCTGACAGTCTTCAGAGAGAAATAAGGGCATGTCACACCTTTGGTATGTATTGCTGCTGCTTTGGCATCTGTGGCTCATTGGCAAGTGAGTATTAACATTCAAACTCTGCTCAGTGTTTTGTTTGTCAATCTGTGGAGTAAGTTAAATGGTAATTTGGAAAAAAAAACCTCAAAGTAGTTGTTCCTTGGATGTACAAGTTAAGAATTGGAGGGAGCCTTTGAATAAGAACTGGAGGGAACAGTTATTCTGGTTAGAAAAGTACAGCTTCTTTTTCCTTATTCAGCAGGACTAGAAGATTTTTGGGTTTGGTGTAGAATTACTCTTAAGTGATGGAAGCTAGTTTCCTTTAGGTAAACATTGGAAAAGTTAGTCAGATAAGCATTTGTTACTTGCCTTCAGTGCATGATTTATATAAGGAAATTTGAGAAATTTTAAGTGTGTGTTGCCTTGTTCCCCTGAAATACCCATGAAGTTGCAAATGAGAATATTGATTGTGATATTGATCAGCTCAGTGATGGTGATGAGACATCACCATATTAATTATAAGGTCTTAAACTTACTGAATAACTGTTCATTCCTCTCTCTCCTTTTACTTCTTACTCATGGCTGTATGATATGAATGACTAAAAGTGTGTTATATTTGTGGTCTTCTTGTCCAGGTGTAATCATAGCACTAAGGACAAACAAGAAATTGTAAATCCTCATCCAACAGCCATTTCAGTGAGAAGAGGGGTTGTTTTGTTTTCTTTCCTTCTACTTGCACTTTTCTTCATAACCAATGAAAGACAAGGAAAGAGAAAACAATATTTATGCATCCTTGATTCTCTGTAATTTTTTCAACTACTTTTTTATTGTTACTATTGTATGTATTGCATAAAAATACTAGCCCTTACATGTTTGTAATACCAATTCTGTTTTAGGTAAAGAGGCCAGTGTTTCAAAAGGCATGTGAATGTGACACGTGGGTCATGGTTTAGTGATGCCCATGATGGTGAAGGGTTAAGGGCTGGACTCGATGATCTTAGAGGTATTTTCCAAACTTAACAATTCCGTTATTTTATGATTTAGCTGATAAATAACAGCAAGGGAAGTGCAACATCAATATTACTTAACACCAGTCCAGAAAACAACTTCCTCTTCATGTAATTGCTACTGCTATAGCATCAGATACATTGGAGGTATTGTCAGTATAGAAACATCACTCTTAACAGACAATAGTATCTAAAATGGTTTTTGTGTTCCTGCCATAAGGCTTTTACCCACAAACATAACCACTTTACCTGTAACTGGTACAGTTTAAGGGGTCTTCATGTCTGCACATCTCTATCCTTCCAAGTTGGGATATACATACACAGACATTTAATAAATTCAGACCTCGGTATCCCATACAGGAAGAACCATAAACTGTATTGTTACAGCTACCCTTGCAAAGCTTAACTTAATTCACATTAGCAGCTGTGCTAGCACAGTTATTTTAGACAATAGCTGTGTTCTGTGTACAATTTTAAGTGGCAAAAAATTATACAGGGTTGTGTGGGTCAGTACAGTCATTGAGATATAGCAATATTTTCTGACTCATGTAAGCTGAATTGCAGGTCTCTCCTTCTTTCTGGGAGGCTTTGCCCCACTGAATGTGCTTATGTCAAGCCATGTCCCTCTGCTTGACACGGAATAATTTAATAGCCTAGCATTCAGAAGAAGGGAGTGGTGGAACAGCTTCAATCTCACAAAAATGGAGTAAATGAGTGAATTAAAAATGGGAGATGTCAGAAGGGAAGAAAGATATCTTCTGAAACATTTCAGAATCTCATCTAGAAATACACTATGCTCTAAATGTCACTTTCATTTTGGCTGTTTCAGTGGCTCTCATACTTGAAAAAAAATCTGAATTCGTATCACGTCAGAGGACTGTTTCTCACTGTTTACTTTTATGTTCACTTGTCCCAGTGTGTCCAGTTGAATCATTCAAATTTGTGTTGAAGCCTACTGGACAAGTGACAGGAAGTTTATGAGCCTAAGGGAGACTTGTACTACCAATGCATAGGCAGTTTGTGCAGCTCACTCTACCTTCAGGTCACATTGTTTATTGATTTTATTTTAAAAGTTGTTCCATAGAAATAACCTTACAAAGTACACAACAGATTTATTTTCTTAGGGCTTGAATATACAAAAGTATCATACACATAAAATGATACAGCAGTGGTGTGGCATCACACTGCAAAATTATCAGTATCAACAAACCTTTTGAAAGAAATTTAAGTGTTTCTCTTTGAAAACCAAATAGTGGATGAATTTCTGCTTTTACTTCTACTTAGGAGAATGGCAGAATACCATCACACAGTGAAAAGCAGCTGAGTAGATGAAAAGCTAAAATTAGTTTAGTTTGTTACTCTTAGCCCAAGTGCCGTGTCTTTTATAATTTCTTTTTCATCTTTTTAAAGTTGTAAGTACTCTGTGAAAAATACAGAGACACTGCCATAGATGTTAGCTTCCAGAGGCACTGAGATCCCTGATGGATAGTTGCTTCTGAATCTTGTTGCAGGCACTTAGAAGATGTCATTTCCAACCTTTCATCCTATCCTTTGTGGAAGTTACTTTTCGTGTAGTAAAGCTAACAGAAGTGGATGCTTGCCTCTATTTTTACTGCTCTATCTTGTGAACTGGAATGGCTAAAGCATAAAACAATCTGTTTTACCAACTCTGACATGGGTACCAACTTCAAGCAAAGAGATGAAAATTAAGAAGCTGAAAAGTCCTAGCATTTGAATTCTTGTGGTTGTGTGCTCCAGAGTTGAGTCAAAGCCTCTGAGTATCAAAAACTATAAAAATAATAACTTATTTGATTTGGAGTTGACAGCTTCACTGGGTCCTCACATGATGTGAGGTGGGCTGGAGGGGATAGTCGTCTCCCCCAGTCATAGATTTAAGTTGATAGAAAGGTCAGTAACTAAAAGAAAGCTCCTTGAGCTGCATTCTTGATATTCAGCTCCAGGAATTCATATAGCAGGGTTGTACCATCTTAAATTTGGAGTGGTGAAGGATTAACAAAGTGATTAAATTTCCCCTCATGTCAGTTCAGGGAGAAGTAATCTGAATCAGGACTTTGGCCTTTCACACACAAATCTTCTGCACCAACCCAACACTTGTTTGCACATGAGTACCATACCAGTAAGCCTAAGTGTTGATAGGACACTGGTATGCCTTACTGCAAATTATTTGGTCTTCTGTGGCTATCCAGTGTTTTCTAATTGTGAATTGTGAAATGTTTTAGTTTGGACCTGGTGGGAAATGGGATTTACATAGGGTTTTTTACTGGTTTTGTTTGGGCTTCTTTTCCAGTACCTTTTTTTTTCCCTGCATATCAGCTAAAAAAGCATAGAGCTGTCCATGGAATTGCTGTCCAACTGTGATGAGGCATTGCTAGTCTTAGAACTGAGGAAAATTCTCATTTGAATCTGTTCTTAGTAAGTTGCATACATTATACATTCAAATATATGTATATACATGAACATATAATTGAGATGGATGTACAGGTGGTATACTTTGAGAAAGAGCCAGAAAAAGAGATTAAGGTTAAATGTGTATTTAAAAGTAGGGTTTTAAAAATGCTTGCCTTTCTTACATTCAAATTCAGATGTTTTGAGAAGTTAAATAGGATTCAGTTGTTTGAGGATTACTTTGTGTATGACTTGGATTTAAATCACAGGGCATTTCAGATCAGCTACTCTGTTCAAAGCAGCTGCTGTTAAAGGATTTATAATGATATTCCTTCCAGGGTATTAGTATAGCAGGTCTTCTTCTAGCTGAATTTGAAGTGGAATGTAGATTCTATATTGTCCTTGTCTAATGTGTATTTTTTTTGAGCAATCTTGGTCTGCTGCTTAAGGGTATTAACTGGTTCAAAATTATTGGCTTTGTTTAGAGGATTTTAAATAGAGGAACACAGAGCTAACCTACGTGAAACCAGGTTTTCCATTAAACTGTACAAGTGTAAAAATAAAGTCTCTAGAGTGAAAGAAGTAGTTAGAATCATGCATTTGGTGATTCAGATCATAAGGAAACCCACAGATGATACTTCAGTGAGGGTTATGTGAGTGCCTTGGACTACCATTATGTAGCATTCTCCCCACAGGATGAAAAGATCATAGAGTATTTATGAGGGGGAAAAAAAAGGATAACATTTTGGTACGCTTTTTAAGCAAAGTCAAAAGAAACTGAAATATACCTACAGTATTTCACCCACAAACAGATGGCCAAACATAACAAATCAATAGTATGTAAATAACAGTGCTAAGAAGATCTGTTGCAATGCATGAAAAATGACTGGTTTCTTGGCTGCTGCCTTCACACAGACTAAACCTTCACAGAGAAGAGAAGGATATATGTCTTTTTTTTTATTTTTTTTTCGCAGAGACAGATGTAGTAGCTCAAATTTGCCATCTTCATTTAAAAGTCCATTTTTTAAAAAAATGCAATGTAGAATCAACAGATGCCCTTTAGCACTTATAATGGTGGTACTAAGAAATACACAGTGCTGGAAGGTCTGAAGAAAGAGGCAACAAAAGCAAATGCTGTTCTGTTTTCATGAGGCCAGAGAGGACCCTGCACCTACACAAGTCTGTAGCAGAGAACTTTTGCTGAAAACTCTTGAAAATTTGAGCAGAGTTGTTACAGCAGGCAGACTGAAACAGTGAACTGCTGGTTCTGTGGCACACAGTCATCAGAGCACTGGTACAAAAGTGTGTCCTCCTGTTTAAGTTCACAAGAAAAGCAGTGATCCACGTTGCATCTTAGTGTGCCACTCCTGGAAGCACAATTTGTTCAATACTGTCAAGATCTCCAGCCTTGTTTCAAGTGTGTTGCAAATTTTGCTACTGAAATATGCTGAGGGTGTTTGCTTATTAAAATTACAATAGTAGGTGATTTCATTTTAATTTTAACAAAGGATTGTGCAAGTGACTTTAAATTGTGACTTCAGGTAATTGGTTTAAAATCTTCCTCTGACAATGGCTTCTCTTCTGTGGAGTGTGAATGATGTTTTACTTCTCTACTCAAGTAAAGCATTTTGAGTTCCTTGGATTAGGTACTTTTGTCTGGCCTCATTCTGTGAATCACTGTGCAAAGTAGAAGTCAAATATTTAAAAATAAGAAACAGGAAGAGATCCCAGTTTTAAATTGAGATTCTTCTACTTATTATTTTAGAAGAATCAGAAAAAATATACTGTGGTTCTCTCATAATAATGATATGATCAAGTGAGTATTGATTACTTATAGTCTAACTAATTAGTCAGGAATTGAAAACACTTTAAAAAGTTATTCTTTGAGAAAACTGTGAGTTTCAAAAGATTACTTTTTGTGCAGTTGATCTGAAAAAGTTTTTGAATATTCTCTAAAATCAAAATTACAAAAATAGCATGTGTTTCTGATGTAAAAACTGTTTTGATTTTTCCTATATTGTTCTTTGTTACTAATATAATGAGATTTTCTGGAGCTCTCGATTATTATTCTTTCTTTTATCAGGAGCAGGGAAAGAATTCTCTGGATTCAGATTTTCATAAAATACTACTTGTAATATGTCCTTTTCCAAAGCAATATCCTTGCATCTCAGCATGTTTAAATTTTATTTTCCTGATATTATACATCTTCAAATCATTGGAAATAGTAGGTGGTAACATGCTTTTGGGAATTTGTTGTTGGCTATTACCATGTCTTTTTAAAAGGTAATTTTCTAGATTTGTTTGCTGTTGTGCTGTTAAGTCAACGATGGAGATAATTTCAGGAATCTTGTGACTAACCCAAGCACTTCTGAACTTGAATATTTAGGAAACAGATCTGAAAATTATTTATGAAGATGCTTAAACATTCTTTATCTTACTGTATAGTTTTATGATGGCAGTTAGAAAGATGGGAAAGATAAATAAAATAAAAAAGCCAGGAGGAAAAAAACCCAATTTCATGCATTTCCACAACTGTTACCATAGAGATATTTTATTGTATAGTATCACAGAATCTCAGAATAAGCTGAGTTGGGTGGGACCCATCAGGATCATCGAGTCCAACTCCTGATCCTGCACAGGACCATCCCCAAGAGTCCCACCATGTGCCTGAGAGTATCATCCAAAAGCTTCTTGAGCTCTGTCAGCCTTGGTGCTCTGACCACTGCCCTGGGGAACCTGTTCAGTGCCCAGCCACCCTCTGGGTGACAAATCTTTTCCTAATATCCAAACTAAACTTCCTCTGACACAACTTCAGGCAATTGCCTTGTGTCCTGTCACTGATCCTCACAAAACTCTTCCCCTCCCAAGGAAGTTGTAGCTGCAGTGAGGTTTCTCCTCAGTCCCCTCTTCTCCAGCTGAATAGACCTCGTGCCCTCAGCCTCTCCTCATATGGTGCTCCTTTAGAAGTTGTCTAATGGAAAGTGAAGTTTGTTTAGGTGCTATACATATATTAAGCAGAAACAGTATTAATAAAAGACACCGGGAGAGAGAACAGGTATTTCTGGACATATCACAGAAAAAAGGATTATCTGTAAACTGGCTGTTTTCCAAAGAGAATGCTGGTTCTTGAAATTATGCTAAAATGTTCTTCATGTTTCCCTCCTACTCCTCCTCTCCCTTAGGAATTATGTTGTCTTTCATAGGAGGTAATTCCTCCTGAAATTGCTATTCTGTCAGTATTCCCTCTCTTTATCATATCTAGTATGGAAATATCATGAAAGTACATGGGTCAATAGCCATTAAAAAGTCTAACTGAGTTTCTGATGTAAACAAGAGAGGAATAGAATGAATGAGAATATTGTTTTGCAATAGACACTGAAGTACTCTTCCAAATTTGTCAGCAAATTGTACTTCAGAGTAAAGCATGAAGCCATAACAAATACATTTATAATTTTGTCTCAGTTTTGATACCATATATCTCCATTTGATTTCTAAATTTGATTCATGTTCTTTTTTTAGTTCCCTTAGCTCCATTCTCACTTTGGGTAAGACTTTCCCTTGTCTCCATTCTCTTTTCATACTTTGCCAGCTTTCCTTGTAGGGAGCTGAAAATGTGTTACAGATCATTAATATGACTAATCTCAAAATACTTGTACAACAGGCATTGCTAGCTCTAGCAAAATAGACCATTTCCCCTTGTATGTTCTGAAATTATAGTAGTAAACTGAATTCTGTTGCTATCAAATGTTCTCCTATTGCTTCTGTCTCTGACTTTCTTGCATGACACTTACGTTAACTCCAACATGACCACAGTCTGGTAGCAGAGATTGTTCTGTCTGTCAGAGTAGTCACCTGGGTTACCTGAAAAAGAGCAAAGCTGGTTGTAGAAAAATTGAATTAATATCAGTCCAACACATTTGCAATGAAAATAATTGATAATGTTTACATTTAAAGTGCAAAGTGAAGCAAATACAATGCCAGTCTGGTTACCTTAATATGACCAGAAACAGAGAAACATTACTATAATAATTTATGACTTATACAATTTAATAAGGAATATTTTCTGGTGACAAGCTGCTTAATAAAAGCAGGCAGTCAGAACTGAATATGCTTGGGGAGCAAATGGTAGTTTTTATTCCTCTGGGTTTAGTTTCAAATTTTGATTTTCTGCAAGTGGGAATATGAGAAAGCATCCATTTGCAATAGTGGAATATTTTCCCCTTCTGCTTTTTTTTTTCTTTTAAACACTTGATCAGTTTCCTATTGCAGGATCAATTTACAGCTTGCCAAGTTTTGAATTAGTTATGCAATTATTTAGCTTTTCCTTAGCAGATTTGGGCTCCTGAACTCTCTTCTTACAGTGCTGACTTTTTCTCAGCAAGATATTTTTCCTTCCCCCTCTCTTTTTTTAGCTTTGTGAAGGACAAAAATCTATCCTTGTTGCATGGAATGCACTATTAATAAATTTCTTATTGTTGTACTCCTCCTCCCCTTTTTGATGTCTCAGTGCATGATTTTTCATTAGTATCTTCTGTTATATGAAAATATCCACGCTAACTGACAGGCAGCCTCAGGAAAACATGGCTTAACATCAAACTCTACATGTTAATGAGAAGGAATTTATGGTGTTCTATTACCAATGAACACTCTTATGGAGTGAAAAAATGTCATAGGACAATCTCAGTGCTGAACTTGCTGGAAAGTGTTGACAGAATAGTCTATAAGATGATTAATTTTTCCAGTGAGTTACTATTTGGACTCTTACATAGGAGCTGGTTTCATGTTTTCCTGGAAAGACTCAGTTTTCAGCTGTTAGCAGTTTTTATCCAGCTGAACTCCAATAACACACAAAATGTGAGTAGTGCATTCCAAGCATAAAATGATACATCTTTTGCTCAGAGGGTTTATGATCCATATGACTGACTCAATGGAGTTCTGCCAGGTTGTGCCATCTGAAGATCTGGCCCTCGGTGGCACACAATATTCTGTTTTCAAGGACCATTACTCAAATAGAATAACCTAATCACACTAAAGGCCAAATGTCTTCTTCACCAAACTTTGGTACAGAATTTTCTCTTCTCTAATTGTCATGATAGAAAACAAAAGTACAGGTGCATGAGTAGTATAAAAATTATATGGCATTTCTTTTTCTCTCTTAGAAAGTATTTAAGGGTCTATGGAAATAAGATGTGACTTTCACTATCGAGAATGGTTTTATTTGAATTGCCTCTGTTAAAAATTCTGATTTTAATGATTGCTGTTAGGGTTTTGTTTTTAAATGTACTGATGGGTAAACTTTGATTGGCCAAAACTTAAACATGGCGTGTAAGCAGCCAGAAACCTCTGGCTCCCTATGGATCCCTATTCCCTGCACAAAGATGGCTACACAGACTGTGTAGTAGAATTACTTACTGCTAGGATTGCATAATTTCTCTTAGTAATGTTACCAGAAGACTCTGCATAAGTGAGGAAATGCAGAAGTACTTACAGTAAAGTTAAAATAGAGCTTTTATGAACTACATTTGGTCTTGCTAAGTCAAAATAAAGCAGAAAGACTTTTTAAGTTCCCATTTATATTTCATTAGCCCACACACAACAACAATAAAAGTGATAACCAAGTACATTTTGATGACTTAGCATTCACACAGATGCCATTAAGCAAATATTTTGTGGATAGAAAACATTTTCTTGGGCTCTAAAATGAAAGAAATATGTTACACTTGATAGTGATGAAGGTTAGCTGAAAGTATAGTGGGAGTAAATTCTACTCCATTGTGTCCATGGGTAAAAATAGATTGGAATATAAAGGATTATTACATATAAAGAGATTATTGTTACCAATATACATTCAAAAGGTTAGAGATGACCTAAAATCCCAGTTTTAGGAATGACCTAAAATCCTCATGTTTCTGAAACAGAGGGTTAGTGATGGCAGTTGTTTTTACTCAAGTAGAGAGCTCATGGGACCAGCTGTTCTCAAAGCCTTCCTTTTTCATCTATTCTGACAATACTAATGCCTTGCTCAGGAAACTCCTTCTTGTAGGTGTTGAGCCTGTTAGTCCAAGTCATTCATTGCCTCATGCCGGGCCACACTGCTGCTGCTACTTTGGAAGTCAATTAAAGCTAATCCATGGAGTTATAATCTGCCTTGCTTTGAGCACTTACAGAAAGGGAACCAAGTATGTTCGTTGAACCCAGCAGAAAGGACCTTTCCTTCAGACTGCATGTGAGAGAGTGTATTTTTTCCAGGAATTATTGTATTGGGAAAGACGTGCTTTTTAAGATCATTAGAGTAATATTAAATTGATCGGATGATGGCAAATAGTTTTTCTTTAGGTATTTAAGATGAAATAATAGATGATATCTTAGATTATTTTTATTTTGTGTAGTCTTTCTTTCACTCAATATAGTGTGTAGTGGATGTTTTTTTATCAGTGTTACCTAAATGAGTGGCTAAGAATGTTCTGAGTGTTGTAATCTCACTTTAAATCCATCTGACACTCTTGATAACTTAGAAAGTTTAGGATTGTAAGAAGTGAGAAAATCAAATGTGCATTTTTAGGGGAATTTAACCAAAGTGGCAATATACTGGGATGGAGTGAGTTGTCCATCTGTATCTCCTATCATGCTTACTCTGTTGCTGAGCTGTCAGCTGGTTAAAGCACAAAATGAGAATATAGTTCCCTGATACTGCAATGACAGTTTAAGTAGTATCTTTCCCTGACCATATCTTCTATTGCCAAGTCCCTGAAAATTGCTTATGAGGGTGTGAAGTGCATCAAATCAGATCAGAGAACTGTTTTAGATTAGAAATAAAGCCTCCTTGTCCTCACCTTTTTTCTTTCATCCCATTTCATTCCCTGGCCTGGGCTGACAGCTGTGCCCAGGGCTGTGTTAGCACACCAGGAGCAGGAGGGAGGCAGCAGTGACAAGGGGCAGGAGGTGGGTGCTGCCTGCCAGAATTAGCATTGAACACCTCTTATTGAACTGTGGCCTGTGTACTGGCACACTGAGTATCCGAGGTCAGCTGAATAGGGAGGAAAGTTTCTGGAGACTTTAAGAGATGTGTAGGTGTGGTTAGAAAGAACAATAAGGAATTAGGACCAGACATATTAAGTACCTTGTCAAAGTATCTGAAACCTACTGTATTAAACTATTTTAAACTAACCCTCCTAGGGAATGTAAAACTTGTTTGAAGTAGATGCAGGAAGTAACACTGAATAAGGATTGAATTTTCCAATCTTGTATTTCCCAACTAATTAGGAGTTGTAAAGTACTTTCTGTTGTTGCAAGAGCCCCTCAAGCATACACAAAGTAGATCTCCAGGGAGCTAAAGCTTCCGCTGCTTTTCAAGTATCTCTCTTCCTGCAGCAGGGTGCAACTCTCTCTGATTTGATAAAGATGACCCAATTGTTTACAGTCTTGCACCACTATTAATACATTTTTACAGTACCTTATATTATTGTGTGATTTACTTCTAAAAAATATACGTGATGTTCTTAATTTGTGAATCATCCATAAACTGTTATTGACTACTTCAGAAGTACTGAAAGCTATCTGGTTGTTCAGACAGGATATTTCAAGACCAGTGCAGGTAGTGTGTTCTTTAAATTTCTTTGAACGCTACTTCTTGTGAGTTCTCACAGATGGCTGTGGCAAATCAGAATAAATGTGGATTTTTCTTTCCCTAGTATTTCACCAATGTTACAGTCTGTCGTTCAAATTACTTGTATGAAATTATTTATGTGTACCTTAGGATACTTATATGTGTGCAGGTGTTTTTATGTATATATACATATCTGCATGTTATACTTATATATAATTTTTATACTATTATCTGTGAGTGAAAAAGGCTTTTGTACTGCATACTTCAGATTTATTTTTAAATTGTGTAAGTCTGAAAAAAATTGAACTTGACTGTGCATATTTGTTAGCTTGTATCCATTGCACTTTGTTCCTAGTATTCAATTAAACACTTAACTTCCCTACTCATCAATCCCATGTATTTATTCAGAGCTGTGCTCACTTTTAAATTCAGATTCCTCAGGGAGAATACAAATATTTTTAATTTTGTTTTGTGAGCCATACGTTCAAGAGACACTGGTAGTTTTCTGTTTTAACTTTCTTTGCCTTTTTCTGCCATTAAAATATTCCAGACATTCATTAGTACAGTTGAAACATGTCACTGAAAAGAGTTTCTTGTGCAATGTAATTTTATTATGAACTCAACTTTTATTTAGTTTTATCCTAATATCACCTGTTGCTCAGTGCTTCTCTAAAAAGTCATCCTTCCTTATCTTGTGATTTAGCTTTTATTACTATTTTATCACTATTCATTCCTTTTATCTTAGTTCCAGCTTTGTGGGTTTGCTATAGGACTACTTTATGGCAGATTTTTGTTTGTATATTTAAAGTGTTCCAGCCACCAGAACATAGTAAAAGTGTCTTCTTTTGAATACTGGCTACTTTTTCATCTTATGTAATATTAAACTTGTCTGTCTCTCTTAGTCATCTACCCACTTTCATGACTGATCCCTGTTGTGTTTGATCCTGCCAAGGAAGTAGAGCCTCTGGGGGTCAAAGCAAAAGCACGTGAGACCCCAGGAGTGAAGGGAGAGGAGAGGCCAGCAGCTAAAATGGTGCAGTCAGACTGGGGGACAGCTTAAGGCTGCTGGCAGTGGGGAAAGGCTACAATATGTGCTTCAGGGAAAACAGTGAAGAGGCAAAATTGGACTCATTTCATAAAAGGGACAGAAAGTCTAACTAAACCTATGTGAGAAGAAAGGAGAAGAGGCAGAATCTGGCTTTACCTTCAGTATATTTTTCCTGAGAGCTTTTTAAAAAATTTGTCTTGAGAAATAACTAAAATCACTTTATTGTATCTTTACATTTTGCCATCTGCAGATTTTAATTGATGCTTAAGTATCAGAGTGAGATGTCCTGTGAATATTTTTAATAGTAAATTGAAAATAGGACTTGAAGCACAGTTTCAATTTTGGTGATGAGAATTCTTTGAAGGATCAAGTTACAATATCTTTGGGTGCTTGTCTGTTAAACTGATTTCCTTCTCCTTTGCTATGTTTCTGAAACCACTAGATTTCCTTTATGAGATGTTGATGGTTCTTGTCTGAAACACTTTTGCAGATCACATTTCCTTTCTGTTGAAGTGCTGTACTGGTCTGTAAACTTGAGATATAGGATGAATGCTCTTAATTTCTTATTCCACTGGAATACCGTGCCCTTAAAAATCCAAAGATCTAGTTGCCATTTTGTACAACATTTCTATCAGTTTCTAGCTGTGGCCACATATTTTTGAGTTCCAAACAATACTCTATTCTGCCTTATCGTTAGTTTTTGGCATCTTGCTCCCAAGGTTCGTCTCAAACTTCCATGATATGCTGCTTATCTGTAAATGTCGATACTGATTTGATACCTCTTGGCAAGCACTTGTTACAGCATGAGGTATGGGGAAGTAATATCAAAATTCTCTGTCTTGGCATTACAGAGTCCCTGTGGATCAGCTGCATCAAATTTTTCACATTATTTATGACTGAAGCAAAAGTAACTTTCTGATTGTTCTCATTTTTGTCATTTGTATCCTACTCAGAGTCATAGATGAAACATTTTGAAATCACTAGTCATATAGAAGATCACATACCTTTTTGTAATTATTTGAGATGGTTAGATACCATCTACCCATCTAAGTAATTCAGTAGTGTAACTCGAGCTAATTTAAATATAAAGTGCACTAAAAGTCACTACTCACTGCTGCACCAAAAAATCACCACCTACGTTTTAGCTGCTGCTATTGTGAACTCCCGGGATCATTTTATGTTAAATTTAACTTTGAAATTGCTAACTTCTTTATACTTTTTCTACTGCAGAGTCTCTTCTTATTTGAATTTGATTGTTTCTCTTTCTAAAATAAGGTTGTGGTAAGGTGGGGGTTGGTCTCTTTTCCCGACAAACAGATGATAGAACAAAAGAAAATGACCTCAAGTTGTGCCAGTTGAGATATAGATTGGATATTGGGTAAAATATCTTCATTCAAAGGCTTGTCAAGCACTGGACAGAATACCCAGAGAAGTGATTGATTCACCATTTCTGGAGGTGTTTAAGGGATGTGTGGGTGTGACACTTAAGGTCATGGTTTGGTGATGAGTTTGGCAATGATGGGTTATGGTTCAATTTGATGATCTTGAAGGTCTTTTCCAACTTAAATGATGAATTTCATAAACAATTTTTCTGCAGTCTAGGAGACCGGGAGACACTGTGGCTGCTGGTCAATAGGTGGTAAATTCTATGCCTGAATAATACTGAAGAATACTAAAGGAGTATGCCTCTTTCTCGAAAGCAAAGATTTAATTCCAAAGCTAAGTAGGAAGAAAAAAAAATAGTTCATGAAGGCTTAAATATCTACTATTGTGAATGCTTAATAAGAAAAAAAAACAACAACAAAACAAAACAAAACAGGTCAGTGTGCAACCCCTAAAACCAAGTTTTTTCTGTTAATATTGGAGAAAAGACTGCTTACCACTCCCTAAAACAAAAAAAGTAAAACTAAAACAAAAAAAAAACCTGACAAAACAAAACAATAACCCCAGCAACAAGTAGAAAACCTAACAAAGCAAAAAAACAAATAAAAAAATCCCTCTCTTCTTTTTATTTTACTCAACACTTATATGTTATGCAATGTCTTTGATTCTTCTCTCTCTTGGGGGCCACACACACAGAGAAGACATTGAGAACATCCACATTTTCTGTCAACCTTAAGAATGCAGGGTTACAACTCAGTAAATTATTAAGGATTTATAACAAAAAATTACTGATGGTATGATGCATGGTTTGCTGCTTAACTTTTTTTTTTTTCCATCAGGTCACTGTTTTGATTATTTTTTTCTTCCTAAATTCATAGTTATTTCAAGCATCCCTCTACTTCTGTGACTTGGAAGACAATGAAGCCTTCTTAAATTCAGCCTTCTAAGTGGAATCGTTATTACTTTCCTAAGTTGTCCTCTATTATCAAGTTTTATAAGCTCTTACCAGCTCTACACTGAGGACTTTGGAGGCTTTGTAAACACAGAAATAATAATTATATTAAATCTGAAATTGGAGATGAGGCCATGAACAGGAAATCTGTGCCCAATTGCATTCTCATCCTTGTTTAAAGAAAATGAGTTTTGGGGAATTGGTTCTTAACATAATATTGTAGCATGAAACTAAGTTCTTTGGTCAAATATTTTCAGGTAATTGTTATGCCCACTTAAAACAAAATGAAAACATGAGAACACTGGTATCTTAAGCAAATAGGGCTTTGGATGAAAGCAACGTGAAATTGTTGAAGAAATCTGGAAGCTGAGTAGCAACATTCTTCTAAAACAAGACAAAATTGAGAGAGAGACTGTGATGTGGAAAACTACTTGTTTTAAATGAAATTGTCAGGTAATTATATCATTGAAGTAAATAAGAGAAATTTCATTAAAATAATTAGAGGTGACATTAAAAGATAATAAATACAGTCCAAATATGGAGAGTACAAGCTGAAGATTGATTAGTATTGTCACCACTCAAATGAAATAGCAACCTGTGCTGGCCTAATGCACTGCAACACTTGTACCTGCTGCTTTTCTGCAGGTGAGTGATGTGGACTGATACTCTGTTGGGTTTATTTTGACTATTTCTTTGCCAGTGTATTGAATTTATTTATTTGTTTGTTAGTTTATTTGTTTGTTTATTTATTTATAATGACCTCTTATTTCCTAATGATTTTTCATTCACATGTACAAACTGCATGGCTGTAGGGCTGGTTATGCATGGCATAATGTGTTGCTGAAATATCAGGGGTGTGTTTAATTTGCTCAGTTTGTAGGATGTATGATGTAATGACTTGAAATGTCTCCCATGTGTGCAAAGGTAATGCCAGGTAATTGACTTTGTGCTCATGAACCTAATTTTCTTGCAAGAAATATATTTATATTAATTCAGTAAAGACTAATGGGCCTGATAAAATGAGTTGCTTTCAAAACAGTGTATTTATTGCCGTAAATATGCCTGCTTTCTCCAGAAGCAAAGGAAAGCTCAAGGTCTTATTTTTCTCTACCAAAAGAGTATTGGCTGCAAAATTGTTCACATTGCACATGCAACACCCTAGACCCCTTTTGTAGAACTATATCAAAGCATTCTCATTATTTCAATTTATGGTGTAACTGGGTGCCAAAGCCTTTGAGCTTTGGCTCAATGTGAGCACAATACAGGTTATGAAAGGACAGTATAAATGAAAAATACCTGGCCATTACACAAAGGATACTGACACTGTTGTGCTCTATCCAGAGGTTTACTGTGCAATAGTATGGAAAGTCTTTTATACTAGGTTTATATGTACAGATGCTGTTTTGGAACATTCATCACATGGTCTTGAACAAACCTGGGGAAATAACCAGTTGCCCATTATATACCAGATTCTCAAGACAACTGCCCTTCTCCTACCTAGGGAAATGCATTTTCAAAGCAATATTGACTTTTTTCTTTTATTCTTCTCTCCTGTCCTCTCTCCTTGAGGACCTGATTTTACAATTATTTTTGGTCCTTAAACTATGCATCAATAAATTTAGTATTTCTGTATTTTAGTTTAATGTTTAGAATTTATGCCTTTTCTTTCTTTTTTTTTATTTTTTAAACAACCTTGTGTTCCATGAAGCTGTGTGTAATTGATATGCTGCACTATGATCACAAAAAGGCAGTATTTTTTGCAGGTCAGCCACCTGCAGGACATGTGCCATCTTTGGCTTCTGCCATCAGACAGCTGGAGGAACCCATAAAAAGTGATTTGTTTCAAATGTTACCCAAAAGCTGTTAATCGGGCAAAAACCTTCTGAATCAAAAGTTCTCTTCAAGGGGTTCTTGGTTTGTTTCGTTATCACTGATGTACCTCAGACAGATCCTAGGAAGAAAAAAACAACAAACAAACTGAAATGGCTGCCAGAAAAAAAAGCCCTGCAAAGGCAGTTAGCAATGTTATTTACAACTTTAAGACAAGGAGTAAGAAACCTGGGTTTCTTAAGTCTCTGCTTTGATGAAAGCCCACATGGATGGGTTCCCCATGCACAATAAATCAGCAAACCTAAAAATTCAAGAGGAGCTTGCAACCTGTCCTCAGCTGCTTTTTGTACCAGGAGACCTTTGACCAAAGGATGGAAGCTCAGTCTCCTTGAAAATGTTTTGATATAACTGTGGCATTTGCCAGGTAAACTTAAAACTCTTTTGAACACTATTGCTGAAAATGTGATTTGTGATGAGGGCAACCACAGATTTTTGAGCCACCTGTTCAACAGGTAGTGATTCATTTGATGCTTACTAGTCATATATTTGAAACTTCTTCCTTTATCCACCCTTTTTCAAATCTTTCTCTCTAAATTCAGAAGAGATCATGCCTATGTATTCCCAATGTGAAAAAAGTCTCTTTTTTCCCCCTTTCCCCCACCAAATGCATTCACATAAATTTCACTTCTCCACAAGAACAATCTGTGTAGATGAAGGCCAGTGTATGCCAAAATAGGATGGAGAAAATGTTACACTTAGACCCTTGTTTCTTTCAGGTTTTTGTCATTTTTTGGTTGTGATTAATTCTGTGTTGATTTGTGAGTTGAAGTTTTACCTTTCAAAGGAGTTTATGAAATAGATACATAAGAACTTACTAGGGTTAATTATCATGTTTCAGTGATAGATTAAAAAAATCATATATAAAGTTTCTTTAGCCTTTTCTCATTTTTAGATGCTAGTTTCATTCTAATGTATTTTGAAAAAAATGCTCTGACCCCTACACCAAAAGCATAAGCAAAAAGAACTGTTGTAGGAACTTCATATGGGTATTCATAGGACAACCTATAATTTATGACTTATGTTTGATCATAGCCTTTTTAATTAGAAACATATTGCATCTGTTTAACATTGCTACTGTTTTGTTGCAAAAGATTTTCTGTATCAATTAATCTAGCAATATCCCTAAGCAAGCTGAAATTGTTGAAGAAGGTGGAAATTGGCTGATGAATGTATTGGTCACTTCAGAGGCATGTTCAAATCTATCTTCTTGCTGTCCTAATGAATATGGAAGCCTGCCCAGTATGTGATTGGATTTTAATGACTTCAAGGTCAGGGACTTCGTAAGGTGTGAATCTGCTTGCAAGGTCACTAGTGGCAAACAGTGCATGATCTGAAAATAAACAAGGAGCTGTCAGGGATATTAACTTTTTGTAGAAAAACCCTTGGGATGAAAAGGTTAATAGGTGATTGCATTGTAACTTGTTTTGAAACTCAAATTGAGCTCTAAAGCTACGTGCATTATCCTTCATTATACCTTGCATAAGAAAAAGTAGTAATTTAAAATGCGGGCAATGTTTGATTATAATAGTACCCTAGCATATCAAAAGCTTCATTTCTCACTATATAAACTGGTCTACATAATCAACATATGCTCCAAATGCAGACCTTTTGGAGAAACAGGTAAAATTATCTGGTCTAAACTGCCCTTGGATGTGTAAGTATATCTGCGTCCAGACTAGTAATTTTGCATAGAAACTCAGGTCACATGTGCAGCAGTTATACCCCATATTAATTTGCTATTCTGTGCAGATTGTTCAAGCTGTAGAAAAAATAATAGGGAACGAGTCTGAAAGTATTAAGAAAGTTTATAAATTACTTGTCATAAGGTACTTGAGTAGTGATAGAACAGTACAGAAATTACTCCTGCATGAGGAAGATGGAAAGAAAATCTTTTCAAGGGGGAGAAATTCAGAGAGGCGATGACACTTTTTTGCTAGGATAAAACTGAATTTACTAAGAACAAAAAATCAGAGCTATGGAAAAATTTACCCTGATGGTTTAGGGCATTAAGTAGTTTCAGGTATTCCTACCATGGTTGCAATTTCTCTCAAGATGTTTGTATTAATGGGAAGCTTCATCTAATGGGCATGTTCAAATGACAATTCAACATAACAGTATAGAATGAAGTTATATATAAGCTGCTTCTGCCCCTGGAAAGGCTGTAGGCTTAGGGATTGAAGAGCCAGGAAAAAATACCACAAGTACCCCACAGCTTTGGGGCAAAAATTAGTTTCACTGAAGTCCAAATAGATACTGTAAGGTTTGTGTTGTTGTGGTTGGTTTTGATGGTTTTGTTGTTGTTGTTGTGTTTTTCCTCCCCAGAAAGTGTATATGTGTATACATGCATAAATATACATGTATAGATACGGATACAGCTCTTCATATGTTTTCCACATCTGTGGATTTGATGCCTATCTAGTTATGTCTAACAGTGTTTTAGCTGGCATGATTCATGATTTCATGATTAAACCCATCAGTAAATAACCTGAACTTAGCTGCATATTCAATTTCCACCTAAATTCTGCATTTAAAAAAAAAAAAAAAGGGCTTGTATTTTTTTCCGTAAATGAATATTATGTTGCATCATTCCCAGAATAACAGCCTTTGCATGATTTATGATGCAGCATAGCCAAGAGTCATAGAAAAATATAGCAGAAGAGTTTTGGCATGATGGAAAACATCCTTGGTTCTGAATCCACCCTAGGTACATTCATTGTAGCCTTTGATGGTATGTCACTGTTTCATTAATTTAACTTTCTTGAATGAATAATGTCATGTTTCTATGTCCATCTGGTTTTGGAGTATAAAGGAACAAGCAGAAAGGTGGTTTGTTTTCACTTGCTCACTTACTGTGTACCAAGGATCGCTTTTCCTTTCTGCGTCCTACCTGGCTACAAGAAAGAGAGGTCATCACCTAGGGTTTTGGGGGTTTTTAATCTTGATTTGTGTTGATCATGGTTTGAAAGCAAAAATAGCTTCAGTTTCAATTTTCTTTTTTTTTTTTTAAAGATAAATTGAAAATGTTAACACTGACTATTCATTTAAAATGTCTAGTTTGCAAGATTTTAAAAAATAGTAATTTGAATGTAATAATCTGCTGCAGTTTTATAGTAGGAACTGTGGAACACCTTAATAGGATGAATTTTACTTATGGAAGTTCCTTTGTGCGATGTCTAATTTGAATTATTAGAGTAACTGAATGTTTATTCTTGATATTGACAACCATTTTTGTTTGTATAATCTGCAACACTATTGTAGGAATATGAACTGAATGTACATTCTTGCATTCTCTTAATGCAGAGCTGCTGAAGGCATATATTTATGGTTCTGAAAAGCATTTCTTAAGGCACAGCCTCCACATGCTATACTCCAATACTCCAATATATTAATGTCTGTTAATTGTCATTGTCAATATTCAAACAATATGTCACATGTTAAAATGAATTCCTTAGCATCCTGTCCTTTCTGTTTTGTTGCTGGTCTTAATTTTTGTGGTTCTAAACTGAAGGCAATTTTGACAGTCTCTTCCATACCAGCAGCTTCTGCTTTTGGCCTCCATAATTCCTGTTACATAAACACATTGACAGTAAATTTGATATCTAAGTTCCCTCTGTTCTCCTTGCACTCTGACTAAATTACTAAATTTTCTCATATTCATATTGTAGCTTTAAATTTCACTGATTTATAAACTGATCAGTCAAAACTATGTGTTTCCATTGGTTGTCTGTGCACTTTGACTTTGATAAAGTAAAATATCTGAAATTCCAGATGATTAGTCAGCTTTGGTAAAGCAAAATCTTGAGATATGAGAAAATTCTGTTATCCTTGTGGATAATTGTCTGTTTCAACTTGTCTGATATTGAATTATGCAGTCATTCTTATTTAAATTCGGTGTTTTAGGGACACACATCAATGCTCAGTGAATGCTCTAATTGTAATGCTGAGTTATATTTTGGAATTCTATACCACCAAATCTGCGGTATGTAAAATGGCAATCCTAGACACAAATGACTTTTCTCATTAAAAATATCTTCTAATTTTCTGCAAATTGCACCTAATTGCTCATTCAAAAGTTGTAATGCACTCAGCTTTGCATATGAGGAAGATCTCATCAATGGATTTCTGCTCTCTGTACGAACTCTGGTCACACACTGGAAGACTGGAATCAGTGCCAATGAATCAAAGCAACCACTGGCCTCTTTTATTCTATTTTTAGTATCCTCCCCATTTCTAGTAGAGCTTTTGCTGTGAAAATATACTGCTGGATTTTTTTTGAAAATATGATGAGTAATTATTTTTTAAAGCATAGCCAATAAGGAGAATAATCTAAGGGCATCAGATCCAGAGTCTGTTACAGTGGATAATTAGCAAGCTACCATGAGACAGTTCTGCTTGTGTGAGTGTTAAACATTTATGCCAATGAAAAGTGATTGAGCTCTCTCCACCCCAGTGTGAGAATAAGAGGCCACCAGCTTCCTCCATCAAGAGAAGCCTGTAATGTTACTGTGCCCCTGAGGAAACAGAGCGGGTAGGAGAGATGAAGAGAACCTTGGCTGTACAAAGGACTCCTGCTTCTTTCCTAATTTTCCCTTGGTAGCTGAGCCTCCTTAAAAGCAACGATTGGTGAAGATGTGAGAAAGACGGGGGTTGGGGGCAGAAGGGAGGTTATTCACCGAAATTGAATTAGAATGCAGATGCAAGGAAGAGTGACACATTAGGCACTGTGGAAAGCAGAGTGCACTGCTGCTAAACTGTGTGACAGGAGAGGCTATAAAATGTAAAATTAGTTGTGAGAAGAATAGAGGAATGGGATCAGTTCTGACTGAGTACATGGCTGAAACATTCAGACCCCTCACAAAAATCCTTTAATCTCTCTGCAACCATCAAGCCCTTCTCACCTCACTCTTCTGAGATGGCCTTGCCTGGTTTTATGCTGTACTGCTTCAGTTGATTCTTGCTATTTTGCAGAAAAAGGAACTTTATTTTTCATTATATCTGTATTTAGAGAGCTATACATAGCAGAGTCAGTGGCTTTATCATTGTCTAAAAAACAAAAGAATCAAAGAGCTCCTTTTATAAGCAAGTGGCAAAGCAGCAATATTAGTAAATTATTGAAGATACCTACCTAAAAAATTCTCTTCATGTTGCATTTTCCGCTGTTGTATGTTTGACCTTCTTGTTTAAGTTTGTACGCTCTGGAGGAAAAGTACTCTGTTATCTATTTGTATGGACCCCTGTGTTGTAAAGCTTCAAACTTTTTTATTGGTGTCTCAGTACATTTGGAACACAAACTCAAAATATAAATTGTAGGACATCCAATCCTGCAAGCAGAATATCTTGTGTGAAAAGACAGGTCTTTTCTGGTGGTGCTTCTGGGGGGTAGAGGACCTTTCCCTGCACCACTGGTCATTTGGTGTTGAATTAGCACTGCCATATGGGAGGTCTGGGCTTCACTTGCAGCCAATGCAACAATCATCTACTTGGCTTGTAAAATTCCCAGTGGCAGGTAGATGTTGCTGGAGATTTTTGTGGAATATTGCTTTCCTACTTTAGAACCAGAAAAGGCTTTTATTTTCCTTTCCTTCCTCACCATCCCCACATGGTTTTCACCGGAAAAAAAAATACAGTCTGTGTGTGTGTGTGTGTGTGTGTGTGTGTGTGTGTGTGTGTGTGTGTGTGTGTGTGTTCTGCTTGTCTTCTGAACAAGTTTGGCAGCCAAACTTTGCAAGACTTTGCCTTGGATAAGGCAAAAAAGGAATTACAAGATCATAGAATCCTAGAATTGATTGGGTTGGAAAAGACCTCCGAGATCATCGAGTCCAACCCTTGGTCCAACTCTAGTCCATTTACTAGATCATGGCACTCAGGGCCACGTCCAATCTGCGTTTAAAAATCTCCAGGGATGGTGAATCCACCACCTCTCTGGGCAGCCCATTCCAATGCCTGATTATTCTCTCTGTAAAGATTTTTTTTTCTCATATGCAACTTAAATTCCCCCTGGCAGAGCTTAAGTCCATGCCCCCTTGTCCTGTTGCTGAGTGCCTGGGAGAAGAGACCAGCCCCCATCTGGCTATAACTTCCCTTCAGGTAGTTCTAGACAGTGATGAGGTCACCACTGAGCCTCCTCTTCTCCAGGCTAAACAGTCCCAGCTCCCTCAGCCTCTCCCCATAGGGCTTGTGCTACAGTCCCTTCACTAACCTTGTTGCTCTTCTTTGGACTCACTCCAGCACCTCAATATCCTTTCTGAACTGAGGGGCCCAGAACTGAACACAGTACTCAAGGTGTGGCCTCACCAACGCAGAGTACAGGGGAAGGATCACTTCCCTGGTCCTGCTGGCCACGCTATTTTTGATACAGGACAGGATCCCATTGGCCTTCTTGGCCACCTGGGCACACTATTGGCTCATGTTGAGCTTCCTGTCAATTAGTACTCCAAGGTCCCTTTCTGCCTGGCTGCTCTCCAGCCACTCTGTGCCCAGCCTGGAGCGCTGCAGGGGGTTGTTGTGGCCAAAGTGCAGGACCCAGCACTTGGCCTTATTGAACTTCATCCCATTGGATTCAGCCCATCTCTCAAGTCTATCCAGATCCCTCTGCAGAGCCCTCCTGCCCTCCAGCAGGTCGACACTCCCTCCCAACTTGGTGTCATCAGCAAATTTGCTGATGATATTTTAGATCTTTCAGGAAGATGTGAGAGGAAGATTTCTCTCACTAAATTGGCTGTGCCATAGTTGCACCATGAAGTTAAGAGAGCTTAATAACTCACTGGGAAAAGATATAGTTTTGGAGAAGTGTTTAACTTTTCTTTCATTTCCCTCTGAACAAAAGCAGTTGAAATTGCTGAATGACAAGGGACATTAATATGTCTTTTAAATTTACCAGTTCCTTCTAATGGCTGGTGTCACTGAGGTTGTCTAAGACAGAGAACAAAGATTTATGAGAACAACTCCCTTTATCATTCTTGTTTTACTATTTAATAGAAATCTGAGATGCTTAATTTTAAGGGTTAAGAACATGGGAATTATTGGCTGGTCTCATCCACCTAATTCTGGATGTTTGTGTGTGAGTTCTGGCATTTTGACCCCCTTTGTTGCCAATGGAGACAACTAGGCACTTTTCAAGCCTCAGTTATATCTGTCTTGATTTTTGAGGTACTTGTTTCCTGTCATGTAATGCTCTTTAGCACACATGTATTTAACTGGAGAGAAACCCATCCTGAATCTTAATTTTTAGAAATGCTGACAACTTAGAATTTTGTTCAAATATAGGAGCATCTCTGGTATGAAAAATATATATGTCTTGTCATAAAGCTAACACCCCAAATTAGATTTCCTAAATGTTATATTTATATATGACTCAGTTTCCCATCTGTGAAATATTCACAGAAAGCCTCCTCACTTCAAATACATGCTGTGGATTTTTAGAAAATAGTAAGACAAGCCCTTTAAGGTGATAAAATATTCTATACAGATATATAAAATGCTGTTGAAACCATGCTTCAACAAAATGGGGTATATAAGGAATTAGACTACACCATGCCTAAGAGAGAAATAAATAAATAGATAGATAGATAGATAGATAGATAGATAGATAGATAGATAGATAAGCTGAACAAAAATACCATTCCCTGAATATCACTTATTCCCAGTATATATATATGATAAAAGTTGTGTTGATGTTAGAATATGCTACCACATTGCCAAACTTGACTATGGTCAAGGAGTTACAAATGAAATTACATCAGCAATCTATATTTGATGGTTTTGCCATATTTTAGTCCTTGAATTTTCTGTCTTAATGCTCTTTTTAATGAAACGCTGTATTTAGGTTGCAATTTGTTTAAATAGTTGGCAAATACTTGTGAACACAATTTCAAAGTTTAATTACTCATTAGAATTATGCATAAGTATTTTTTCTTTTCTTTTTTTTTTTTTTTTAATGAGGATATGAACAGTGCTTTCTGAATTTGAAGGAATACTGGTGCTCATACTGATACTCATTTTCTTGGGCAAACAACAGCATTCATCAGCCAAAAAGGATGCTCATTGTTTGCTGTTCAACTAATTAACAATTGACTAATTTTTTTTTCTTATTAGCAGTATTATGTTCCCCTGCAAAAAAAAAAAAATAGCTGCAGTGGTAACATTCTTACATTTATAAACTTTAAATGATAAATTCCTTTGCTTTCACCCTGTCTAGGTATTGCAAATCCTAATCCCCTTAAAACTTTGAGTTAGGAAATATTGTTATCCCTCTTTTCCAGGCCAGAGTTTGAGAGCTACACAGATATAGCTGAGGGTGGTCAGAGGAAAGGAGATGAGAAGACAGCAGAGTCAGCTGTGGTAAACAGCTGGAGTAGTATGAAGCAAGCATTACTCACATTTGAAAATGTTATTGGTAATTTTCTGCTCAAGGTAGAGTTGATTCTTATTGGAAGGTAGGAGTGATTAATATTTTTTTTTTCCTCATAGGACTACAGGTTATAGGATAGCTGGGGACATCTTGGACTGTCAGTCCCAGATCTGTCATGTTATATTTTCATCATAAGTTTGTCAAAACTTGAAAATTATAATTTCTTTTCTTTTTTCCTACTGTTTCTAATAGAAAATAGTTTTATAGTCTTGCTTCCCTGATGATCTGTAGCCTTCTTTCAATATCCAGCCTGAATCTATTCTCGGCCAGTTCACACATATTTGTTTCAATGCCAATGTTGCTAATACCATTACTAGGGTGAAATAACTCATTTTCCTCTATTGTATTTAGGTGTTGCCAAAGAGGGTCTTGTTCTGATTTTCACATTTTGTAGATTTTAGGAACACAGTAGTTGTAGATTTTTAGAGGGTTAATATTTCTAACAGTTTAAGTTTTATGCCTTTCTATCACTACCCCTGTCCCAGAACAGGGAGCTCAAATTCCATTAGTTAATTAATCTTGTTTAGAATCCTTTCCAAGGTAGAGCTGAAGGATATCAGAAGGCCTACTAAACGAAACATAAACACAGGCCAGAGTGACCCAGAAGTCAGAACTGGATGAACTCCAAGGGATCTTTGTGTGCCTGAGGAAGAGGAGCTGATGAAGACAGAGGGTCTTGACGACCCCAGACCCAATTCCAGGGGTTGGACCAGGGGTGGAACCAGGGCTGGATTGAGAAATGTGTAAAGCAATGATTGGAGGGATCTTATTATAAAAGCCATGGAAACTAGAACTGAAGGGCACATGCATGTCATCATGTATTCCTGTAGGCCATGGGACTGTGATATTAAAGGACCTTTACTTTTTATCTTACCCTACACTAACGTGTCTTGGAGTTCTGTTTTTGGGGTCACTCACAGCATCGTAGGGATAGCAACTTTAGGCCATCTGGCTCTTCATTTTGTTTTGGTGAATACCTTAAGCTCTTTTACTCTCCTTTTGTAAAACAACTTTTTCACTTTTCAGCTTGTGAAAGGCTAGCACAAAAAAGACTCGCTTCATAACTTGAGGCAAGACTAGTATGTCAATAACGTACATTTCTGCTTGCAGAGACGTCTGTAGCTGTTACATCAGGTTGGAGATTGCCATGAGGTGAAAGCATTTCGGGTCAAAGGGAATATGGCTACTTAAGTGTCTGAAATCCAGCATCTTCATCTCTGAATCTGGGGAAGATTGCTGTGAGCAGCTTCTATAGAGCAGATCTGATAGTCATCTCACTGAGTCAATACAAGTTCACCAGTTTAGAGAAGTTGAAGATCAATCTGATACATTTATTTTTCTAAGTTTATGTGTGTTTAACCTTGTACCTCCAACTGACAGAAATCATTGTACCAGAAAACATAAGAAAAGCTATGGGTAAAATACACGTTGAACTATTTTAAATAGATTTAGATATATTGTGTTGTTCACTACAATCACAGTATATTTTAAACCCAAAATATGACATCTTCACTAAAGAAACCTAAGAAAATTCTTCTTCACTTTCTATATTGTATTTTCAGGGCATAAAAATGAGAGTCTTTTAATATGGTGGATTATTATATATTATGACTGTAACTTCACACTGTTACCTGTATTATTTCTAGATGAACTGCTTTCAGTATCTCAGTTTCCAGGATAAAGTGGGTTTGGGTGGGGTTTTTTGGCTTTTTTTTCCCCTGTTAGGGTTTTACTAAACTAGAGTCTAATTCTTGTTAATTGAAATCTTATTTGAAGCTCTTTTTCTGTAATATACAGCAGCTCTAGGCCTCCTGGAGGTTACAACAGTATAAAATATTTGCCTAAACCAAGTTTTCAAAGTGGCTTTTATCTAACCTTTGATTATTGTATGGACCTGCTATTGTGATTATAGAAATGTGAAGATGAATTTCTGAGCACTTAGTTTTCTCTGCTCTCCCTACTGGGACTTTTGCTTGTCCAACCAACTTCTGCAAAGGCAGAGGTCACGTAAGAGGGTAATCCAAATTGTGGATCCTTTGTCTTACATTCACAAGTTTATAAACTCAAATTTGGAGACTATGTTCTAAATCATAGCCTTTTAAGTTTCTTTACCTTTCTTGAGAAGATTAATGTTTGAGATTGTAATGCATAATATTTGAATTATTCATTTTAATTAAAATTGATTATGAGAACTAATTAAAAGACACGCGACTGGTTACTGGCAGCATAGTTGGACTACTTTACAAAAATACCATTTGGTGTTCAACATTAGGCTCATGTTGATTTTACAAATTATGTTCTATAAATAATAAGGGGCTATAATTAATTCTGCATAAGAATTTGGAAAACTAATCTTTCATTACAAAATATTGAGCAGTGGGTTGTTGTTTTTTCTTTTTTTGGAAAAGCATGGGTTCTCTTTTCCTATAAAGCTTTATGGAGCAGTCAAAAATGTCATCTAAAAAAGGCTTATAATGACTCCTCATTAATTTCTTCTTTCTATATATTTTAAAGTGGGATTCATCTGCCTTCCTATCTCATCACCCTTGCTGGGATATTTTGGGAAGATATCTAGAATCATAATAAATAAATCAGCTCTTAGAAGAGTAAGCACTGAAAGTGATCCTCTGGATCACCAAATGCAGTAAATCAATTCTTGCTATTATGGCCAATCTGACAAAAATCAACTTTCACCTCAGCAATAGGTACACTGTTGCCTCATTATAATCACTCAGGAAATTGCTTCAAATACTCACTATTCTTATAATTGGAAACCCTCAGATTTCAAGTCTAAATGTACTAATTGCCATTTCATGCTCATTTTCTTTGAAAAGCTCTTTATTTGACCTCAGATTGTGACTTGATGACTCATTTTGAGAGCTATGATGGGAATCCATTATCACCTGCTCAGAAATATGCTCTCAATGTGTTGCCTCATTTCCACTACATGAAATATAGTTTCACTATTTCTAATCTGCGTCTGGTTGAGGTTGCTTAAAGGAAAAGAACCAAAAGAAATATTAAAAAGAGAGTTTTTAAACATTTTAACCTGACTTGAGCTGTGATTTCAACAGGATGGATAGATGCCAGGGACTGTGAAAGCTGAATTTAATAGGTGAAGGTGAACTAAGATGTAATTACTTCTATTTGTGGTGAAAATATTGCACTGAAGGGAAAGAGATTGTGCAGAGAAGACTAAATGAGACATTCTCTGGAAAAGTTACCAGGCCATGTCTTAATTTAGTTGAAAATTTTCCATCAAGTCTATAATTCAGAAAAAAATTGGAGTTTTGACTATGTAATTTTCTTTTCTTTTTCTTTTCTTTTTCTTTTCTTTTCTTTTTTCTTTTCTTTTCTTTTCTTTTCTTTTCTTTTCTTTTCTTTTCTTTTCTTTTCTTTTCTTTTCTTTTCTTTTCTTTTTTCTTTTTTCTTTTCTTTTCTGTGTGTGTGTGTGTTGGTTTGGTTTTGTTTTGGTTTGGTTTTTTTTCTCTCTTTTTCTCTTGTTTTGTTTTGTTCTTTTGGGTCGTTTTCATTTTGTTTCCTGAAGTGTTATGTGCTTCCTGGAACTCTTACATAGTTGTGTTTCCTTTGAAATTAATTCTACTGGTATCAGGTGGAAGTTGAATTATATTCTACATCCATCCTAAGGATCAATTTCTCCAAATAAAAGCCTTTCCAAACACAGGAAGGCTTTACGGCTCTGTTAACACATATTTGTGTTACTCACCCAGGCTGAAAGGCTTGGAGAACACTGACAAGGAAGGGTCCTGTCTGCTGCTCCTTAGGGGAGTATTACTGGGATCTTGGGATCTTCACATAAAGATAAATTTAAAAGCCTTTGACACGGATCACGATGTTCACCTCCATTATATTTTCAAAGACCAGATCTGTTCCAAGTAGAATAACTTATAGACACTGTAGAATCTTCTTGACACTCATGTGTCTCATGTGAGTTTTATCCTTCAATATTGAATGAACTAGGTCAAAAATATTTTCTAAGCAGTGAAGAACTTTGACCCACATTTTCGTGGCATCAAAAAAATGCATTCTCAGACAGCATGGCAAGTGCTGCCCTGCAAAAGATGAGGGTCATACTGAAGACTTGCCTCAGAACACTTTCTGCAAGGGTCCAGGGAGGGCTGGATTAGCAGTGTCAAATGAGAAGGATATTTGGAGAGCTAAGAAACCATAGGTTAGTATCAGCTTCATTCTCTCTAGTCAGATAAAGGAAGGGTAGAAGGGGAGAAATAGGTTTTTCAGATTTAGGCAATTCTGAGTAAAACAGCCAAGAGATGAATTAGATGTGGGTCATCATTTTATTAATAGAAGGAAGACACCATAAAAAAATGTAGTGTTGCCAAAGAACGTTGTGTGGAACCGTGAAGATCATAAAGCCCCAAACAGGTAGACCCCAAAACACTTCTTTTTGTATTGTTGGGTAAAGTTAAAATGATCCACAAATCGCAAAATCCTCTTGCCTCACTCTGAAGAGGCTGGGAGTGGGGGATGTTTTGCCTCTATTATTCTGCTGTGTGCTAAGAGAAACAGTGGATAGTTTTGTTCCTTCAGCAATGGTAACTGCATTCGAAGCAACGACATTCTCTCTAAAAAGACTGTAGCAAATGAAAAAAGCCCAGAAGTCTTTATATTAAAAACAAGGGTAAATTTTCATGTTTCCTGAAGTGTTTAAACACTTTGTGACTTAAGTTCTTTACATACAGATATTCTCCCTATTAGTAACTGTTGCATTGCCACTGATTAAAAATACAGGTGTAAGCAATTGAAATCTCCAATAAGGACATTTTATAATAACAAATGTTTTCATTGACTTGGAGCCTCTTATAGCATGAGATATTAATTTCTAACGTACCTCCAGTAATTATCCATGTTCTGCTGATGGTTATTTATTGTTTAATTAAAATATATGTAGGGGATAAAAGCCCATTAGGGTAAAGCATTGTGTCAAAACCAAAAAAAGTTGTAATAAAGTTTCACCATGGAAAGGCCTACTGATGGTTTCTGTATATTTATTGCCAAGCTCTGCTAGCAGGCTTCAGAGGAACAGAATATTATGCTACTCTAAAGTAACCACCTGCCTCTATAAAATTAGAAAAGAATTTGAATTATGTATCCATCCTAACCAGAGCAGAGCACATTCACATACTAGTATGCTGTGACATTGGGTATCACGCCCTTGTTAAGGAGCAGTTTTCTTTCCAACCTTTATTCAATATAAGTGGGGAAGAGCAGATTAAAAATGAAAGGTTCCGCTAGTTAGAAATAGCAATAAATTTTTCAGGAAATGTATCAGCTCATGCATATGCCTAATAAATTAAACCATCTTTATAGAGAAAACTGCAAATACATTTTATTCAAAGGTACACTGCTTGTTTTGAATCTTAAATTCATTAATCTCTGTGAATTTTTACACTTGTCTGATATGGTTTGCAATGCTTGTTCTGATGTATCAGCTGAGGATAATAATCTATTTGAATTTATGGGGCACAGTATCACTGTGAGATGTGAAAATTTGCATGTGTAATGCAAGAAACCTGTCAATTCCTGTGCACTGGGATGTGTGAATGAAAATATCTCTTTTTTAAAACAAATCATTGTAATTTTAATTAAAGGTGAATCTAATAAATTCAAGTCCCTGACTCATCACAAGGTTTCTGCAATTCTATTTTTTCTTAACCTTTCCAGAATAACCAGTCCATTCTCACTGTGTGTCTTTGGAAGGTCAAAAAAATTCTCAGAAGCAAAATCCCTTTACTTACCAATTCCTTAACCTGGCTGTGTTTCAAACCAGTGATTTCTACTTTACCTGTGCATTATCCTTTTTCCAGGAAGAGATCTGTTTGGGAATCCTTCAATGAAGGTTCCTGGATAAGTTATAACAGCTCAATCACATCTCTAAATTGTGCTTAACTTTGGTGGAACCAAGGGGAATGATCCACAGCCAAGAGTTGTTGGAGAGCGGCATGCTCTGATTAGACCCTGTTTGTCCCTTGGCAAAGCTTGTATGTTGGTGTTATGTATGTGTATGTCCTTTCTGTCAGCTGGTGCTAGGCTTTCCATGCCAGAAATATTTCTGTTAGGTATCCAGGTCTTCCTGCTGTCGGAGTGGCACAGAGGGAGTAGATTATGACAGCATAATTTTCTGGATAGCTATTAGAAAATTTTGTGAGGCTGCATTCTGGATGCAGCTTTAGTTTGAAAAAAAATTGTATTCTACTGTACTGCAAAATTGGGTTTTGTTTGTTTGTTTATTTTTTTGTTGTTGGTTTGGTTTTTTTTTAGTTCTGGCCTTTCTGCAAAAGCTATGACACCTCTAGAACCCTGGTCAAATTCATATTATCTGAGTAGAGCTGCCTAATTCAGGAGTGTGGGATTACCTGTTGCAACAGGTTGGTGGTGACTGAGACGAGGATAGGTTATCCTCTACAGTAGCATGGGTGCTTAGGGTCTTCTAGAACTCTTATGCAAAAAAACCAAATCCAAACAATTAGTGAAAGGAGCACGTTCTCTGACAGTGCAGATGACTTTTGTTGCCCTTCTATGACAAATTATAGCTGTGAACTTTTGACCTTTATTAAAATTTTAAAGGTATGTCAAAGAATAAGCTGTCAATATACTGAATTGGCTATGGTAGTGCAGGTGCTCTGCAGAGTCTTTAAAAAGGATGTCCCATTGCAGACCTGTCCTCACTCATAACAAACTGAGCTTGATGAGCTTTACTGATCCTTTATACCTGTCTACTGTTACTTCTATAGTGAGTGGAGAGAGAAACAGCCATATCCAACCACTTGTACTAAATTACCTTCTGAAATTTTCTCCACTGACTGTGCAAGGAATGAGGGGCTCAAATGTATATGTTAGAGCTAAAAACCAGCTGGACTTGGGCACCCAAATCTCATTTTCTTTCCTAAGTATTGGCCATTTGGCTGAAATTAAGCTAATGAAAGCTTGGTCTCTTGGTTTCAAACACCTAAAGTCAAATGGCAATCTGAGGACTCTTACATCCATCTCTTGCTGTTCTCTGAGAGAGTGATCGTGGTCTGTCTTACATACCTGATTGTGCACGTAACTAAAATTGGTATTGAGGGGAATAATGTGCCACTCAGTCTCTGAGGTATCATAATAATACCTTTTGATAACCCCACTTTGTTCTTTTGGATAAAATGCATTTACTGTGGGATTTTGTCAGATTTAATTGAAAATCCTAAGGGATCAAAGTAACTGTGCTGTGCTACTAGTGTTTTGTTTGTAATGCAGCATCTAAAAACTGGTATCACAAATAAAATTGCACAGTGACCATCTCTCAAGTAAACCTATTTTTGCCTCTTCTTTTTTTTCTTTTCTTTCTAATTCAGAAAGCTGGTTTGTCATGTCCTTCTTACAAAATTATGGCAATAGCTGTTTGAAGAAGGACCTACAGTAGAATGAAGGCATCTGTTCAATTTCTATTTTGCTTCTCCACACTAGATAAATAATGGTGAAAACAAAGATGTTATTTTCCCCCTTGTTTGTCATCAGACAGGATAAAATGCACATTACTTTTAATTTCATCATTGTTTCTCTGTAATCAAAAGAGAAACAACATTTAAATTAAGACTTTCAACATTTCCATACTGATTCGGAGATCTACAATGCTGGTATTTGGCTGACTAGTTACTTTGAAATGAGGAGTCATTAGATTTCCCAATCACAAAAACTGCATAGGAAACAAGGTCTCCAAGTATGGAACTACTAATGAAAGTAATGATTGCGGGGGGGGGGGGTGGTGTTGGGTTTTTTTTTTAGTGACAATTTTGTACAGGTGTTCAGGCAACAGTGAATTGCTGAATATTTGTGTGTGCTGATATTAATTTAAAATCACAGAACCATAGAATGATTTGAGTTGGAAGGGACTTCTAAAGATCATCTTATCTAACCTCCCACCACAGACATCTTTCACTAAATCAAGTTGCTCAAAGCCTCATCCAACCTAATCTTGAACACAACCAATGATGGATCATCTGCAACTTTTCTGGGCAAACTGTTCTAGTGTCTTGCCACCCTCATCATTAAAAAAAAATAAAATAAAATTATGTCCTATCTGTACCTACCTTCTTTCAGATTAGAATTGTCCTTTCTTCACTCACTACAAGTGTTGGTAGAAAATTTCCTTCTCTCTTTCTGATAATCCTACTTTATATATTGCAAGGCTGCAGGAAAGTCTCCCTGCAGACTTCTCCAGGTTGAAGAACCCCAACTCTCTCAGCCTGTCTTCATAGGAGAGGTGTTCCAGTTTAATGACTTTAATTTTGTTATTTAAGCAAGGCAAACCATCACCTACCTCATAATGAAATAACAAATACCACCTACCCCGCTCCCTTCAGCTATGACTCCATTGCTCATATACTCAACCATTAACCTTCCTTTGGTTGAATCTCCCCGCAATCTAAATCACTCAGAAGATAAAATTTCTATCAGAACTGGGAAGCACAAGATGTTACTGAGTACTTTTTGCCTAAAAATGGACCAAAACCACATTTCTCCAGCAATTCTCTGCTTTATCACTGAAGGTGCCTGCAGTCCTGGGCTTCAGACTAATTGAAAAGTGATTGGAGTTCAACAAGAAAACTCAGCTTAAGCTTTCTTTCATAAATTTTGCTCATGAAGGGAACAAATAAGTTAGGAAAAAAAATCCATATTCCTATCAGCATCGCATCATTTAGTTTAGAACTAAATGTAAGATGTGCACAACTTGCTGTAAAATTTCTAACTGACTTATAAGTTACTTTGAAGAGAAATAGAAACCAAAAATAGAAATTAATCTTTTTACCCTCTTTTTTTCTTTTTTTTTTCTTTTTTTTTTTTTTTTTATGTTAAGCCATGCCATGTATACCTAAAGCCCATCTAACATTATACTTTCTTCCTGACAGTGACCAATACTGGATGCTTAGGAAGAAGAGAAGTTACACATAAATATAAGAAACAATGCAAGAATAAAGTGATCACTCTGGGGTATGCACATTGACTATTTGAGCTCTGTCTTATTTCCATCTGCTATCTCCTTGAAGAGCTAAAGTTCATGTATATTTACAGTAACTGCTAAAAGACCATTAAGCACTTCTTATAATATTTTAAGATTTATAACTGCATATTTTTTTAATTTTATCAGATCCTTTTGATATGGGGTGACTAAACTAGGATTTAACACTCAAAACAGTGAGTACACATTGTGTTTGTAAAAGATAGTTACATTTGCCTGCTTTGTGTCTTCCTAGTAATTCCTAATGTCCCACCTGACCACAGCTGAGTGTTGAGGTGGTGGTGTTGAAGCATCCACAGCTACTCTTGAGTACGTCTCCAAAATGTTAGTAAGAAGTAAGGCTCTCTACAGGTCTTTCTGTCTGTCTTTGTTTGCTACAACTATTCCTAATTGTAACTTGTGCTAATTTGGTTGGTACAGTAACTTAATCAACTGGTCCTTAAGTATCAGATCATTGGAGGTTGAAGAAGTATTCTGAAAAAAATACTGCCATGTGCTTGCCCGTATATCCACATGCTACTGTGTTTTTCTTTTGCCCTCTCTCATATTCTACCTGAGGCATGTATTGTTGGACACCTGGGGGTAAGGTGGGGCCCTACAAGGATGGGTTCAAGGGTTCATCACATCATACTTCTGTGCTTGAAATTCCACTCAAGCAGGTATCATTTAGGGAAATGTACTTATTACTGCAGAGAATCCTTTTATGAATTATTATGAGGATTTCTGATGTTCAATTTCTGATGCATTGGCATTGTTGTGTATGAACAGAAATCTTCACTCTACTTCATTTTGGATACAGTTTCATTATTCTTTGCTCACATAGAGGGACTTCATTCACCTCACCGACCCAATTACATAGTGATATTTTCTTTTCTGCTTAACTAAATCATTATTCAAGGTGGATGGCTTCTAAATGTACTCCAATTTATGTGTTGGGAAAGAATTTATTTACATCCAGGCTAACAAGAAACTCGGGCATTGTTAGACTAAACACAGCAGTGTAAGGGCTTAGGCTATAAATTCACCCAGCCAGACCAGGCAGCTCATATGCATATACAGTGAATTAGGTAAGTTAGATGCCTGTGGCTGAGTCACAACAGCCATTACACTGATGATCACACAGGTCAAGAAGCAATGCTGAAGAAAGGAGAGTGTTTGAAAGCCTACTTGTCTCCTGGCCTAGAAGAGCCAGATTAATGTATACACTGAACTCAGAACTTTTTTTGTGTGTTGTTTATATACAGACAGAGCAGTTTATATCTGGGACTGGGCTACCTCATAGTGTTGTGTTATAGGAAATGAATTTTGAAAAAGATTGTCAGCATTTTCTTACATCACAAAATAGGCAACTTTACATTACAAGGAAGAAATGCTAAGAATATGTGTACCTGTAACCTGATAACAGTTTGGATAGACAGATCTGACATTATATTCAGAAGATTGCTGTCAAATTCAGGTACCAAGGGATTATTTCTAGAGTCTGCACTTCTGTATAGCATGTAGGACTGGATAGCTGTGCTTCAGAGGAATTCTTGTGCTTTGCAGAATATAAGTATCCTTTGTGAGCAGTAATGGCAAACACTGGTCATAGGTCAAAGCCTCAGAAATCAAGGTGATAACCTTCAAAAGGAGCTGCTTCTGCAACAAATGAACCTGCACTTTATGCTCTATCTAATTAATTGGAAGCATACAATGTCCTTTCAGACTTGATGTTAGGGAGAGATGGCCATTAGGCATACAAATCAGCAATGTGGTGATCAGGGTTACAAGGCCGGTCACCCACTTGCACTGTGATAGAAAATGCATTTTGTTTCAACCCTCTTCTTCAGCACTGTAAGTTCCCAAGTGGGTCCAGACCAGGGTCAATTTATCTCATTAATTGGAGATCCCATGACTTTTTGTACCTTGTTATAGATGCTGCAATGTCCTTAGTGGAGTGTGCTGGGTTTGGCTGGGGTAGAGTTAATTTTCATTGAGGTAGCTGGTATGGGGCTGTGTTTTGGATTTGTGCTGGAAATGGTGTGGATAACACAGATATGGGGTTTTTTTATTGCTGAGCAGGGCTTGCACAGAGCCAAGGCCTTTCCTGCTTGTTGTAGCAACCCACCAGTGAGTGGGTCGGAGGTGCACAATGAGGTGGGAGGAGACACAACTGGGACTGTTGACCCCACCCAACCACAGGGATATACCATACCATGGAGTATCATGCTCAGTGTATAACACTGAGGGAAGAGGGCGTTGTTTGGAGTAATGACATTTGTCTTCCCAAGTCATCATTTCAACACATGAATTTTTTCTTAATTTTACCCTTCTGTTTCTCTCCCAAGGAGAGAATCACCCAGGGTGGGGTGAGGAGGAATGAGCAAGTGGCTCTGTGGGGTTTGGTTGTGGCTGGGGTTAAATCACAGTAGTATTATATTTTTTTTTCATTAGCATCTTTTGCACTTCCTCATCCCTATGGCAAAACCCCCCTTTGACTATTATCAGTAAGATGGCAGCAGACACAGCTGCATTAGATTTATGGAAAAAGAAAGCTGTGACCACACCAACTTCCATGGGCCTTTTTTTGATACAAATTATTCACTGTTTTCTCCATACAAGGTGCTATCCCTTAATATTTGTTATAGTTTCTTAACCTTGCTGTAATATTTCTGATGCACAAGAAAAGAATATGCAACTCACTGCTGTATGTATTCTGAGATTCTCATAGACATACAAAGCTGTGAAATACAGCTCCAAAACACTGTACTTACTCAAGTAGGAAGGTCACATTAATTTTAATCTTTATTTTATATCTTTTGATAAAGTTAACATTTTCTAAATATTGCACTTGCTGAAGTTTAGTATTACAAAAAAATATTTCTTGGAAACTATTCCTCTGATTTAAATTTGGAATAACCCTTACCAATACACTTACTTGTATGTGTTAAGAAAATTTGGCTGGATTTTAGTTATTTAATTTGTTGTCAAGAACATCTTCAATGACTTTATAAGTTCATAAGGTGGCTTATTTAAAGTTTAATTCTGCCTTATATCTTTCCTCACTAAGTTTAGTAGGATGTGAGCTCCCTTCCCTACCAAGAGAATCATTTGGAAACTGTACAAGAAGATGAGACATATTCACCTTCCTGTTGTGTTTCTTTGAAATATTTCAGTGTGTAAATTCTTCTGTCCTTTTGTTCATCTTCTCTCCCACGCTGTTACTGTTCCCTTCTTGTTCTTGCTTTCAGTCTCTTTCCAAGGTTCCTCTGCATCTCTTATCTGTGATTGCAGAAGTGATGATTTCCTATTTGGAGATATTTTTTTCTGCATAGAATATTCTAAACCACTAATTCACCATTCTGACCAAACCCCATCATTTATTTTCCTCAGTTGGCTGGATCTGAAGTCCACTGCAATCAATGGAAATAACACATTATGATCCAGTAGGATTGACGTCAATATAAGTTGAAGGAGGGAATGAAATTAAAAAGTGTGGCCATCCCATAAAAAGTGCTGATGATATTCAAAGTCAGTCTCCCTCTTTACTGGGCAGTGGTGGAGGTAAATTGCAGGAGTAGGACTCCTTATTTCTCTTCTCTGAAGGGTGACACTTGACTTAAATGTCAAAGAGAAGCCCAAGGGAAGATTTTGTGTTAAAAAATCAAGATTTGAGGAACAAAAGTCTGTGGAGGTTCAAGTAATTCAAAGAACAGATACTGAAGAAGTTATATTTATCTTTCGCTCTCTGCTTTTAGATTAAAGGTAGCATGACTACCCTTGTCTACCTGAAAAATTCTAGTAAAAGAAAGGAAAAGCAACAATAACCAGAAAAAACTTAGTGGAGTCCTATTGGAATAATTTAGCCCACGATTCTGTATTACTTAAGAACAAGGGATAATGAAGAAACTTTTGGGCATCACTGAGTGTTAAATTGCATTTTTGTTCTCTAATAGAGGGCTCTAATTTATTCCTGAGCCTGATTTTTTTTAAACAGAATCAATGTAAAAAATTATTAGCTATGAAATTAACTGTTACATAGAGATACTTATATGTTATTATTTACAGTTCTAGGTGAGCAGAAAAACTTGTTTGAAATTAATATTTAAACTATTTGATTTTATGATCCAGAAGTACTACTAATAACTAAGCCTGAAATCTAAACTAAGAGGTTAGGAAATCTTCAAATATTGGTTTGTCTTTTCAACTGTCTCTCTTCATCATCCACCCTCTTCATCCTGAATGAAGTGACATACATATGGATGCTTTATGGATGGTTGTAAGCAGTGACTGATGTTGCCAGTGTTGGATTTGTCACTGGTAATTTGCTTGTGTACTGCTGGAGAAGAAGGGCTTTTATCTGTGTCTGTCTGTCTGTTCTACATCATATAATTTACCTAGTCTGGAAAAAATGTGAAGAGAAGGTAGATGGCTAATGGCAAGCATTTTAGAGAAATCCTTCAAACAAGTGGATCAAGAAAAGCTAACAGCACCTAATTATCCCATTCATATGTTCCATTGATTTGGGAGTTTGAAAGACATTTAGCATGCTGATATGGATTTAGATTTGCTGTAACAAAAATAGAATTGTCTTATATTTTGACACTTGCAGACTATAGTCAAATGGGATAATGTTATATCCATGCTTTCTCTAAAATTCTGACCCTTTACCTTGGGCCATTAGCAATTTAAGGTCATTGTTATTATTATATCCTCTTTTTTCCTAGAAGTGGAGATTTTCTGTTCTTTATAAATATGATTTAGATGTTGTCTTTCCCAGATATCACCATGCTTTCGTTAGACAATACATGCTCAGTAGATGGTGGAAAAAAACTAAGCATGCTTTTGCTTCTGTATTGTAAGTGAGAAAGAGACAAAATTCAAGTGCCGCTGTCATCAGGTATTAAAAATCTGGAGATGGAGAGCAAAGCATAGAAAGTAAGTATTTAGCTGTAGTCCAAATATTTCCTTTTTCTACTATGGATGTCTTGGCATTATGTCCTCTCACAGATATTCTCAGCAGGATCTTCTCTTTAAGAGTAGCTTCCTTTCAACTGGGCTTTTATTTCCATTTTGAATCATAGAATCATAGAATTGATTGGGTTGAAAAAGACCTCCGAGATCATTGAGTCCAACCCTTGGTCCAACTCAAGTCCATTTACCAGATCATGGCACTCAGTGCCACGTCCAATCTGCGTTTAAAAATCTCCAGGGATGGTAAATCCACCACCTCTCTGGGCAGCCCATTCCAATGCCTGATTACTCTCTCTGTAAAGAATTTTTTTCCCATATCCAACTTAAATTTCCCCTGGAGAGCTTGAGCCCGTGCCCCCTTGTCCTATTGCTGAGTGCCTGGGAGAAGAGACCAGCCCCCACCTGGCTATAACTTCCCTTCAGGTAGTTATAGACAGTGATGAGGTCACCACTGAGCCTCCTCTTCTCCAGGCTAAACAACCCCAGCTCCCTCAGCCTCTCCCCATAGGGCTTGTGCTACAGTCCCTTCACTAACCTTGTTGCTCTTCTTTGGACTCACTCCAGCACCTCAATATCCTTTCTGAACTGAGGGGCCCAGAACTGAACACAGTACTCAAGGTGTAGCCTCACCAACGCAGAGTCCAGGGGAAGGATCACTTCCCTGGTCCTACTGGCCATGCTATTTTTGATACAGGACAGGATCCCATTGGCCTTCTTGGCCACCTGGACACACTGTTGGCTCATGTTGAGCTTCCTGTCAATTAGTACCCCAAGGTCCCTTTCTGCCTGGCTGCTCTCCAGCCACTCTGTGCCCAGCCTGGAGCGCTGCAAGGGGTTGTTGTGGCCAAAGTGCAGGACCCAGCACTTGGCCTTGTTGAACTTCATCCCATTGGAATCAGCCCATCTCTCAAGTCTATCCAGATACCTCTGCAGAGCCCTCCTGCCTTCCAGCAGGTTGACACTCCCTCCCAGCTTGGTGTCATCAGCAAATTTGCTGATGATGGAATCAATCCCCTCATCTAAATCATCAATAAAGATGTTAAACAGGACTGGACCCAACACAGACCCCTGGGGAACACCACTGGTGACTGGCCGCCAGCTGGATGCAGCACCGTTCACCAGCACTCTCTGGGCCCGACCCTCCAGCCAGCTCTTAATCCAGGAGAGGGTACACTTGTCCAGGCCATGGGCTACCAGCTTTTCCAGGAGTATATTATGGGAGAAAGTGTCAAAGGCCTTGCTGAAGTCCGGATAGACCATATCCACAGCCTTCCCCTCATCCACCAGGTGGGTCACCTGATCGTAAAAAGAGATGAGGTTGGTCAGACAGGACCTGCCCCTCCTAAACCCCTGCTGGCTGGGTCTAATCCCTTGTCCACCCTGAAGGTGCTGTGTGATTGTCCTGAGATTCTTGTTTCTTCTTTAACTGTATGGATAAATATTTAATATGTGGACGAATTTGGAACAGTAACTTCTGCCAAAAGCATAAGATGTCAATATCTGCCAGGTTTCATTTTTTAACAGCATCATCTCAACAACAGGCCATGGTCTTTTCCCAATATATTCTTGGATGGTGAACAGTATGTAAGGGAAAACAATTTTTGGATGCTCTTTAATTAGAGTGACTGATGTTTTCACTGAGGTTTGCAGACAGTGCTGACACTTCAGTGTGATTTTCTGAGGCAATAGCTCAGTGACAATTGACAGAGAAACAACATCTGCAACACTGAGAAGTAATATATTTCTCTACTTCTGATATTTCTGGGAGCCTTACAGCTCGATTTCAAGGTCACAAAGACCAAACTCTGATGCAGTAAATACAGAACTGACTTTCAGAGTTTAGAGTTCTGCATAAAACTCAAGCCACTGTCCCATTTCAACAAAGCTTTCCAAATTTAGTTGATATGGCTACGGCTGTTGATAGCAGCCTTCAGGTCTGTGTCAGGCCTATCACAGAGAGGAGTAGTATGCTTCAATCCCATCATCCCCCTTCCCCAGGCACAATCCCTCACTCCTGAAAGGTAAGATTGCTGCACACTTCAATCCTGCAGGCCACAGACACCTTGGTTTGAATCTGCCACCTTCCCAATCCTGCTACAGTATCTACACAAACACAGTCTTCTGCAATTTACTTTCTATATTTTCCCTTCCTTTTACTGTACAGTCACAATTTTGGATCATAAAGCACTTATTTTCCCTGCTTTAAATGCACACATACCTCTTCCTGTAAATCTGGGCTGCAACACTCTGCTTTCCAATGCAGAGTTCACTTCCACATGGCCACACTTTCTATTTCCCAATACTCCGGGCTTACTCCTGCAGAACAAGCAGGTCCCGGGCAGAAGCTCTCAAACTGGACTGTGCTGTTCAGGGAGTGACTGGCTTCTGGGGAAATTGTGGAGACTGCGGTTTGAGGCTCTCGTAGTGGCAGAACAGGAACCACCATCTAAATAGTTTTACCCTGACTTTGTTGCTGGCTTGTGGTTTGGAATAAATTGTGTCTCAACAAACCCCTGTAGCTGCAGCTCCTTTTTTGATACTCCTCATTAACCAAACTGGAGTGACCAGTAGCGTCTGTAATGCTTATGGCTAAAATTAATCAGGATTTTGGGGACAAATAATTACTAAAAAATGGTTAAGGACAATAATTTGTCCTGAATCTGTTCAAAAGTTCAAGTTGAAAAAAGTGATTTAATTTTTTTTTTCCCTAGGAAGTGGAGCATTTTGTTTCATCATTCTCAGATGAAATGTTTTGATGTTTAGTTTTGAAACAACAAAGACATGTATATTCTGATTCATGTTTTTAATTGGCATGAATGATTTCTTTCTGAAAGAACACTGAGATCTTGACTATTTTATTTTCTCTGAGGATAAGTTTTCATTCATTTCTAAGTCTGTTAGGAATCTCCTTGAGTTGCACAGTGCCTACTGTGATACAAGGCTGAAGCCTCTGTTTTTCTGATCTACCATATGCTTATTTATTCTACAAAAAATCTGTTCCTACTTTAATGCTCAGAGACATCCTTTGTCTCTATGCTTCTTCACTTCTTGGCTATTTAACTGACATACTGACTGTCAGTTGTAGTGGATTTTATGTACACTGGAAACCAGGCTGTGACCCACATTTCATTTTTCATTGGCCATTGTAAGGGAGGTAGAGGTCCAATGGTGAAGATGGTCTTGGAGATGTGGATATTTTTTCTCATTTGAAAGTATTTTTATACAAAAAAAGTGAAACTTTGGCCCCAGAAAACTAGTTGCACATAAAAGCATGAATAAGTAAATTAGAAATACTTTTAATATCCCACTGTCAGTAGTTATTAGTTTCATTCTTTTGTCAGACATACACATCACACTCTATCTCATGGTGATCTCACTTAGATCTGTGTCTCGGTTTGAGGGGAAAAACCAAAATGTTTTACCCACAAGCAGGGGAGGGGCCTCCTCCTCAATAATCACACCACTCTTTATCAAATTTAAGAAAAGGAATTTTAATACAAGAAGGATAACTGCTATATATATATATATATATATATGTAAACAGACTAGTGCAACCCACTTCCCCAACACCATAAGAGGAAAAAAAAAAAAAACAACAACAACAAAACCCAGCAGGTTTTCCTCCGGGAGAAAAGGTTATACTTAAGTGTCCTTGTCACAGCCCGCTGGCTGCAGAGTGAGTTTCAGTCCCTCTCCAGCGAAACAGACGAGCAGTGGGCTTTCAGATGGACTCAGTCTCTTTCCCTTGTGTTCCCCGTCCAAGAAGCAGAAAAGGTACGAGCGACCAGCAGCAAATCCAAGGCAGGTAGCAGCACGGCAGGAAAAAGTAATCCGAAGTAGGCAGCGGCAAGACAGCCAGGGAAAACCCCAGCAGTAACCAGCAGGGCAGCCTGCCTCCTTGGAGCCCCCACTCCCCCGTTCCGCCGAGCCAAGACTGAGGAGAATATCCAAAAAAAAACCAAAAGAGACAAACCTGCCCCCACCCCAGCGATCACAGTTAACTACTTCTTTTGTCAACCGCTGGCCTGGGCAGTTAAGTGGCAGGGGAGAGAATTTACATAATAATCCCAAACTACAACATTATCCACCCCTAAATTCTCTTCCATGCCGATACTCTACATTAAACTTAAATTTTCTTTCAAATAATTAAGTGTTTACAACTACAGTAATATGAGTCGTTTACCCAGAGATAAGTTCCCCTTGAGGTACACATCGTGTCTCTCCATCTTCCTGCATCACCCACCAGGTGGAACCAGATCCTTGAGCAAAGACAACCCCACGAATGGGTTTGCCTTTGCCTGAGGCAGGGTTGATCCAGACTGTTTTCCCTAGCATACCTCTCAGGTGTATTACAGGGACTTTGTCTCCATCTACAGTGTGAAGGGGTTCTGATTGGGCAGGGCCGGCTCGATTGACAGAGCCTCTAGTGTTGACTAGCCATGTAGCCTTTGCTAAGTGTTGATCCCAGTGTTTGAAAGTCCCTCCACCCAACGCCTTCAAAGTGGTTTTCAACAGTCCATTACACCGCTCAACTTTCCCGGCAGCTGGTGCATGGTAGGGGATATGATACACCCACTCAATGCCATGTTCTCTCGCCCAGGTAGCAACTAAGCTGTTTTTGAAATGAGTTCCATTATCTGACTCAATTCGTTCTGGGGTGCCATGTCGCCACAGCACTTGTTTTTCCAGGCCTAGGATGGTGTTCCGAGCAGTGGCGTGAGGCACTGGGTGTGTCTCCAGCCACCCTGTGGTTGCTTCCACCATGGTGAGCACATAGCGCTTGCCTTGGCGGGTCTGTGGCAGTGTGATGTAGTCAACCTGCCAGGCCTCCCCGTACTTATACTTATCCCAGCGTCCACCATACCACAGGGGCTTCACTCTCTTAGCCTGCTTAATGGCAGCACATGTCTCACAGTCGTGGATAACCTGAGAGATAATGTCCATGGTTAAATCCACCCCTCGGTCTCGTGCCCATTTATAAGTGGCATCTCTGCCCTGATGGCCCGAGGCATCATGGGCCCATCGAGCCAAGAACAGCTCTCCCTTGTGCTGCCAGTCCAGATCTGTCTGTGATACTTTCACTTGCGCAGCTCGGTCTGCCTGTTGGTTGTTGAGATGTTCCTCATTGGCCCGATTTTTGGGCACGTGTGCGTCTACGTGGCGGACTCTCACAATCAGCTTCTCTACTCGGGTGGCAATATCTTGCCATATATCGGCAGCCCAGATGGGTTTCCCTCTGCGTTTCCAATTGGTTTTCTTCCATCGGTCTAACCATCCCCAGAGAGCATTGGCCACCATCCATGAGTCGGTGTAGAGGTAAAGCTTTGGCCATTTCTCTCGTTCAGCAATGTCCAGGGCCAACTGCACGGCTTTAAGCTCTGCAAACTGACTCGACCCACCTTCTCCTTCAGTAGCTTCTGCAACTTGTCGTGTGGGACTCCATACAGCTGCTTTCCATTTGCGATTAGTCCCTACAATGCGACAGGAGCCATCGGTGAAGAGGGCGTAGCGTATTTCCTCTTTTGGCAATTGATTGTATGGTGGAGCTTCTTCCGCACGTGTCACCTGCTCTTCCTCTTCATCTGCTAGACCAAAATTTTCACCTTCAGGCCAGTTCGTGATGATTTCCAGGATCCCAGGGCGATTTGATTTTCCTATACGGGCGCGCTGCGTAATCAGGGCAATCCACTTGCTCCAGGTAGCATCAGTGGCGTGATGTGTAGAGGCAGCCTGTCCTGACAACATCCACTTCAGCACTGGTAGTCGAGGTGCCAGAAACAGCTGTGCTTCTGTGCCAATCACCTCTGAGGCGGCTTGGACTCCTTCATAGGCGGCTAGGATCTCTTTCTCTGTGGGGGTATAGTTGGCTTCAGATCCTCTGTAGCCTCGGCTCCAGAATCCAAGTGGTCGGCCTCGAGTCTCACCAGGCACCTTCTGCCAAAGGCTCCAAGACAGGCCATTATTCCCGGCAGCGGAGTAGAGCATGTTCTGTACGTCTGGTCCTGTCCTGACTGGTCCAAGGGCTACAGCCTGAGCAATCTCATGCTTGATCTGGTCAAAGGCTTGTTGCTGCTCAGGGCCCCAGTGGAAATCATTCTTCTTACGGGTTACCAAGTAGAGAGGGCTTACGATCTGACTGTATGCTGGGATATGCATCCTCCAGAACCCTATGGCACCCAGGAAGGCTTGTGTTTCCTTTTTGCTGGTAGGTGGAGACATTGCTGTGATCTTATTGATGACTTCTGTTGGAATCTGACGGCGTCCATCCTGCCACTTCACTCCCAGGAACTGGATCTCTTGGGCTGGTCCCTTAACCTTACTCCGTTTGATGGCAAAGCCAGCTCCCAAAAGGATCTGGATGATTTTCTCTCCTTTCTGAAAAACCTCTTCTGCTGTGTCCCCCCACACAATGATGTCATCAATGTATTGCAGGTGTTCTGGAGCCTCACCCTTCTCCAGTGCAGTCTGGATCAGTCCATGACAGATGGTGGGACTGTGTTTCCACCCCTGGGGTAGTCGGTTCCAGGTGTACTGCACGCCCCTCCAGGTAAAAGCAAACTGTGGCCTGCACTCTGGTGCCAGAGGAATGGAGAAGAACGCATTAGCAATGTCAATAGTGGCATACCACTTTGCTGCCCTGGACTCCAGTTCATACTGGAGCTCCAGCATGTCCGGCACAGCGGCACTCAGCGGTGGGGTAACTTCATTCAAGCCACGATAGTCCACAGTCAATCTCCATTCTCCATCAGACTTATGCACAGGCCAGATGGGGCTGTTGAAGGGTGAGTGGGTTTTGCTGACCACCCCTTGGCTCTCCAGTTCACGGATCATCTTATGGATGGGGATCACAGCATCACGGTTCGTTCGGTATTGCCGACGGTGCACTGTCGTGGTGGCAATTGGCACTTGCTGTTCCTCAACTTTCAACAGTCCAACAGCAGAAGGACTTTCTGAGAGACCTGGCAATGAGTTCAATTGTTCAATCCCTTCTGTCTGTACAGTGGCTATTCCAAAAGCCCATCTATGCCCCTTTGGGTCCTTAAAATATCCATTCCTGAGGTAGTCAATGCCCAGGATACATGGGGCGGCTGGACCAGTCACAATGGGGTGTTTCTGCCAATCTCTCCCTGTCAAGCTCACTTCAGCTTCTAGCACGGTCAACTCTTGAGATCCCCCTGTCACCCCAGAAATAGAAATAGTTTCTGAGCCCACATGTCCTGATGGCATTAATGTGCATTGAGCGCCAGTATCAACCAAAGCCTTATACTTTTGTGGGTCTGATGTACCAGGCCATCGAATCCACACAGTCCAATAGACACGGTTGTCCCGTGCCTCTACCCGGCTAGAGGCAGGGCCCCTCTAACACTGATCCTGGTCATAGCGGTCAGAACCTTTTCTCGATGAGTACACCTGGGAGGTGCCCTCCTGTGGGTCAGATTCTTGCCCGTGGGAAACTGGGACTGCACTTACTCTCACTGACCTTCTTCCATTCTCCTTCAGTTCTTGTACTCGGGCTGCAAGGGCACGGGTGGGTTTCCCATCCCACCGTCCCATGTCTTCTCCATGTTTGGCCAGGAAGTACCACATCTCAGTTCGTGAGGTCTGTCCACTTCCTCTGGCTGGGGGGCGTCTGGCTCTGACTTCAGAGGTTCTCATTCGCACTGGTGCCACTTGGAGACTTTCCCTAATTTCCTCTCTGATCGCTTTTACCTCTGCAGGCAGCGTCTTGAGACTCTCAACCAATGTCTCTACAGCAGAAATACGGGCCTGCATTGGGCTGTGGGTCATGCTTTCATATATCCGGAGCTTATTTGCTACTGCGCCCACTGTTTCATGGTTCTCTTCCCTATACATGGATGCCAGGAAATCGGTGTATTCAGCTGGCCCCGAGCGTGAAAGGTCCCACCACATATGTGGTGTGCATCTGACCTTGTCAGGGTCATTATTGGCTTGCCCACCTCTTCCAAAAAGCACGTCCATCATTGCCATCTCCCTCAGACGTAAAATTCCTTCTTCCATCGTCTTCCAAGTCTTCCTAATATGATGTTCCTGCAGGATTTCTCTATAAACAAACTTCTCTCTTACACTCGTTAGAAGTCGTGCCCAGAGTGAAAGGGGCTTTGATTCCCTCACGAACACCTGTTCAATAGCCACGTCCTGGGCCAGAGCCCCCAAAAACCTGGCTTCAGCACCATCCAGTTGTAAGGTTTCACCCATAAGGTCCCAAACTCGGATCAACCAAGTCAGGATGGGCTCACCCGGGTGTCGAGCAATGTCTTTCCGCAAACTACGGAGATTATCAAATGACAATGACTCAGTGATAATCTCAGGCTCTGGGTCTGCTTGCTGTGGAGGTGCAGCAGCCCCCTCATCGTCTGCTGGATGGTCTAATTTGGTCTTATATTTCCTTTTCTGAATAGGGGCAACTTCCATAGGCTTGGCCTGTCCTCCTGGTTTAGCCTCATCCTTTTCTCCCTTCACTGTGGCATCAGGGGTTTTATTCTCTCGCTTTTCCCCCTTCACTGGGCTAGGTTTCTGAATGCATTCTGGAAAAACCCTGGCCCTACCTTCAAACATTCTGTAAGCTGCAGGGATACAACCCTGCAGAAAAACCATAAAGAGCAAGATATCTCTGGCATCCAGGGAGAATTTAAACATCTCAAAAGCTGTTGTAGCAGACTTGAATGGGGAATGGACAAAGGGTTGGGAGAAGAGATTCCCCTTTGTTCCTTCCCAAGGGTCCGTACTATTATCACTGAATCCCCAGAGGTAGCAGCTTAGGTTGCGGCAGGAAAACAGCCTGGAGAGCACCACCCACATGACATCCAAAGGCATCGAATTCATGGCACCATAAATCCAGAGTAAGAACTCAATAATAATTGCGGCTATTTGAGTTTTGCTCATTGATTTGTTGATAAGACTTAAACCTGCCGCTCCTTTTGGCATGAATTTGTACCAACAAAAAGCCAATATATTATACAGGATGGTCCTGATGAACTCTAAGCTCAAGACCCACATGGTGCCACAAAATAGCAGTTATCCTTCTTTGTTTACAAGCCCCACACGTTGGGCGCCAAGAAATGTCTCGGTTTGAGGGGAAAAACCAAAATGTTTTACCCACAAGCAGGGGAGGGGCCTCCTCCTCAATAATCACACCACTCTTTATCAAATTTAAGAAAAGGAATTTTAATACAAGAAGGATAACTGCTATATATATATATATATATATGTAAACAGACTAGTGCAACCCACTTCCCCAACACCATAAGAGGAAAAAAAAAAAAAACAACAACAACAAAACCCAGCAGGTTTTCCTCCGGGAGAAAAGGTTATACTTAAGTGTCCTTGTCACAGCCCGCTGGCTGCAGGGTGAGTTTCAGTCCCTCTCCAGCGAAACAGACGAGCAGTGGGCTTTCAGATGGACTCAGTCTCTTTCCCTTGTGTTCCCCGTCCAAGAAGCAGAAAAGGTACGAGCGACCAGCAGCAAATCCAAGGCAGGTAGCAGCACGGCAGGAAAAAGTAATCCGAAGTAGGCAGCGGCAAGACAGCCAGGGAAAACCCCAGCAGTAACCAGCAGGGCAGCCTGCCTCCTTGGAGCCCCCACTCCCCCGTTCCGCCGAGCCAAGACTGAGGAGAATATCCAAAAAAAAACCAAAAGAGACAAACCTGCCCCCACCCCAGCGATCACAGTTAACTACTTCTTTTGTCAACCGCTGGCCTGGGCAGTTAAGTGGCAGGGGAGAGAATTTACATAATAATCCCAAACTACAACAATCTGAAAGAACCTTTCTATTAGATATTTGTGCTGTCAGTTCTGTCAGAGATAAATTAATCTCTTTATAATGAATAGACTTTACCTTTTGGGTCAGGAAAGCTACCAAGTTAGGGTTAGGGATAATAATATTTGTGGAAGTAGTCTTCAGATGTTGCACATCACTGCCTTTTTTCTTGCTAGTGTGCTGAAATATCTTTTGCTTTGAAGAGGTAATATTTATATCCTCCACATATTCCACAGATGTAGAAGACAAGCCAAGAACCTCTTTATCTTGCCTGAAGTTTTATATCAGTAGAATTTTTTTTAATAGAAAACTTACCCTAAATGGGAGATCATTTCTCAGGAAGCAAGAAATGGTGTTACTTTACCTCTTAAAACAACTGGTACATACCACCTTCTAAGCAACACTTATTCCCAGCCCACTCCCAATAAATCTAGCAATGTACAGTAGTTAGCAGTCTGTTTTCCTCATAAGCACTGCATGTGATCGTGTAGTGAAAGGTCTTGTATGTCGGGAATTAAAACTGTTGACATTTTGGTCTGTGTTTTTGCCAATGCCACCTCTGAAAAGATTTATCCTTTTCCTGCCAAGTTCTAGGGAACAAAAGCTGATACAGTGAAGGCTTCGTCCTTGAAGACAGACTTTGCATAAACAAAAGTTTCTTAAGTCTCTCCTAGTGGTTTGACAGCCTTGAGAGGAGAGCTGAGGGGGGAGAGCAAGGAGGAAGAGAGAGAGAGAGTGAGCAGCAAGGTCTGCAACCTCTTCCTGGGAGGTGGTGGCTTCACCTCCCCAGGCAGACATCTCCAGCAGGCTCAATAAAAAGTGAGAGGGCTTGTGCTCTTGGCATTGGTGATTCTTTCCCCAAAAAGACAGCAGGGATGCCTGCTGTCTGCCAATGCTTAGAAGATATAGCCCCTGCCTTCGGGGGAGAGTTCTGAGTTGGTAAGACAACCTTACGTGAGTAACTCTTGGGTGACTGGGGTGCTTACACATTTGGGCTTAGTGCTTTAGTCTCCCTCCTTCTCTCTCCCTTCTCTTTGGGTTCCTGCTATTTGGTCACTCCTGTTAATAAAGATACTGTTTTTCTGAACTCTCTACAGTGCTTAGCCTCACTTTTCCATCAACTGTAAAACTCACCCTATTACATCTTGTTAAAAGCTTATGCACACAGGGGAATAGAATTAAAGCTTCTGTGGGAGCTGTAAATTTAAACATCTTGACTTTGCAATATTGAAGAAGCCATGGTACCATTCCTTCACATAGATCTCATAAAAAGTGATAAATATGAACCATATTGAGGATAGATTTAAAATAACTTCACTATAGGAACCTCATACTTTTCAAGATGTGCAAAAGCTGAAATTTTTCACCACAGATTAAATGATTGTGTCATTTAATTTCATTTTAAATTTTAGACTTAAGAACTACTTTTAAATAAAGCAGACTGAGTTTAGGATGCATTGTCAAGAAGTAATAATCACAGCAAAAGCTTGTGTGAATAAAGGTGACATTATGGTGCCTTTGTATCAGTTTACTTCGGTCGTTGTCTGGGCACTGACTCTGCTCGTGTAATTACCAAGAGAAATCTCAGTGCTGATGAAGGAGGATGAATGATGCAGCTGAGGATGAAGTAAAACAGTTCAAGAAAGATTTAGTCTTAAATTAGTGCAGCTACTAGGATGTAGGAAAGCCACAAATACCGAGTTAATATCTTTAAAACTTCCAGCTTCATAGTCTTTTAAACTACACTCTTAAAAACGGGTGCTCTATAAGCAACAACGAGGAAGCAGTGCCCAGTGCTATTTCAACAGAAATGATCAAGAACTGTGTCAATCTCCTCAGGTCTTAAAATTTCCAATGCAATTGTGTTTAAATTCAGAAATTTTGGATGCTTCTGGGAGAAAGTATCATTACCAAAATGTAGACTACATTAAGCATGGCAGGGAGCAGTTGATCCCTTTATACAGACTCGATTATATTCTTGTTAGGCACTTATTCATGCTGAAGCTTTTTCATGCAGAAATGCCTACTATCGTAACAGCGTGTTTAAACTGGTATGCCTCTGAATCTTGTAATAGGAAAAAGCAGCTCCATAGTGTGAGTAGTCTTTGAAGTTTTGTAAGGACTCCTATGTGTTTATAACTACCTGTCTAGATACATTTATACAGAAGCAGCACTAAATTGTTTTCTTACATGCATCCTATTGTTAATTTAGAACCCAGGGTGTTTGAAAGTCACCTAATCACTAGTGCAATCCTGTATTCAAGGCGTGAAAACTGGACATGAATGATGTGGCAAAATCCCAGAGGACACACAACAGGCTCAAAAAAATATTTTCTGGTGGAATTTGTATCTTTCCCTGTGTGCAGAGCCACTTTGTATAACTGGGATTTGTTGTTTGCATTTTTTTGTTTAGGAGCAAGAAAAAAGTGAGGCCATGTTGTGTAAATGTGAACCGTTGTGTGAGCTGAAGATTAATTGCCTCTTTACTGGTCTTGCTGTTGTCTTCAATCTGAAAGACAGAGGTGCTCTGGCAAAGCAGTTGTTTCCCACTGAATTTCACCACTTCCTACAACATTAGAGCTAGTGAAGAAGATACACTGTTGTGCATTCAATTACTTCCCCCAGGTGTACCTGGTCCTAGTTCATGACACGCAGTTGTTCTGCAAGGCAGCTCAGGTGTCCCCCATGGTGCAGTTGGGATGTTGAGACTGGACATCAGAGTCTTCTGCTATATTGGTCAGGAAAGAAGACAGGTTTAAATAGGAGAAAACAAAACCTCTCTCTCCCTTATGATATAAACAAAAAATGTTTATTACCTATCTCATCCCTCTTCATTTCCATCAATGTCTCTCTCCTTCTCATATACACTTTCTTGGTCATTTCAGTGTCTTCCCTGCTCTCAACTTAGAACTCAAACAAATTGTCTTTGATTCCAACATGGAAAATATGGAGTTTCTTAAATTTTTGAACTGCACCTCCTGGATTTACCTGGTACCGTTCTGTATAAATCCATTGTTGTGCCTAGATTGCATAATTTTCTTCAGGAATTATAGCAGGGCCACCATTTTAGACTTCACCTGGTCTTCAAAGGCCTTGTTTGCTAACATATTGAGCCCCCTGCAGCTGTGAATGCCCTCCTCCCATTATGACCAAATAGTACCGACTTCTCTGACAATTCTCTTTGCTAGTGGTAAGAGCCCCTTGAATGTGTCTAGGACAAGCATTTCCCATTTTTATTAATAGCACATTTGGTCACCTATTGCAAACAACGCTCAGCCAATCCTTCATTAAGTCTTTAGACATCCATCCTGGTTTTGACACCTAGCAATTATTCCTGCGGGCAGCTGTTCCTTCGGCATTGTTTTATGCTTTGGAATCACATATGGTGGCAATTTCATACCATCTGCTAACACTGCCAACATGACTGTAATGTGCATTTTTTCATTCCCCGAAGTTGTTGTTTTTTTTTATGATGACAAATTTTATGCCTCTTTCTTCAATGGTGTAATTGGGTGGTGTGTCAAAATAAACTGGATTCTCACTGGCATTACCCATTTGGCTCAGCAAGTAATTGTGATCTCTATATAATCCAATCACATGCTGCAGGAATGCATTGATTTTTCTGGAGTAGTTACAAAGTAGGCGTAGGTATAACAAAGTTCTTCACTGTAGGCAGAATCCATTGTGCCACATCATTTGTACACATTGACTGTTACTTGCTTTGAATTTTCTCTATGGAGCATTTTCTGCTTGTGCTATTTCTTGATCTTTCAGTTTAATGATTTCCTATATAAATGGGTTTCTGTCTTTTCTTGGAGTATGCAACAATTCTCCAAATTACTCTTCTACTTTGTGAGATTTCTATTTTTGGTGCATTTATACATGTTATACATGTATATATTTATATATATTTTATATGTCTTCCACATATCTTTATTTTTAATGAGTGTATATTTTTTCACAAGAGGTACTACCAAGCTTAAATTATGCATTGTATATCTTTTGTTCCCTTCCCTGTTGCACTCATTTTTCTCATCTTCATCAGATCTGCTATTTCACACATAACGTATAAAATTCAAGGATATTCATAAAACTGTGAAAGATCACTGTGGTTTTCTGCGTTACAGCACACCACAAAACTTCACAAGTCAGTGAGAAAAGCAGCTAACATGCTAACACCATGTTTTATTTAAACTTAGAGTTGCTTTGGGAATATTTGTGCTCCTTCTTCACTAGGAGACCTCCCTTAGTGCACACTCACTTTACCTTCATTAATCTTAGAGGAATATGAACCATTTTTTTAAGTTGAACTACTTGGTGAAAAAAAAAAAGCCTACTTTTTTGCTAAATATGGCACCTTGAATTTAACATTTTTTTAGGTATTTATTCTAGGCTCTGTTTATAATGAAATGTCTTTTCCATTCTTTCCTGTGGAAGGTGGCTAAAAAAAGTGGAAAAAAAATCCCTCTGAGTCTGCCCTACTATGTAAATGACTATAGTAAATTACTATCTGCATCAAAAAAACAGAATTTCAGATAACTGAAGTTAGACAGAACAGGGACTAAGAGCTGGGGAGTACCTTGTCACTCTGCAACTACCTGAGTGGAGGTTGTAGCCAGAAAGGATCGGTCTCTTTTCCTAAGTAACCAGCAATAGGATGAGAGGAAATAGTCTCATGTTGTGCCTAGGAGAGGTTTAGGTTAGATATGAAAAAAACCAAACAACAGAAAACAACACAACAACAACAACAACAAAAAAAAAAACCAAAAAAACCCACTTCTTCACCAAAAGGATTGTGAAGTGTTTGAGCAGCCTTCCCAGGAAAGTGGTGGAGACACCAACCCTGGATGTATTTAAAAGGTGTGTAGATGTGAAATTGAGGGACATGGTTTAGCAGTGGACTTGGCAGTGCTGAATTAACTGTTGGACTTGATGGCCTTAAAAGTTTTTTCCAATGTAAATATTTTGTGATTATAGTGAGGTGGGAGTCAGTCTTGTTCCAGGTAGCAAGTAAAAGGACAATAGGAAATGGCCTCAAGTGGCACCAGGGGAGGTTTAGATTGGATATTAGGAAAAATTTCCTCACTCAGTGGGTATTCAGGCATTGAAACAATCTGTCCATGGAAGTTGTGGAATTACCATCCCTGGAATTGTTCAAAAAGTGTGTGAATGTAACACTTGGATTAGTAGTGACCATGGTGGTGTTGGGTTAATGGTTGGACTCAATGATCTTAGAGGTCTTTCCCAATCTCAACAATTTTATTATTTTGTGATTTTCTTTCTTCATTTCTAAAAGAAATAGAGTTGTGGGAAAGAGATCTGGAAATCTAAGGAAACAGTGAGACGATAATGGTATCATGATTTAAGGAAAGGTTTGGGGAGTAATTAAGTACTAAAATGTTAAGGTCTCTCTGCCCTTTTCTTCTACTCAAACCTTTGTGTTTTTTCCTTTTCTTTCTGAGTAAATGTATGCAAATGCAAGCCAGGTTTTTGTTTCTGTAAATATATGCTGGAGTGTTTATTGTTTTGTTGCCAGTTGGTTTGCCCACTGAGGCCTCCCAGCCCCTGTATTTATATACTTTTCACACTGTAAAGGGATCACAAGCTCCTTGGGAGACACAGTGCTAACATTTCTGTGGCACAGAAAATAAAGAAGCAGTGGTAGGCCAGAGCTGATATATTGTTAAAATTCCGAACTTCATTATGTGGGAGTCTACTAAATCTTTATTTTGCAATCTGAATTCAGAGAGGGGAAAAATGATGCTGAATCATTTTCTTTCTCACCGGGAACAGTCTCAGGCTCACTGCCTGTGCTTTGTAAAGGCTGCATACATAGTTAAGCACCTTTAGCGTTTACAGATGCCTTTACATTTACAAATGCCTTTATCTTCAGAAGCATATTTGACACACTAGGCTGGCTTACCGTTTGAAAAGCCAGTGAATCATTCTGTGAATAGCTGAATACAGAACGTTTGAAACAATCAATGACAACTTGCCAGGGCTTGGGCAGAATGCTCGCTATTGTAAAAAAGAGCTGTAGAGCAGCCTGTGAAACTCGAATGGTCATCTGATAGGAAATGAATGCAACCAATCTCCAAGGAGCTAAGCAGATATTAACAACCCCAGTTGCCTGTAGTCACAGTGTAAGTTATCTCTCTGCATTTGACTGAGCTGCTCATGTCGCTTAGGAATGAAAGGATGGCTGTTTTGCTGGTCTTCACCTCAAGTATTTTCATATTTAGCAAAATGTGGTGGTTATTTTTGGCTTTTTCTTTTTTGAGTATTAGGTTTGTTTATACAAATGTACTTTTTCCTGAAATTGTGAAATCATAGTAAAAGCTACAAATACAAGTAGTTTCTGATTCATTAGATATTATGCAGGATTGAAGGTGAAATCCTATTATATGAACATTTGAAGATTTATATTTTTATTATTAAACTGTTGATACCCCACAGCTACTAAAAGAAAACCAAATTAGAAACTGGTGACTTTGTCTGTCTTCTTTATTCTCTACATCCACTTTAAAGAGGGTGACATCTCTGGGTGCGAGATGTAAAGACTATAGATACGTGTGGGGATGTGGGTGTAAACACTTTAGCACTGCCACAAAACCTTGTTTATTCAATTTACAGTGGATTGAACTGTTACATTGCTTCACATTCAGCTGCTCACATCTCAAAATCTTAAGTTGCTGGCATTCTCAATGTATCTATAAATTTTGGGTGGGAAAAAGTATTTTCCCAAACCTATCGAATATAGATTCAGACTATTGCTTTGACAGCAACCCAGTTTAGATGAATAGTGTAAAGAATTAACCCTAAATAAGCTTTCAGATAATCTGTATTATCATCACTCACACTGAAATGAATCTGCTTCTCCAGTAAAACAAAGAAAATCAGCAGTAATCTAAGTTTACTCCAGCAATATTATAGTCACCAAAAAACCCCTAAGTATGGTGATCTCTTAGACTTTTGAACTTACAAGCAGAGCAATAGAATTTTGCACACAAGAGGAATTGTATTTGTTATTACCACATCTCTTTATTTTCATTGTACATATAACTGTATACCCAGTGTATTGGTGTATTTATAAGTATTACTGTGCTACAGTGTCACACAGCAGAGTGCTCAGAGATTCCAAACACAATGACTATGAGTGAAATTAGATGCCACTACTAAGAGACGCTTCTGTATTTTATCTCTGTGTGGTTTCTATGAGTATAATCTGTGAATACATAGGAAATTATGACAAATTATGACAAAAGATACACAAAAGATATACATGGTGATTATATTTATCTGTTATCAGGATGTCAAAAAAATGTGAGTTATGTATTCTACTTTTTGCCCTACCACATAGTTTTATTTGTAGATATTTGGGGGATTTGTTTTTTCTTTCCCGTGGGAATTGGTCTAAGTCATGGTAGTAGAGGAGGAAGAATTAAATGGATATAATTTTTTCTGTTCTGGTGAATTTGCAACAGAGATCTAGAAAATCTTTCATGGAGCCTGTCTAAATCAGCAGTAAATGATGTGCTTTTCTACCAGGTGGATGTTGAATTGATTCAGAGGTGATCAGCTGCTGCATCATCTTTATTTTCACACATCAAAGGTAGGCATATTGCAAGCAATTAATCATGTCCTTGTTTATTGTTTTGGAGTAAATGCATTTTACACACCTTTTGTTGCTGATTTTAATTTAATTACAAATCATCCCTATGTGTATCTGTCATTACCTTAGCGAACACAAAAATGACAGAGTGAGAGAAAAAAAAGAAGCATTTGCATCTGTGGCTCTGGTTACTTTTGAAACAAGGGCCATAAGACAGGTTACTTATCACTGGTATTTTTAAACAAATTTTCTATTAAAAGTGTTTACATACATATTTGGCTACTAATGTCAAAACACTCATTTTTTATATAAAAACATTTAGACTGTCATTAGAACCAAGTCATTTTGATCTGAGGGCCCAGTTTGATGGGGTGGAGTTTATGCAGGATAGGCCAGTGTGTGTTTAGTTGTTGCTGGGAACACCAGATAAAAATAATGATTCTTAAAAACTGAATTTTACCCCTTTTGTCTTTTCTACCTACTAGTGTAGATAGTAGTCGTTGGTAGTATAATTATTTTTCTTCACAATGCCCAGGCTGTTTGATAATGGCTATGGCAATAAAGATTGTAGGGTCTTTCTGTGCCTCTAAGGTTGCTGTTTGGTATATGAGTATGGGTTTCACCACAATATATTTAACATGGTTGTTAAAACGTATGTTGGTGCCACTCTGTGGGAACTTTTCAGCTGCCCACTGCCTTTTTATTGAGAACAATGGTTGAGTACTTGGATTTTAAACTTTTTAAATTGTGGCAGATAGGAATTCTTTACAAAAACCCAAGGCAGCAGTAAAATTTTCATCAGTTAAGACTAAAGCAAGGTTTCTATTTTAATTCTAAACCCTCATCTTTGTGGAACAACCAAATATGAAGCCCTTATGTTATCTTGTCTTCAAAAAAAGTGAAAAATTAACAGACAAGGGAAATTTGGAAACCTTGACATTAATGGTTGTGAAAAGTGTTAGCATAGCTCTGTCTGTAATTGCAATTAAAAAGTAATAAAGCACCTTTTGGGAAGAGAATTAATGATTTTCTGACAAACAGCACAATTCCTTTATTCCTCTTTTTCTTCACTTCCTGTCCCTTCTCAAAGTGGCTCTGTTGATCATGCACTGAAGGAAGTATTAATTATTTATATTTCCTGATAGATTTTTATCTCTGGTGTTATTTTGTTATAATAATGCAGTTCTTTAAAATGAACAGGTTGGTGATTCTGAGTAATTTACGGCTTTGCACAACAGTGCAAAGAGAGGAGGATGTAGAGCATTCACATTTGTGTCTCCCAGTACAGAGTTTTATTAACTTAAAGGATAAGTTAATTTAGCTTTTCATTCTTTTTAATTAATTAATTCTTTTACCATTTCCTAAATCCTGTCCTTAAACCTTTGTGTGTTATACCTTTTCTTTGAACTCCCTTGTAGAACTGTGACTTCTTTTTAGTTTCAGAGCACTATGAACAATCTCTGAGTTAAATTGGGTGAAATAATACAACTGAATATGGAAGCTGACCCTTGGAGTCTAATACTAATTTTCCTCTTATAAGCCAAGATTAAGCTGATAATTGTTCAGAAAACTCTTTTAATCAGTAGACGCTTTTTGGGGGCAAGGGGAAAAAAAGGAAAAATAAAGAAATAGCACCCAAAAACCCCAGAGAAACCTCTTTTCACCATGTTTTTTTCACAGTAGTTTAATTTTTGTGGAGGTTTTGTAGTTTCAGACACTTAAGACGTAAAGTTCAAGTTCCTGACAAAAATAAAATCAGTAAGACCTTGGTTAATACTTTTGCTTTTTGTTTAAAATCACATAGAGTTCCAGCTTTTAAAAGTCTTAGACAAAGGAACAAATTCTGCTCTTGGTCTCATTCTGTAACATCAATGAAACCTTGCAGTTAAATTCCCTCAGAGAGAAAAATGTAGATTCTTTACCTCAAAGGACTCATGTTTAGACTTTTGATCATATCAGAGAAATCTTGCATTAGATTTATGCACTATATGAGGAGGAGGATACAAATCCAAAGCACCAACAATCTGAGAAGGTTCAAGCTGTAATGCCTTATGTACCATAGGCGGAATCTTGAAATTGAAATGTTGGATAACTGGGGACTAATTCAGTGAATTAAATATTTGTATAACATTGAATACATACATCTGGTTATAATACTTGATGAGTCCTTTGATCTTCATAGCAGCAGAATATATAACACAACCTACAAAAAAAAAAAAAAAGAAAACATTAAGGTTTGGGGGTTTTTTGTTTGTTTGGTTTTTTTTGTTTGTTTTTTTTTTTCAAAATTCTGTGCTTTGGATAAAAAATTTAAAGACCATTTTCATGTGATGCATCACAGGTTTAAAGAAATGAGGATTGTTGCCCAGAGAATACAAAATGAGGAATCCATTAAAACTTTCGTATCATAAGTTCAATTCTGCCCTCAATAATGAAATATTTAACAATTTAACAACAGATTTTTAGAACTATTAAGCAGTTTCATGAGCCATCCTTTGCAGCCCCTGGACTACATAAAGCTCTGTCAGATCTGAGCCATTCTCCTGGAGCAAGGATTTGATCTCACCAGCCCCTGAACTTTTGAAATTGGTTTTCAGACATCAAAATATTTACCCCTGTTTAGTCAGTGCTCTTGTTAGCACAAGAAGGCACCAGAAGGAAGTGAGTCTGGTGCATTGCTTGGACTAAGAGAGCAGCATGGCAGAGAGGGGAAAGTAGCACTAAGTGCTAGTTTGGTGGTAGTTCTATATAATTCTGAATGTATAGCAAGGCACCAGTTTTTATGGCAAGGGCCCATATCTTGCCCAGAAGGGCTAGCAAGGGCATTATCACTATTTTCAGCTATAGCTCACATTAACTAAATCTTACTTAGCTCATGTCCCTGCAATTCTAGGTGTCAGCCAGAAACTATAAAACCATATCACTGGGCATCATCACATTATCATCTCATAACAGTCACACACAAGAAGATGCACCGTGTGGAAACTGATTTGTGTTTTCTGTGTTTTAGAGGCTGCTAAAAGCTTTCTAAAAATCCCAGCCCTCCACCCTCATGTATAACATGATCTGACTGTCCAGGATTTTTTTTTCTCAGCTATAGCTTTAAGACAGAAAATTATTTCAGAATTAGGTGGATTTAAGAATGGCTGTAGAGTCAGAGTTAACTTAGGTGGGAACTGCAAGCTTCACCCATTGGGATTTAAAGACATGAACACCAAAATTATAAATTGTGAAGTGTTATTGAAAAGTGACTGTGTAGCGGAAATGGACTTGTTCTACAGCCCAGTTTACAGAGTAAAACAGGAGTATTATAAGTATTGAACAAGCAAATTGCTAGAAAAGGGGGGGGAATTGTTGATCCAGATCCTTTACCTAGAATAAGAAATAAATTTACTTTATTCTTTCAAGATTGATGCAGGGCATATCTGCATAGAAATTTTATGTGATAGCTGGGAAGCCCAAGACATGTCATAAAACCTTTAAAGATGTTATCTGGTTCCTGAAGCCTGCAGTGATGGGAATGTTAATCCTATCCTCTCTGTAACACTTCCAAAAATGTGCAACACATGATGGCTAAAATGGTTCCAGCATTATCTTCATTATCCTTCTTCCACCTATAAATACTTCCCCCACTACAAAGAAAAACCTTTGAAATAGCAAATTAAATGTTATATGGGAGGGGACTGCATTCCTGCCACAGAAATAACAATATCTGGTTAACTCCAGTAGAAACTAAGTATAAATCGAGCTTATTTTGCAAAGTTTCAATAAAATCACTGAGGTCGCAGATTGTTGTTTAAGAGTAAATATGCAGCTGTTGGACTGAAACAAAGTTCATTCCACAACACTAATCTTTGTTTTTCACTGGAAACGAGTATCAGCTTAGCTGAAATGGAAGTGCACTCATCATTTACTGATCTGTAAAGATCTTAAACTTTATTAAGGAATTTATAGAACTTTTCTGTTTCTCCAGATACCAGATCTGGATCATGAAAATCTCATTAAGTATATGTTCAGTCATTTTAACTGCATTGATTCCTTATCTTTGGATTCCTAATTCATTTCTCTGCAGTGGATTTTGATCCTAGGCACTGAATAATGTAGGTACCGAGGACTGGGCATATAAATGTGTGATACTGTCCATATTTTGTATTTAAACCATTATCATTGAACATCAATTAATGTTGCAAGTAAATTAAAATTCTTTTTTTTTTTTATAGAGACTGTATTTTATAAATTTAGAAAAACATAGGTAGAGTTACACAGATTTTGCTGTTTCTTTTTCTGGGACAGGAACTTTAAGCTTTTTGCTTCTGTACATTATAAAGTCATATTTGCCACAATTGGCGTTAATTAGTCAGATAGGTTACTGAATTTTACAGAGATCTTTTACAGAACTCAGTCAGCACATCTGGCTATTTTGGCAATGCCACTCGAGCTCATAGAGTAACAACTTTCTTAGCTTCTAACACTTGCCTTCATTTTTGCCTGACTGCTAATAAGATATTTTAATAGGTGACAAAAGAACAGCAATATGGTATGAGAGGAATGAGGGCAGTGGGAGGCAGAATTTTTGGACTACACCTGCAATAAATATCTAGATGTAATCTCATCTCATGTAGTACATGAAACATTCAGGGCAAAGGGAAATTTTAAGTGGTAGGAGTGCACAGTACAAATGTGCTGGATATAGAGTGAGCTAATCTGAGCTCAGATGTGTCTATAATTGATCAAAGTCATCATACTGCAAAAGGCAAAACAGCTTATAAAGGGTGTAGCAGATATTTTTCTTTGTTTCCTCTTTCTTTTCCCCCACTAGCAATTGCTTCTAGCTCCAGACTATACTTTCTATGGTTTTTAATAGTACTTTGACTTTCTCAGGTTTCCGGGTTCCCAGATGGATAACAAGTATACTTTGTGGTTTTTTTCAGGCTACTACTGAGCTAATTTATTGAAATGAATATGTATGCTGTTTGGTTGACCAGCTGATGAATGAGAACTCAAAATAGTTGCTCATTCTGTAGGGATACAAATGTGATATCTTTATTTCTACTCAGAAGCTGATTTTCTCAGGCTTAGTGCTTCTGATGCCACCAGACCTATATGGTTGGAATTGAGTGATTTATTGAAAAGGTTTTAAGAAGGAAGGTAGACAGCATGCCTGAGTAAGCTTTGTTTCTTAGGATACCCAGGTGCAGTTTGAAAGAAGGATGTTTATTCTGGGATAGATTTTAGACTTTTGCTTCTCCCCAGAAAAATCAAGGAAGATATAACACAGTAAAACTCACCTGAGCAATCTATCTACGTAGCACCAAGTCTGATTACTGGATACATTTGCAAGCTATGTAGTAATCTGAACATTATACTTCCAGAAGCAATTTATCCTCATCCTTTCAGGCTTTTTTCCCCTATAATCTTTGTAACATCTGATTTCCTAAAGTCTGTCTATCCATCCAAAATTTAATTTTCTCCTTTACCCTTTCAAATTTTATATTTTTTTCTTACAGTGATAGGATAGCACCATCCTTACCTGTCAATCAAAGCCAACATAGTGCTACAACTTTCAGTACTAATCTTATTTACTTTTACTGCCTCTTCAATAATATCACCTGCATTCCTCAAATCCATCATTTGGCTCCCAGTTTCACAGCAATTCCAATTCAGATAACTTTTCCTTATTTTTTAAGGTCCTCCACAGCTATGACACTCCCTGCTTATCTCTATTTCCTCATCCTCAACTCCTCTCTGCCACTGTAACATTGTTTGCTATCTCTCTGGCCATCTCTATCCCTGCTTTCTTCATGCTGTTTCCTAAACAGAGGTTAAACTTCAAAATTTATGTTTTCTGAGTCTGTTTTCTTGGAAAATTTCTACCATGAGGCCTGTAAGAAATTCAGACTTCCCAGTAGCTAGACAGAATGCTATTGTTTAGAAGAAAAAAAAAAGGAAATAATTTACACATTAACACATACCTGCACATGCATATATAGACATACTCCCATAAATATTTGTTGGAGAGTGCTGTTTAGGGCAATGACAGCCTTCTGAGTACAACAGCAATCTTTTAAGTTATTAAATCAATACTCTTGTAATATTGTATACTTGCCAGACAGTCTCCATTTTTTAATTCCAATTAAAGCTCGTGTTCACTCATTGTGTGCTATCTCTGGGTTCTCCATCTGTATATTTAATCATAACTACACACAAGAAATAGCTGAAAAAAAAACCCCTCTTAAATCTATGTGCCCCATATATTTTGTGACTTTTGTCAGATTTGCATAATTTTCTTTCCTCAAGGTCTGAAATAGTTGTAGAACCTGTGCTTTCCTTGGAGCACAGTCATTCCACAATTTCTCCCTGCTCCTAGTGAAAAAGGTGGTGTTTTTCCTGGACCCACACACATTTGCTTTTCTATTCCTGAACATACCAGGAAAAACATAGCAGGTTCCTTTTATCTGCTTTGGATTTACAACAAAAATACTGGTAGTGTCGTGCTTTTTTTGCTTTGTGGGAGTGGAAGGTCCCAGCATTGATCTAATTTTATCTCATTAAGGATTGTGGGAGTTTTGTTTACCATTACGTTTAGCAGGAGCAGTGATGACGATTCTGAGCAATTTTACTCATCCAAGCTTGGAAAATTTGAATACTTATGAATTTCTTTTAGGTTATTGCTTGGCACTGTTGACACTGGTTTATTGAAATAAAATGCAAAAGTCAATGAGACAGAAATCACTTAATTTACCCTTTGTCTTTTGGGAAAAAAATGTAAATTACCAGAAAAGGCAAAAGTATCCATTCCAAAATTTTAAAGAAATGTTAGCTTTTTAAATTTTAGGTCAACCATGCTTTTTCTTAGATTTCTTTGGATGAAGAGGCTATTTTAAGTCATGTTAAGTTTTCTTATTCTTACAGTTGAAGTCCTATATTAATAATTTTATGTACCTGTATATTCAGACATATGGTCTTTGTGTTCATCACAGAAAGATACTCCCAGATGCTTTGAAATGTAAGTGTTGATTGCTTTTGGGGTGTGTGTGGGGTTTTGTTTTTGTTTTAGGTTCAAAGGTGTTGCAGTCAACAAGTCAGCAAAACCCTACCAAAACATAAGTGTTAAAATAGTGCATAGCACAAAGATCAAGAAATTCAAACATAAAATTTTAATTTTTGTGTCATTCAATTGAAAAATGGATAATTTTTATTTATTAATTTTCTAGGTGGAAAGACTGTTTCTACCAATATAAGAAGTAAAAATGAATGGGCCTTATTCTTTGCTTTGAACATGTAGCCTTAAAACCAGGTGTATGATGTTGCAGGGGAATGAGAATACTCAGCACTAAAAGGGTATTTTCTCCTTTTCTTTTTAGCCTAGTCAGTATTTCATTCACACACACTGTTAGTATTCTTGTTGCCTAAATCACGTATTAATGTTTTTGGTCTCCGTAGCTGAAAGGCATAATTCCAATAATGAGGGGAAATAAGCTGAATGCTTGATGAAGTAGCTAAGCTACCAAACAACAAACAGAATGTTTCATCAACTATGATTTAACAACTGGTATATGAAGCTGCCCCAGTTTTGTCATTTCCTCACCAAGAAATGCATCTCTTTTTATTACAGCCTGGTATGGTATCAAAAGGGTCAAACCAACCAAAATGTTGTGAAAGAATAAAATGCAACAGGAATAGAAAGCAAGCTATGAGGAAATTGTAGAAAAAGTGATGTTTTCAGAATTATTTCATACAGTGATCCTGTTGAGTTTTTTTTTCCTTCTGTGAGACCTCCAGCACACCTACTAAATCACATGAAAACGGTCAGAATCAGCAGTTACCCCAAGGTAAGTGATAAAATCTTCTAACTAAATCAGTATTTTTTTCCTTACCCTTCCAGTATTTCAAATTGAAAAGAAAGTTTGATATTTCTAAGATAGTACTAGACATTCAAATATCTCTTTTTTTGGTCCATGATGTTTTTTTATTTGGTTGGTTGGTTGGTGTTTTTTTTTTTGGTTTGCTTATTTTCTATTTGGGTTTTTTTGTGGGATTTTTTGTGGGAGTTTTTTTGTTTTTTTTTTGTTGTTGTTGATTGGTTGGTTGTTACTTTTTTATTTGTTGCAATTATTTTCACAGCATTTCATAACAATTACTGTTATTTTAAAGGAAAATAATCATCTAAAAGATTCCTAAGAATTTTTTTTTTACTCGATACATTGAAGAATACCTTAAATACCTTCTATTAAAACTTTTATTTTCCATTTCCCTAGAGCATTATGACACCCTTTCTAAGCTGTATTAACACTTACTTGTACTCTGCCTCTACAGTAGCATCCACATCTGTATGGACATATGTTAAAATTTTTGTTCATAGTACTGTGTGACACAAATGTTACAGAGTGGAGCACCTGAATATTTCTATTTACTGTGAATTTAATTGACTCTCATACATTTGGTGCATATGGACTAAGGCTGTTTTGGAGAAAACAGAGTTAGGAGCTGTGCTCCCAGGTGCTCCCCACCCCCAGTTGGTTTCTCAAGCACCTTCAAACATGAGATATAGTGGAGTATTTACTCCAGCAAACCGGCCCAACCATCTTTTCTCTAGAAGGAAAGATTTCCTAGGCTAAAAAATATCCCAGCTATGGATTTTTGAAGTGCACCATTGATGTGTGTGGGGAGGCAGGATCTGCTTGGAAAGTATCCTGATTCAATTAATTGCATGCTCATTATTCCATGAGCAAGCTTACACATTATCTCCTGGTTTCAGATAAGGCACAGCTGGAAATCTGTCTGATGCTATTGGCTTTTTTGAAGTCATTGGGCAATACCTGGATGATTAGAAGGAAAAATCTACAGAAAGAGATTTTTATTAAATACATTATGCTCACTGTACAAACTGACATGAAGTATTGCTTCAGCCATTTCTTACGTATCTAGTCAAATATGTCAGTATCATATCTAGTGCTATCTTTCTTCTCAGTACATTAAGTGTACAAAAAAAAAAAAGCAGTCATGGAAACTACAGTAAAAGATTGCATTCAGTCTGGCAGTAGTGAATTCTCTCAGAGTTACTTGAGGAAAATGAGAGACTTAATCAGGTCAGACAAAGTCTTCTGGCTGACAAAGTGGATGTCCAGAACATGGCAAAAATGTAGTGACATTTCATGGACTACTGTCCCAACATCCTGTGGTGTGTGGTCAGAGGCTTTTGAAGACAGTAGTAAGGCTTTGCATTTTATCACCTTCAAAGGACTAGACTTTTCCTTTAAATAAACACAAATTTTTATGTACCATGGCTCTTCATGAGGACAGAGAGAGGTCATCACTTGATCTACATGTCCCACTTATGTCTGTATTTATTTGTGCCATGTACTCCTCCCCCTGCCATATCCTTTTCAGGCTGAAGGATCCTAGTCTATTTTGTCATTTCTTGTACAGAAAACATCTATTACCTTGATAATCACTGTCATTCTCCTCTAAAACTTCATGTTTTCAGTGTGCCCTTTTCGATGTGGGAACACCATATACTTAAAGTATTTAACAGGAAGCTGCAGGATAGTTCTTACATAGTCATAATGATAGTAACTGACTTATTTTCTGTTTCTTTCTTGATTATTCCCAAACATGTTTGGTTTTGGTTTTTTTTGTTTGTTTTTTTTGTTTTGAAATATCTGTTGATCATTATATTGGTGATCCAAATTGGCCAGAGACTTTAGGTATATTTGTACACTTGAAATTTGTTTTTTCCATACGTGATCAACTTTTTATTTATCTATAATGAATTTCACTGGCTCATCACTGAGTTTTCTGGAGTTTCTCTGTTCTATAAAAGCAGACATCATTTTTGCAACCGTGAATAAGTTAGTATCATCAACACACTATGTCCTTCATTGTTCATTCAGTTTTTACATAATTTATGAGTATGTTGAGGCACCATCACAGTTGTTCATGACTCCCCATTTGACATTTCTGGCTCTGTCAACACTAGTCACTTGGCTTCATGTTTCTGTTTGCCACCCATGTGCGGACCTTTGCCATCATCCTGTGCCTAGGTTTCTTAAGTGTTCATTTTGTGATCCTATGAGAGACCTTTTGACATTCTAAGTGGATAATATACAAATCTGATTTATTCCTATAGTTGTTCATTCCTTCAGAAGATCCCTATAATCTGGAAGGAAATGTTTCTATTTAGAAAAGCTGTATTGAACCATCACAATGTATTTTATTCCAATGCTCAATAATGCATTTCTTTACTGTGAGCATCTAACCAGCTGTTTAACCCCTGACTTCCCTTTGAACTATATGGTGAGTATCATGTCACTGAAAAACCATTATTTTGTCAACTTAATTGATAAATTCTTCTACCAGTATTTCAGCTTCAAATGGATCACTGATATTTTCCTTGCAAAAGAACATTTTTTCAGAAGAGGCACTTAAGTCGATGCACAGATTTAAAAAAAGAATTGCTTTGGTGTTATCTGCTCCACATACTCCAGCTACACTTAATTGTTTTACTTTTTCTGTGGTCTTTTTACAGGCATCTTTCTTTTCATGTGTAAGAAAAATTTAAAAATATTTTTATGTGTATTGTCTGGTTTTAGTTGTCTTGAGAGTTACTTTTCACATTCGTGTTTGGCCTGCTAAAACCTGATAAAGATCATGATCCCTTCTATCTTCCTCATTTGTACATATCTTCACTATTTGAAAGCAGATGTCTCGATTTCAGTACCTGCTCCTATTTTGATATTTATCCAGATTTTCACAACTTCAGGTAATTTTCTTAGAAATGTTATGCATATGACTTGTGCCTCTAATATTGTGGTTTTAAACAGTTTTGAGCCCACTACAATAAAATTCTGTTTTGACTGCCCTTCATACATTTTAACAACCTCCTTATTCTTTGTTATTCTGCGTTTCATAATTCGTAGTACCAAATAGTAGCAGACTTTGAAAATCTGTTTGCTCCTGTATAGGTACCCAGCCTAGGCACCTTTGTGTCTGCTTGATTCATGCAGAGCAGCTCTTCAACCCGAATCTCTGAGCCACACATTGCTACTAGTCAGGACCTGGTTAGAAATTGCTTGTTTTATTTCCTGACTAGGGCCTCCATAAAGCAATCATTTAACATGCCTAAAAATTTGAATTTAATCTCATGCTCTGATGCAATATTTGTCAAATTTGAGATTCAACTAGTCTTCCATATCTATTGCAGTGACTCTTACAGCTTCCCTGGGCATGTCAAATGACCTTCTAAATATTTAGCATTCTTTTCCATTGTCCTTATTGGGCAACAGCATATTTTAAATTCAGTGTTGTCTTCTGGGATATGTAGACTTGAGGTAATTGAAAGTCACAGTTCAATGAAAAAGATCTATGCACCTCCCAGTATCTCCAGTGTTGGGAGTTTAGAGACCCCCTTTGAATTTGTATGAAATAAGCATATGGTGTTTATCTACAGTTGATCATCTAAAAGATAAAATTTGAGGACATGTTGATTACTGGGCTTCATACTTTGAGTTTTGAAGAGATTTCTTGCATACAAATAATTAACTCTATTGGAAAAGAAATTATGTTCTCTCTGCAAATACTAAGTGTTGGATGTGTGAGTCTAGTTTTCATGTTCAAGCCTGACTTTTGATGAGTTTCTAAATTAAACCTCACAGTGATTCCATTTTAAATGAGTCTTTAATAAAGGTTGTTACCTTGAAAATGAGTTAGCTAAAAATAAAAAAAAAATCACTTATTTTAAAACTGGTATTGGTCTAAGTAATCATTAGAGTTTGACATACTGGTTTCCTCTGCTTCTGCACAAACTCAGCTCTAAAATTGTACCTACATCAGGCTAGGACAAAGTTTTCTGTAAGAATCAAGTTGCATAATGACACAGCTGTTTTAAAACTATTAATTTTGGTTATTAATTTATTTTTATTGTAATTTACTTTTTGTTCTTGACCATGAGCTTTCATAAAGCCATTATCTAAATAATTTGCAGGCTTAACAGCTTCTGTAAGCATGGAGGATAGTGGTTATAGATAGGACATTCAATCTGGCCCCTCTGAATGAGATTTCTGACAAAGTCATGTTTAAACTGTTAACTGGCTAATAGTGCCTAATATGACCTTCTCACACACTACTTGTAGGTCGTTGGCACATGACACCCTCTATAACATTTAATTGTGGCTGAAAACTCAGTAAGATCCTACTGCAAACATGGTACAATATCTTCAGTTTCAACACAGCATTTGTTTCATTTTTCGCTCAGCTGTCCTTGCTGGCTCGAGCTCAGTTCTTTGGGTGGGACTGGGATAATTATCTTCTGTGCCAATGACAAGACAGTTCATTCAAAAAGATTCCTAGATCTGCAAATGGTGTTTGCAGGAAAACAGCAAATTAGGCTTCTTAGCATGATGCTAACCCTTCCCCATAACAATTACTGAGAGCTGACCTTCACCTTTTCCCTTTAGCAAGTTTAGGTTTATAATATACAGCTGTGTTTTCTAAAATGAGATTTGAATACCCCTCTCTTCTGAAAAAAATAAATGTTTTACAGAAAATGTTACAGAATGACTGATTCAGTTTTATTTACTGGAAGTAATAAATGCCTCATTTTGCAATACAAATAAGCATTGTTAAAAGCAATTCCTTTTGATCTGCTGTTTGTGAAAAAAGACAAAATGGTAGTTTTGAAAACTGAAGACATCTGTTTGTCTACATTAAAGCTATGATAAAGATAGCTGTAGAACAAAAATTTGCTCTTCATCATACCAGTACTGCTCGGTCCATTTTGTGAACGGGTAGTGAAACAAAGAAAGAAGTAAAGGATAGGGTTTTTTACTAGCATAATTTATCAAGCAATTATCCAGCATTGCAACTGTCAAGTGCTTGGCCCTTTCTTATTCTAATCCCTAGCAAAGATCAATAAATGTTTCTCTTGTTTATAAACTGTTGCTCTAAAGGAAAATTTTAGTAATTTGTCTTTTAACTATGAGGAGAAAGGACTTATGTATTGTTGGAGGATATTTTACTCTATTCCTAGTCCAGCATCTTTCCCTGCTGCGGAAATATTTCTCAGTGATCTGAAAAGTCTCTTTCAGCCTTCCAAAAGGTGATCTGTCCACTTCCCATCAAAGAATGAAATAACTAGTGCAGGATGGAAGCTGGCCATAGGTATCTGTACATGGAACAAGGATGTATATGTATGTATTTATGGCCAGACTTCATGAACAAAGATTTGGGAAGGTCTCTCCCCACGTCGATGTGCCCTTCAGCCTGCTCAGTGGATTTTTTTTTTTTGGTTTTTTTTTTTTTGTTTTGTTTTTTTTTTTTTTTTTGTGAGGCACAGTGTTTAAGTCCTAAGGGTTCATCTGCCACGGCCGAGAGAGCTTGGACAGTGACAGTGAAGTCCTCATGACTGTCTACAGCACCTAGTATTAACTGGGGCTGACCCTGCTGAGCATCTGAGATCTGACGGGACTGGATGGCAGGAAGGCATTGAACTGCCAGGGGTTAGTACCCACTGACATTTGAATTCAGGACCTTGGGATTCAGAGTCCAGAGTGATCTCCTTTACACTTATGGGACCACCCTATGGGACAAGTAGGAGTGAAGAAAAACAGTTGGATGTGGGCATACAGCTTCGAGGAGAGGGAAGAAGCTTTACAGACTGATCACTCCCACTAGGTGCTCCAGGAATGCCAAAACATCTTCCATCATTGACCTCCATGGAGACATTTAGCCTGGCCATCTAAAGAGGTTATGGGCACCAACGCCTGACTGCCTACAAGGCTCAGCTGTCAGCAGAGCCCCAACCACTGCTTGTGGTCACTGCCAGCCCAGCATGTGGTGGAGACAGCTCTGCTGTTGCTGGGATAAGGCAACCGGCTTAGGGAAGGATGATTGCTCTGTGCCTCACTCACCCTCATCATCACAGAATGACCCTGACCTCTTTCATTAAGGAAAAAGGCTGAAAAATAGTGACACATTATAATTTCTGATTTATACCTGTGTGCGCTAGAAATCAAGTTGGGACAACTAACTTTTCCATTGCAATAGTCTCCATGTGCTTGTTAGATTCAATCAGTTATATGTTTCACTATATTTAAACTAGTTAATTGGATATGTGTAGTTCTGTAGCCCATTGCCATTTCTGAGCTATCCAATTGCTCCTCAGGTTAATTTTTTTTATACAGTTGTGTGACAATAATTGCTAGATGTGCCTCTGAAATTAGCTTAGTATAGTCATCAAGATAATACAAGTGCTATATTTCCTACATGAAAATAGCGGAAACTGATAGATAATAAGCCCTTTGTATAGCACAACAGCAAGGAAGGAAATGATAGTAAGAAGTAGAAATGTATGAGAGGGTTTGGTGATGAATGTCTTTGGAAAAACAGCTGAAGGAGACATAAAGAAAAAAAAATCAGTGAGCCAAGAAGCATGTCTGCACAGCAGAATAAGCTACTTTGCCCAGTGTCTGACTGCAAGGACGTGAGGAAGCTTTGGTTCAGAAGCTCAGTAGGCACAGTTCATACTGACTGAAGTACTGATCCTACTAGCTCAAGTTCAGGATTGCCCTAATATGGATACATATCCTCTGAAGCAGAACAGGTTTGAGCAGAGGAGATTTTGCCAGTATTTACTTGTTCCCTCTGATCTGTCTAAAATCAAGAGGTTCAGAAACATGCTACAATTAGAGTTGTTTAACTGGTATGGGGAAACTGTAAAATAATGAAATTAAAAGAATAAAACCCTACACAAATAGCAGGTTTAGGCACAGTGATTTGGCTGTGTACCTGCAGATACTCCCTGAAGATGTAATTCAATTTTCATTTGTTGCATATTTAATATATTTCTCATTTTGTTCATGTTCTGATTGATTTTGTGCTAAAAACTGGCAATCATGCTAAACTGAACACAATTATTTTTGGGGTTTTTTTGTGCAGTATTAAAATCTGTCACAAAATAGAAAGGGATCCAGTTCCAGTGTTGTGGTAGATGTTAAGAAAGGAACTGCACACTCAAAACCTGAAGGTATGCTACCAATCTCTTTATAGCAAAAGAATGAATTGATTTATCTGAAAAAGACATAAGTTTACATTCTTCTCAAAAATAACAAAAAAGAACAAAACAGAAGATGTGAAAGTCTATGCTTTGTATTTTCATTTATTGGGAAAGTACCTATGGTTTAAAAAAAAAAAATTAAAAAAAGCAGGGCAGTAACTTTCTTCATGCATTAGACAAGTCATGAGATGGAACACTGGTTTCCCTGATGGTGGTCCAAAGAGAAAGTATTCAGAGTGATGTAGAATGTTAAGAGAAGAAAGAAATACTTTCTTTGCAAGTTTAAGATAAAGTTGAATATAGACAGGAAATATACATATTAAGGAATTATTTTCCAAGCAGCTGTGAAGACAGGCTGCCTGGTTTATGCTGCATCCAGTTGTTCACCTTCTCCATAGAGTACAAAGGCTGAGTACACATCTGATTTAATTGTCATAATTCCTCAAATGAGAGGCTGCTTTGTCTTTTGGGAAGGTGAAAGGAGAAGGAGGAACTCTGGGTTCTGGCATCTGAAGTCCAGCCTTTGGTTATAGGAGAGCTGGTGCCAGTCTGCTGGACTTCAAGCCATATCCAACTGACTGACTCACAGGATGTAACATCTGGAGTTTGGGTTGTGGTCAGAATGAGAAGAGACTTCTGGATGGAAGAGACTGAATGTCATGCACACAATAAATAAAGTAGCATGAGTACTTTCACAGTGGAATACAGGAATTTTTTGTCAGTGTTATGGTTATGAATGGGTTTCACCATATGTCTGGTAAATGGAATTTAGCCATATACTTTTAGGTCAAAATGTTTATCATGTCCTGTTGAAGTTTGTTCACTGTTCTTGAGGTGACCTTGGAAAGCTGAACTTCTATGATGAAACTTGAAAAATCTGTTTCTTTTATTAATGTAAGACATCTTAGGGTGATTAGGTGACAATGCTTGTGTTTATGTAAAGAAAGTTGGCATTGGGTTTTGGTCTGCTTTGACTCTCAGTTCTGTATTGAGCATTAACATACCTGAATACGCAAATGTATTTCCACAGTGGTGAGATTTACTGATACAATAGCTGTAAAATGTTACAAACTCCTGCATGGGAACTTAATATAAAATTAAAACAATGTCTCTATGGGAAAAGTGCAATTGAAATACATTTCTCACCAAGTGCTAGAGCAGACCCAAACATATCTAGAAAGTAGGATGCTCTGTGGCATAGTCAAAAGATATTCCTTCTACCTCTCTCTTCTGGATTTCTTTGATCTTCAACATCTCTCAGTACTCATTTATAATATAATTTATAAATCATTTGGATTTAGCATCTGAATGCTGAGCTACCTGTTGCTTCACTCACTCTTAGTCTTGCTATGTCTCACAAATGTTGAAATGTCTTTTTAGTATTAGTAAAGCGGCTGCTTATTTAGACTGTTAAAACTACAGATTAAGTGTCAGTGGGATGCCCAGAAAGAAAAATACATAGAAGATGTCTGTTAAAGGAAAACCAAGGGTAGGATAATAAATTCTCATCTGCATGTAGCCATCATTACCTCTTCAGTAGAAAGCCTGGGCTTCTCATTTATCACACTTTTTAACAAGAGTAAGAGAGGGTTGGAGTAGAATGAATCATTGCACATTTCTATCAGCACTTCCCATTAGAACGATCACAGCTAATGCTACATTTAGCTCCTGCTGCGTGCTCCATAATTCTGCCAGAGAAGTAAAGGATCCTGGTGAAACATGCAATTCCTGTGTTACAGGAATATTCCACAATTTTACTTTGTTGTGCTTTCTAAGTGTAATTTTCCAAAATGTGTTGCATAATGGTTTAAAAACTCTAAAAATATTTTAAAGTATTTTCTTTTTTTTGAGAAATTTGAGTTGGAACAGAACAATGTTTATCACTTCTGCTTATTTTTTTCCCCAAACTGTCAGGATTTCAAACTTTTCCCACCACCAAAAAAACATGTGTTGAACAAAAAAAACCCACTCATCAGTAGAAGGAAATTCCATCCCTAAGGATAATAAAGTACAATCATTTATCAGTGCAACTTGACTAGTTTTTTGTGATGTGTCAGTAGTAATTGAAAATTTTCCAGCCTTTAATGATGATTTGATACAGGACATTCTTAAATACGAATGCTATTAGAGTATTCATGAATATACAAATTAAAATAAGTTTATCTGAGATGAATACTTCAAAATATTTGTGGAATCAATTGAAAAGAAATTCAAATTCAAAGGCCATATTTCAAAATCAAGAGCAATATTAATTTTGTCATTTTATCATAAAACTTTTGGAAAATATACTTTATTAAAACAGTATTTTTAACGTAAGTGCTGTTACAGAAGAGTCCATGTAATTAGATATATGCAGAAGTCTGTAAGATGGTGATACAATTATAGTGTTGAACATCATATTGACATTGCTACTAGTGAGGACAAAGAGGTGCTGAAACAGTCCCTGAGAGGGCCTTGTGGTTCATAAAATCTGCAGATTTAGCAAACGCAGGCTCCTGAACTCCATGGTTTTTTTTTTCCTTAACTTATTTTCTGGGAGGATCATACAGAGGAAAAGGTGCTAAGAAAACTAGTTTTAATTAGAAATGCATTGGAGGCAAACATATGGAATAGTTTAATACCAAATTCACAGTGTGCTTTAAGAAAGTTCTCTGAAAAATGCCACAGTTAAGTGTGAGATATTTGTGCTATTTAAAGGCTTCTTCAGGTAAGTCTCCATTGGTACCTTGTAGAAAAATGGAAAAAAGGTTCATAGAAATTTTTCAATCTTAAAATTACATGTGCATGAAGAATACTCTGTAAAGGGAGATAGTGATTTTTCAGTTTGCTCATGACCTACAGACCTTAATAATCATTATCATGAAATGGTGCAAACTGAGGCTTTTTCATTTTAGGTGGTAGTTTTCAGCCACTCTTTTGCTAAAGAGCCTTCCACTATTCTTCCATGTTCCAGTTATTGGTATTATTTAGTGGGGTTTTTTTCTCTTTTCAAAAAGTCATTTCAGGTGAAACATCTATGATAGCCTAAGCTTAAGGAGGACATTTTTAAATAACAATTTTGAATGAATTCACAATGCTTTACTCAGTTGCATAAAGTCTTATAATTCATGAAGATTGCAAAAGAAATGCTGGTTTCAAATGAGATGTTTGGTTAGATTTGTTTGTATCAGAAATCTCACAGGAAAAAAAAATCCTTTTATGTCTTAGGTATATAAAAACTTTCTGTCACTGCTTGGTTGAAGCTGTGTTGAAGCTCATCTCTCCATTATCTTCTACACTGTAGAACTCTGTGAATCTTCTTTTTCTTTTTTCATCATGTTTGCCCTTTTTTTTTTTAATATGAGGTTTTATGGCTATTAAGAAAGAAACCAATGTTAAATCCTACAAGTCATAAGAATGATCTTACCTCCAGTCTCTCTTTCTCTCTCTCTCACACACACAAAGGCTTTCAGTGATTTCCAGTGCAGTGAAGTAGTTTAACAATATGAATGCTAAATAAATTTAAATTTAAACACTGAAGGTAAAGAGCAATCAGAATACTTTTAAGGTTTAATATAATTGTAAGCATCTTTATGACTTCTTTGACCTTCCAAATCAGCATTGTGTGTAAAGGTTTTAGCTGGATTCTTAATATACCAGAGAATAAAATGCTACAGATATGTCATGTGTCACCAGGAAACAGCCATAAGCCTGGTAAAATCTGAAGAAAACTTTGCCATGCTGATCTCAAGTGTTTGACTGTTCTAATGTGGATGACTGTCTCTGAAAAGAAATAAACATGCAAAGAAGTGAGGTTAATGATTAAAAGATAATTAGTTTTGCAGATATTTCTAAATAATTAAATTGAAGTACATTACATTTAGCACTCTATAAAAAGTAATATGTAACCATCAAAGTATTATAAAGGAAATTATATGCTTCTTTAGCATATTGTCTATGATACAGCTATTTTAATGACTGATTTACATATGTCTCTTTCCTCTTATTCAGTAATGTTAACTACTGACAAGACTTTTTTTTTTTCATTTGAAGAGATTTATTTTATAGTAAGGAAATTTTGTTAAACTCTTGTGAGAAATACTTTCAGAGTGTTTCTCAGATCCAGCAAGAATTTGCCTAGAGGTTGAGGCATTTATCTAAGATCTATCTGGCCCTGAATTCAGGGTGTTGTTTTGAGAAAGACTGTCCTAATTTTATAGGGAGGGATTGCATAAAGACACAGCCAGCAGGTGAATCTGTCACAGCAATGCAGGAGCCACAGTTTTAGAGATTGGGATGATTCACAGCAGTGACTTCAACCTTACTATCCCATAAAGTTCTCATAAAGTTCACCTGCAAAAAAAACCAACCAACAAAACAACAAACCAAAAAACCTAAACCAAAACAAACAAAAAAAAAAGAGGAAAAGAAAAAAGAAGAAAAGACAAGAAAAGAAGAAAACCTTGAAAGTTCTTACTTTTGTCCTAATAATTAATGAGAGAAAAAAATATGAAAAACTGAAGGCAAAAACGAAAATGGGAAAAAACCCAACATACCTCATAATTTTTTGGTGAATATAAAAAAAAAGGAAAAAAATCACTCTAGTTCTTTCAAGAATTTCAACTTCTTACTTTAAAAAGACAATCATAAATGTTATCTCTTGACGCTCTTTTCCTATAATTGCCATTTTGCAATAACAAAAGTATTTTAAGATAATAATTTCTGACTGAGCATAGTTCCAATGTTTGTTGCTTCTTTTCTGGTTATTTGTTTGTTTATTTTCTTTTTTCTTTTTCTTTTTTGTTTTGTGTTTCTTGTTTTGGTCTGTTCATTTTTTTTTAAAATTGATTTGCTTGAAACCACAGAACTTGACAATTAGAAATGGCTCCAGCTGTCTCATGTAAGAAAATTTTTGCCAGGTATAGAGGTGAATTTTCAGCTGTGAGGCTCTTTCAGCTTTAAGAAATCCAAGTAGTTTCACATTTTTCGGGTTTTGTTGTAGATGTACCACATGTGGCCTCTTGCCTGTGTGATATCTATTTTATCCTGTACTTTACTGTTGGTACCAAGATAAATTCCAGTTTCTGTGGAATGTCATAATTGATGCTCTTCTCATTGTCTCTTCAGCACAACTAGTGATAATACCCTTTTTGAGTTCTCACTGATAGTCCACACAAGGCGTATTTGAAAACTTTGCTTCCAATTTATGATCCAGCATAAACCAATGTGGTGCTTCTGGAGAGGGAGGCTGAGGTCTCTTTGTGATGAATGTAATTACACCTGAGGTGAGGTACCTCTGAAAAGTTGGTCAAATTAACTATATATAATGAGCATCATATGAGGCTGAGGATTTGGGAATAACTAGCAAATGCAGTTTTATTCTCAATTGACTGTTTATCTAAATAAGTTCTTAATGTTAAACCATGAAGTGCTATTAAAGTATTAAGTAGGGCAAGATGTTAGCATGTCCCACAATTATTACACACATCAGAACTTACTACTTACCTTTGTATGGAGTGTTGTGCATTTCTTTTGTTTTCTTTTTATCATAACACTTTGGAGCCACAGTATGTTCTTTTGGATTGTTGTTGGAATTTCTTTGGGATTTAGATAAATACAATCTCCACGTTACAGGTGGTTCTATGAAGTACAGAAAGAATAAAAGTGGAATGTGCAGTCCCACTGGGCATCTCTAATAATGAGAAAAAAAATCTGAATCTTCTGAATGATTGTTGTGATTTGGAACAGCCACACACTGTAACTGTTTTACCTCTAATGTGTTTTTTCATGAGTGACCCAGAACTTTACTGAGTCAAACACAGACACCTGTCCTATACATTTAACATGAGGAAACTCACATAATTTTAAGTTCTGTATAAATATCTGCTGAACTCTGTTGGCTGTGATTTCACAGCACTAGTTGGAGATGATAAGCTTTACAGCTTTTTTGCAAGTCAGTATTTTAATACCCTGGGAATGGAAAAACAGTCAAAGTGACAGAAATCTTGTTCCTCCTCAATGAATCTGGCATATTTATTGTGTTAGAGAAGCATATCATCCTCAAAGTCTCTAATGGCCCTGCCTGTGTGGAGTCAACATAAGTTATACCAATTCTTCAGCCCCTCTCCTTGACCTTCTCATTATCATTACTTCTGTCTGGTCTGCAGAAGGATGGCAGCTAATTAGTCATATTCATGTTACAGGTCACACAGACATTTACATTTTTGGTAGCAGGTTGAAGAAAGGTTCAGGACCTCAGAGCTGTAAGGCTGTTTTAGACAAGATGAATTATTATTGCTAATCTTATATCCTAAATATACATTATTTTATTTATTGAAAGATCTCTTGATTATTTTTTCCCTAATCTCAGAATAAATGAGAAGTTCATTCTTCTGATAGATCCTTAAATAAAAATATAAAAATATCAACTTTCATTGAACAGAGTAATTTTCAAAAATCAAAATTATACTGAAATACAGAACAAATGCAAGTGTAGCGTGTCATCAGCACAAGTCAGAAAAAATATCACCTTAAAAGAGTAAAGATATTTAATTCTTTTATTATTATTATTGTTCAGGTTCTTTTTTTAAAATTATAGTATGAATTTTGAATTTTGTCAACTTACTGAAATGGAATCTATTTTACATATATATATATATATATATATATATATATATATATATCAATCTCTCTAAATTCTTTTTACCAGTTGAAAACATTTAACCTGTATCCCATGTTCAGAAACTGGAAGCAGAAGACAAGAGTTTTTGAGAGCTTATCATCAGCCTGCTTCTTTCTTTTTCACCTCCCAGTAATGATATCTCTCACTCCCAAAATCTCAAATCTTAACAGACTCTGGTTTTTATTACCTGTGTTACCTGTTTTAGTTTAAGGAAAAGGATACTTTGGGGAGTTCTAAATATTCAAATTAGATCAAATATGGAGGGTGTTTTCCTTCTTGTTGTGGTGGTTTTGTTGTGTTTTTTTTTTAAAAGAAATCTAAGATTGACCTGATTGTTAGAAATGTAATGTGTTAATTATAGTTTCTTTTACTCAAAATTCTTAATCTTTGGATACATTATAGATGCTGTGTATTCCCTAACAAGATGTTTGTTTGTATTTACTGTGTGGCGAAGTGTGGGTCTGCCAACCCTTTCCCCAGTATCTCTTACACTGGGGTGAGGAGGGCAGACCGGCTCACTCAGAGCGGCTGTCAGCTCTGAGCTACTCTGACAGCTCTGGCAAAAGTCCTTCCCTTTTCTAGCAGCTGAGAATGTCATCTGTCACCTTCAAACATGTTGTCAGCAGGACTACTTCATATGTAGGTGGAATATTGCTCTATACCTACAAAGGCTGTGACTAAGCTATATATAAATATATTTATAAATAGATTTTGCTTATTCATACTTGAGGGTTTGGCATGTTTTCCTACTAGTCCTCAAGGAAATAAATCAATAGTGTGTGACACTTGGACACAGCACAGGTTTCTCTTCTTGATTCCTCTTTCCTCGTATTGTACAGTTCTTGGAGAGAAGCTGATAGCAAATGTCTCTCATTTAATCCTAAATATTTCTTTTATTGATTTCCAAAAGTAACGTAGAACAGCTCTGGGGGACTTTGCAGTGCTGGGTTAATGATCTTGATGACCTTAGAGGTCTTTTTCCAACTTAAATGAGTCTATGATTCTGTTATTCTTTCTCAACAGTTAAAATATTGTATCAGGATTTTTCATTGTTTATAGTAAAACAAGGATTCTTTGCAGGCTTTACTGCTTTTTGTCATAGAAACACAGAATATACCGAGTTTGAAGGGACCCATCAGGATCATTGAGTCCAGCTCCTGGCCCTCTAAAGGCACACAAGAATCCCACCATGTGCCAGAGAGCACTGCCCAAACAGTTCTTGAGTTCTGTCAACCTTGGTGTTGTGACGACTTCCCTGAGGAGCCTGTTCCAGTGACCAGCCACCTTCTGGGAAAAAAAAAATCTCTCTCCTGATATCAAACCTAAACCTCCTCTGACTCAACTACAGCCATTTCCTCAAGTCCTGTCACTGGTCACCAGACAGGAGAGATCAGCACCTGCCCCTCCTCTTCTTCCACCCATGAGGACGCTGAAGATCACAGTGAGATCTCTCCTGTCTCCTCTTCTCCAGGCTGAACAAACCAAGCGACCTCACCTGTTCCCTGTTAGACTTCCTCTCTAGAACCTTTACCATTGTAACTTTTTTATACTTGGAACAAGACATTGAAGGAAAAGTTTAGGGAGTTGTTTCTGTTTCCTCCAACTTTTTGAACTTCTATCTGTTTCTGTAAGAGCTAATAATAATAATTTTCCATGAGAGAGATGTATTTCTTATCTGGCAATACAAATGGGAGCATGATATTCTCAGAGTAATGCATATTCTCGTAAGAATATTTGAACTAAAAAGGCATTTCAGAAACTAAGACAAGCCAGAATTTTTTCTATTTAAGGATGAAATCTGTGCTCCCCAGGCATAACAGAGTTCACACGTAGAATACAGCACCACAGGGACTAGAAATTGATTTTTTGATTTTTCCTAGTTGCCTTTCTAAGTTTGTAATATGTGGACTAATAAGTAGTTTTAGGGAAGCATAGTCAATTTGTCATTAAATAATCTATTCCCCAGCTAGCTATGAGTCAATGAACATTTTCATATCTTTCTATACCATTTCACAGTTTATTTTCCCTGTTTTTGTAGATTTTGTGTAAGTTAGGGAAGATTGTCTTATGCTTAGCCCAATGATTGATTACATTCTTTGTATCTGCTGGGTGGTCATCTATATTTGTTATGCATCACAACCACTAAACAGAGGTGCTGAGCTCTGCTTGAATCACAGAATTGTAGAGTCATTAAGTTGGAAAAATTCTTTGAGTTAATAGAGTCTAACAGTTAACCCAGCACTGTAAAGCCCACCACTAAACCACGTTCCCAGGTGCTACATCTGCATGTCCTTAAAATCCCTAGAGGGATGGTGACTCCACCACTTCCCTAGGCAGACTGTTCCAATGCTTGACAGACCTTTCAGGGAAAAAAATTATTCCTACTATCCAAACTAAATGTCAGCTGGCACAACCTGAGGCCTTTTCCTCTCATTCTGTTACTTTTTACCTGGGAGAAGAGACCTGCCATCAACTCACTACAAATTCTTTCAGGTAAGGTCACCTCTGAGCCTCCTTTTCTCCAGACTAAATACTGCCAGTTGCCACAGCCACTCCTCATAAGACTTGTGCTCCAGATGCTTCACTAGCTCCATTTCACTTTTCTGGACCCAGAAAAGACTTGTATTCTGTGGTGGCTGTTGTTTCATGCTTGTCTATAGCTAACTTTGTTGCCAGACAACTGATTTATTTGATTGACAGTATTTGTAACTTGCCATGTAAATTTGTAGCTGGGGAATGTGACTTCTAATACGTCTCTTTTCTTCACAAGGACACATCAATACTTCAGGTTCCCACATGTCATGGGTAGCTGGTCAGTGGATGTCATTGTACACACCAAGAGCAGCTGTGCAGAGACACTGCACTGAAAATGTCTGCAAGGTGCAGGTACTAAACCTGATTGAGTTGATTCTTCTGAAGAAAGTATTAGATATGACAAGTTTGGTCATAATAATTATTAGATGTACTACTGGGTTGCTGTGAAGTTTAATTCATTAGTAAATCTTACTCTTTCATGTAAGCATAATTCTTGATTTTAGCTGGGAAATTTATGTTAGCCCAAGCCGTAGGAGGATTAGATTGTGTAGCTACAAATCAAATAACTGAGCAGAAAGTACCAGGCACAAAGCCTTATAAAATTCCCTTTGTAACATCGGTAATGGTAAGAAAATACAGTACTTTCTCTGATTGGAAGACAAAAGGATGTCACAAACAGTTTGAACTGTGTATCTACGGCATTGCTTTAAAATAAAACATGATAATATAATCAGAAAAATTTTTCTCTCAGATGGTTAGTCTTGTTGGAGAACACCACCTACCTACTTTTTTGTAGGTAGATGTGGGTTAGAAATGATTGTGAAATATAAGCTGTGAAAAGGTTTATTGCAATGTGTTAAAAAGTTGCGTGACAAAAACTTCCTCCTCTTGCTGAGCTTTGGGACATCTGCTCTTTTAGCTCATAAACATGTTTTCCTAGAAGCCAAAAGTCAGTATGAAGCACAAATGCAGAATTTTCTTTGTAGCTGAAAATGATTATTTGAACCTTATTTCCATCCTTAAAAAAAAACTAGCCAAAGATGGCTTTTTCTTTTGTTTTGCATAAGTATGAAAGCCTTGCAGATGTTGTTCTATTTAATTTTGTTGTTTGTCCAGCAACACAGGAAAAAATAAATTACTGAATAAATAATATATTTTCAATTTTTCCTGGGAAAGACCTTGGCTTCAGCTCTGTATTTTTAAAGGGAGTCCTGAACTCAGCCTATCACAGAAGATTCATTCTTCTGAAAATAATTTGATTAAATTATATTTGGCTCTATGGGCTAAGTGCCATTCCAAGGCCTTACTTTTAATCCATCACATCTGACTCTATCGCAGCATCTCAGCACTGCTCCCTGCAGCACCCCATGGTGTGGCACCTGCTATGTTGACTGGCATGTCTACCTTTCTCAGTAATTACATGTGAATCTAACAGTTGTGTAAGCATCCTAATTTCTAGGTGACTGATAACTACTACCACCTTGTTGCTGTGTTATTTTTAGTCCTTTTTTTAAACCCACAGCCAGATCTTTGATGAAAGAACACAGTACTGCTGAAATATAGTCAGTGACACTTAATTACCTTTATTTCCTGTAGCTTTCTGGTTTCTTTTGGAGAATAATGACCAGATTTATCTTTATAGTAATGCCATGAAGCATTGTCCATCTCACAGAAATTTAAACAAGGTATTACATGGTTTAGGTATTTTAAGGGACTGTTAGTACTGCAGATGGTCATAGCCCCACCAAAAGTGAGGGCCCTGTCAGGATCTGCTCTGAGGATTAAACTCAGATACTTGTATTATATGCAAAAAAGTAGCCTCCAATTAATGCACTGGCATTTTATTTTCGTTGATTAAACAGTATTATTTGACAATAAAAAGTGAAGTTATCAAGTTGGGGTCACGATTCGGAGTTCATCGAAATCAGCAGATAAATTTTGAGTTTTTAATTTATGTGGCAAAACATTAAAATTATTTTTAAACTCATTTGGTTTATAAATATATTTTAAAATATTTTCCTGAGTGGGTCTTTAGCTGAGAATTTGGATTTCAGTCTGTTGTAAAGAACAAATTATTGTGTTCATGTATGTTGGAAAAGAAAATAGATACTTTTGTGTTTTAATAATTTGTTAGTGTCTCAGGTAAAGACTTAAAATGTGATTTATGTTAATAACATCACTTAACATGATTTGATCTCTGTAGGGGGAAGGCAGTTCATTACTGAGCTCTCTATTTCTCAGCTGGTTTCACCACTTTACAGAACAGTACTGTTTATTTTTTTACTAGGTCATTGGTTTCCACAGTAGGTCATACTTTCTGCTAAACAGCTTGGCCTCCTATGGAGACAGAATCTGTGACCTTCTAAGGCTTCCTTGCTTGGGAGATGTCAGGTCTACTTTAAAGGATAACTGTTTAATGAGAAGAAAATTTTCACTGGTGAAGTGTTAGGATGTACAGATTATTTCAAGAAGATTTCTAACCTCAGCACTTCACAGGAAAGTACAGCAAAATATGGTTGAAAAAGTACATCTTTTCATATAGAATGCTGACAAATAAAGAGATCCTCTCTGTAGCTCCAATGCCATTTGTAGGTGACTGAGGTTAACTGTATTTTTGCATTTGCATTTGTGTGGAGTCACATTCTGTGGAACAGAAATGGAAGGAAATAGACTTAATTTTCTTTCTTTCTGCAAGTGTCTTCATCTTTTCATGATATATATTTTTGATATGAGCTTTTAAATTTTACTTACCTTTTTTTACTGAACAGGAAGACTGCTGAAACTCTTCTTCCTCCCCATCTCCACAGTGCTGATTGGGTTTTTGTGTGTGTGTGTTTTGTTTATTTGTTTTAATAGAAAATAGCTTTTAATTAATTAAAACAATAGGGGAAAGAAAGTAAAATGAGATTCCAGATTAATTTCCTAATTTTTGCTGCAGTATTATTTGTCTTTTCATTTTTACTTTCATATAATCCTTTCTAAAACACCCTTTAATTACAAAGGGTGGAATTTCATTTCTTTGCTAACATTGCATACAGAATTAATCTGTATGCTATTGTGGATTTATGAAGAGGACACCTTTGTGTTTACAAGTTATTATATATAGCAATGTAATCATTCCTCTATTTTCATGTGTTTTGTTTATCAGCCAATACAAATAATTTAGAAGAAAAGTTTTTAACTTATCTGCCAGAAATTACTCTATGAAATTGTGAAATTAATCTGCTCTTCTAATCTCTTTTACATACTTTGTTGATATTTATTTGATAGAAGATATTACAAGCACATCTTTCTCAGATACTAAGTGATTTCACAGCTGTGCTTGAAGAAGCAAGTACTTCTTACAAACCTTCTGCATGAGAACTCAGAAGTTGACCAATGCTACAAAACCAAATCAAACTCCAAAAGTCAAAATCACCACCCACAAATCAGTTTCTTGTTTTTGCATTGGTAAGGAGGTTGTCCTCACTGAAGAAATTCAAAAGCAGTAAATATAGATCCCTCATTTTGTAATGCATATGTGCTTCTCAAGCTGAAATAACATTGAGATTCAGAGGACTTTTATGCAATGTTTTTGGGTTTCTTTTTTCCTTCAATAAACAAATCGTGTGTCAAAAGGGTTCTTCAGTACTTTTTACTACTGCTTTTATCTAGAAATATTTCAGAGCACGATCAGGAAAAGCATCATTTTAGTGCCCAAGAGCACACCACTTCTTTCATCTCTAGACCCAGTTAGGTCCTTAGAACATGTGCTTAACTGCACATCTTCTCTCAGAATTCAATCTGGCAGCAATATTCAGAGAAGTTAATTTTTTCTATGGGGACTTAAGTTAAGCAGAGCCCCTTCCTCTCAGCATAGAACCCTGAAAGACTGCATCCTTTATATGTTATTTTTCATAGTTCAGACTCTAGTCAAAAGTTCAGCCCATACTGAATTCCCATATTTCTTTTAGAAGGTTCAAACTCACTTAATCCTTCACTAAAAGATTAAGGGGCTGAAGACTGAAAGTTTTTCCTTGTGTTCAGATTGACATCCAAATATGCCCATTGCCTCCTGTTCTGTCACTGGGCACCACTGAACAAAGCCTTTCCTGCTTCATTGCACCTTCCCACTGGGAATTTAGGTACATGGATGAGAGTCCCCTTGCACTTTGTCTTTTCCAGTAGGAATTACTCAATCTCTCTCAGCCTTTCCTTGTAGCAGTGATGCTCCAGTCATCTTAGTGGCACTTCACTGGACTCTCCAGTAAGACCATCTCTCTCTTGCACTAAAGAGCCAAGTGGATCCAGCATTTCAGGTCTGGCCTTGCTGGTGATGAGTAGAGGGGAAGGATCACCTTCTTTCACCTGCTGCAGCTCTCCTCATGAAGGCCTGGATGCCATTAGCACATCTCTGGCTCACATCCATCTTGGTGTCTATTGGGACAGCTCCTGCCAAGCTGCTTTCCAGCTGGTCAGCCCCCAGCAGGTACTGGTGCAGCGTAAGGTAGTTCCTCCTCAGGTGCAGGACTTTGCATTTCTACTTGTTATAGTTCACAAGGTTCATGTCACCTCATTTCTCCAACATGAAAGTATCAGAACAGGTTTGTGGATTCAATCTGCTCTCTGATTTTTCTTTCTTTTCCCATTTTTGTCTGCATGGCCTAGCCTAATTATATCTTCTCACAAAGTTATTTGGGGAAAAATGTCCTCTCTTCTGTGATTTTGCAGCAAATAGTTCAAGAAATCCAGACCAGAAAGGGACAAAGGCTGCTATAGACTCTGTAGGTTCATGGTTATGGTGCTTTTCTGGATCATTTCCTCCAATAACATCTCAGGAGAGCACAGGCTTTTCCCAGCAGTGATGGCCCTCCTTTTGGTACCTGTGCTAAGAAACAGGTTTCCACGTCAAGTTTCAGACGCTAAAAATTTGACGTTTCAATTCAAAAGGTTACAATACAAAAATTCATTTACAGAAATTTTCACACACCATCTATTAGAATTATGGGTGGATCTTTTTAAAAAGCAAGCCTAAGCATAACAAAGAGATAACTCTGTCCAAAGGAGTATATCTGATCTCAATTTCTTTTTTTTTTTTTTGATTCAGAAAACTTCCAAGGGTAAGGTGTCTTCTTTTACCTTTGGGCCCAAATTAGCAGTGGACTGAGCAGCCATATCAGTTCTATAATTAAATTTTGATCCATAAAGGACATTTGAAAACTACCACATTTTAATTCTTTTTGTGGATTCTCTCTCCCTTTCAAAGATCTTCTTAAGAATCAGTGTGATGGTGCATTTTTGTAGCATATAAGGATAGCACTAATGAGTCTGTTGCAAAACCATATCCCACATTTTTGCTGTGAGCCCAAGTGTTGCTTCTCTGAGATGTATGTATTAAAAAAAAAAAGTTTCCCCAAGGTTTTATACTAGGTGTTATTGCATTTTACAACAATAATGTATGCCAAGGTAATCCTAAAAAAAAAAAAAAAAAGAAAAGGAGTGGAACACTGATAATACAGTAATTATCTTCATAAAGAGAGAGAACAATATTTCAAAGATGTTTGTACAGAATTAACTGATATTTAGGCAATTATGTAGAAAAAGCAAGTCTTATTAAATATTTAAAAGTTATTTGAAGAAACATTCAATGTAAAGCAATTATAAACAAAGGTGATTTAGTCTCTGGAAATTGCTGCTCAGCCACTTAGGGAAAACACTGAACATGCTGCTAGACTGCCTGTTTAGCAAGTGCAGCAGCTTCAGTAGCTATTTAAGTTATTTAGATCCAGTGCACTGTACTGTACAGGAATCCAGTGCTATGCATACTTAGATGCACACTTTTATGGAAGTGATAGCCTTATGATAAGCACCACAAATGTTTACAACCATAAATAGTTATTAGGGCTACCATATGTTTGGGTTTCCCCACGCACTATCTTATCTTCCCAGAAAGTTTTTCTGTAAATGGAAGAAGCCTACCTTGGCCACCTGCTGGGACTCTCAGATGCTTGACAATCTGGATGGAAAAGTGCCTCTAAATGAGCTACTGAGCATCCTGTCATCAGAAACAAAAGACTGAAACCAGAATTATCATGTATATACATTCACAAATGGCCTGCACAGCATTGTAGAGGTACCCCTGGCACATCCTGGAAGCCTCTCTGCATGTTGAGGGACTTGTTTTGCTCATACAGAGTCATGGCAGATGATTTTGTCTTTACTGGCCAGAAAACACTTGGTAGAAATATGAGTATCCTCTGAGGTCTTAATGTCTGCTCTACCTATGAAGTTGTAAATTAGACAAGTTCTTTGGTAGTCCAAATCTCAGTTCATATATCTTTAAATAAACGAGGTTTCTTATTTTTATTCAAGTAATCTGGTTAAAGAGTAATTTCTTGCTCTCTATCCAAAAATGGATGTTTGTCCTGAAATTATATCTGCAACAGTTGCAATGTCTTGGCTAGTATAGACATTCTTTACACAGAAAGACCATGGATATAAAGTGTCGTGTTTCTGCTGGCATGAAATCTTGAACCAAGGTATAATATGGTATGAAAAAGGTACATTGACTTATTTTTCTTTTCTTTTTCTTTTTTTTTTTTTTGTGTGTCTTTAGGGATTATATGAAAATGGAATTTGTATCAATGAGTGTTAACACTTTTTTATTCACAAAGACTGAGTATGTCTTAATCTTTTATCAAGATTTGACAGGCTGAGATAAGAATAATAAATTCTATTCTGTCTCACTCTTTCGAGGCTTAGAAGACCATCTTGAAAACCTAACTCAGATAATTTTACTTCAATTATTAAGAAAATAACATTTGACTCATACAACATTTAAAGATATTTCAGGATGACCAAAAATCAAATGACTTTTTAAAAATAGTCATATGTCAAATGGTACAAGGTACTGGCTCCTTGTCTCAAATCATAATAACTAGAGGCCGATTGTATGTGCATTATAGCAAGTGATTTTTACTTCCTAAAATAAATTATTCAGAAAATATATTTTTAAATATGGTTAAAATTAACATATTTGAAAATTATTACATGTCACTTTATAATGGTTTACAAAAATGAGTTCTTTTTAATTTTTTCATATTGAATGTTCTCATTAGGAATCACTGTAAACATATAATGAACAAAACCATTCATAACCATCCATAATTAGTTTCATTACCTGTTTGCATTTTTTGCTACATTCTTACTGTATACCTTTAAATAATTTAAAAATGTGTTTGATTTTATTAAAAACCTTGGTGTTTTGCCTCAATATAATTTTCCCCAGAATGCAAGCAATATCCAGGAAAATACATACTTTGTAAGATGTTTCATCTCTAATATTAGTAAGAATATAAATGAGGAAAAGTTTGTCTTGGTTTTTTTTTCAATCTTCTGTTTATATTTCATTAATAGTTGGCACAATCTATATGGTGCAATCCAGTTGTTGGAGCACAAATGAGAGATAGTTTACTGAATTTTAACCCTATTTTGCCCAGTCCTAACTGCATATCCTTAAGCAAGGCACTTATCTCAGTTTTACAGACAAGAAAAGTTTTTTGCCTATCTACCCAACAGGGATGTTAAGAGGATTAATTTGTTAAAAGCATGAAGATTTAAGCAAAAGTGAAGCATTGCTATTAATGTGTTTGACTCCAGCTGGCGTACAGGATCCTAAAGAAAACAGAATTTCGAAAACTCAAGACATTTGCGATGTAACACTGCAGACGTAATCACAAAAAAACCCTCTTGTGGTCACATTTGAGAGGTTTAAGACTCTACCACTTTTTGGATTTTGTTACCACCCATGGATTTTGCTGCTTTAACTGATGATACCTAGTCCACTTCAGTCCATGAAAGAACTGGTAACTTTAAACTTCCCTGGAAAGCTGTTTTACTGTATTCCCACACCCCAAATGGTGACTGTCCATGTATTCACTCATTCATTCATTGAATTATTTAATTTCAGCCAAGGAGTTGGTACCCTGCAGGACTCAGAGTGCAATTTCTTTAGGTGTTTGAATTACCCTGCAGCAGTCAGTCTGACACCTTCCTGTACTAATTTGTTTTGTTCAAGGATACAGCCCACTCAAGGTTTGATAGGGGAAGGCTAAAGGTGTAACCCCACAAGTCTACAAGCAGTGGTGCCCAGTCTTGCTGCAGTTTTTTGAGGTGATATGGCTATGGCCATCTGAAGGGAATTACCTGTCTCAAAGAACATCTTTTTCTTTCTTGTTCCGTATTACAGTGGGTAAGTGACAGAAGGAGTTTTTAATTAAAACTCTCTTATTTCATTTAGTGTGAAGTTTTAATTGTGGCAAGCTTAATCCTTTTGTTTATATGAACTCTGGTATGTGGTTTGGGCTTTTCTTTACCACCTGTCCCAAATGTGCCATATGAACAGTTTTCTCAGGTTTTTCATCTGCCTTGGAAACTATCTGTGATTCCACTCTGCCCTTTAATACACTCTTTTTATTCCCCTTCCAGCCATGCTGGAGTCAGGCACGCACACTTCAGTTTGAGCCAGTTTCAGGGTGGACTGGCAGAGCTCCATTGGCCAGAGCTGCCAAGCAGAGTGACTCAAGATAACCCACAGGGGCTGTGAAGGGATGAGGCTGAGAACAGCAGTGCAAATGATGTAAACAAAGTTTACTTGATGTGGGAGCTTACTCTGTGCAAAGGTATCCTTTGCTGTGTGACTGATGGAAATACAAGATAAATGCGTTTATGTATTTTGATAGAAAGCAAGCAAACAAGAGAGGTTTATTGCATTAAGATTAGTAATCATACTGACAGAATTGAAAACCAGATCGAGCTGCTTGATTAATTTTTGGCAAAGAAAAAAAAAGCCACAAAGACCCAAAAATAGTGTATACTTCACTCTCAAGGTGTTTCCCTTAATGTACCTGTGAAATAGTTGTGTGCTTGAGTTACAGTGATTAATTACCTCTGACTTATCAAAACCCAAAGAAAAGAACAAATTTTCATTCTTGGTTAGGGTTGATTAGACTCAGTGACCTTGCATTGAGCTGTGATTTTTTTTCTGCATGAAATTCAGGGTTTAAAACTGGATATTGGAAAACTTAGTATTCCTGTGGAAGAGTGGAATAAAAGAGAAACAATTTTAGTATTTTATTAGCGCAAAATGTTGCTCACAAATCAGGATCTTTATGTCATGCAGACAATTGCAAAAAGATTTTTAGTGGAAAAACAATATAGCTTAAAAGATGCAAGAAGAGGTGGCTTTGCTGTATCACTTGAGTGTATCCCCTTCACCTTTAGAAGTCACTTGTTCAAAGAAGTGAACACTTTGTTACTAATATTCATGCAAGCCACTGTTCCTGCTGAACTTCAGACTGAAAAGTACATCTTTGGCTGGTCTGTGGCCACTTTCCAGGCAACTCATCTCAAGGGCCAGAATTTCTTGATGTTTATATGAAAATGAGTAGACAAGAAGATGGTGGCAATGCATGGAGTGTCTTTCTGTGAGAAGTACGAATGTATTTTTCTCCTTGTTGTGACAGGGCTTTTGCCTCTCATGCCTCTAAAAACATTCTCAGCCGTCCGTGTATTTGTTTCAGCTCTGCCATCAGTGCTCTGTAAGGAGCAATTTCTCCCAGGAGCTGAGTTTCTACAAGAGGTAGATCCTCTTTATAGCCTTTAAGCTGCTGCAGGACCCTCTTCCTGTCAGGCTCATATTCTTACTGTATAAATGATCTCTAGATGTGTTTAATTATAAGCAATAGAGTTTGAAAGAATTTAGCTTGAATGGCTTGCAACTCATGCAAAATGCTAGCTAAAATTTTTGTTAGTCCATTGAAATTCACGTTCCTTTCAAGTAATAAAAGATATTATAATGTGTAAAAGCAGATTTATAACATAGATAGTGGTTTAATATACTTTGAATACTAATTTAGTAATTATACTTTACTCTGAGTGAATTCAAGGAGTGCCAAGAAAAAATATTTCTTTAATTTTGGTGAAGTGAGCTTTGGCAGGCTATCACTTAAATTTTCTGAGGCATTTCACAACAATATTTCTAATTGTGCATTGTTCAGTAAAGTAATCCCACATCATAATGTGCTAAAAAATAATAGACATCCTCTCAATGCCTGCATGTAAAAAGTGTAAGGAAGTAATCAAAGTTCCAAAAATATAAAATTACTGTATCAAAAGTGTAAAACTTGACATTGTAACTCAGACATGATATCCTGTTACTGTTCCTTTTAAACAACTGGGAAACCTGTTCTAGTTTGAATTCTGTTATTTCATCTGTGCATTTCTGGTGTGTTTTCTTCTTCCTCTGAATCTGGGCAACTTCAGTAGAAGTGATATCACCCCTCTGGGCCAGATGATGCTGCTCATTTTCTGTGGTTATATGACTATCCAACAAAAGAGACTGATGGAGTCCTGTTGGTCATAAGTGCTACTAGCTATGGGAGGAATTATATCCAAGCCCTTTCAGCAAAGAGATGATTTATCCCGGTAAGAGTAGTTCATATTTCTTTTTTTCTAGGGACTTTTGAATGGGGCTTGCAGTTCACAAATCTATTTCTTGTGTCACCATTGCATTTTCTTTATGTCAGGAAAGACTAAGGACATGCTATTCTCTGATGGGGATGTAGTAAGTTTTATGTTCCACAAAAAGAATGGTTGTGGGTAACCATAAGCTACACTAAAACCTTTATCTCAGTGTTTATATATGCTGAAATCAGACTGTGATTGACATAGTAAGTGCAAGAACTGAGACCTTAGGCTTCCACATAGTCTTTGATAGCAGACAATGAAAAAAGTGTGTTATGCTCACAGTAGTCCAAATTATGAAGGAGAAACCCTTCAGAATTTTTGCTAAGTGAAATTTGGTTGCAGCATGATGCAAAATCATTCACCTTTTGTCTGCCATTTGAGCTCCTTCATTTCTCCTCTGACAAGAGTCCCCAGCTTGCAGCAGCTCACCTTCAAATATCTATTGCTCATCCATTAAGCAATCTTACCTCAGCAGTTTCTGCAGAAGCCTCCTGCACTTTGCTAGTGCTATGAAGCATGTCCTCAGTTTTACAAACTGATCTGGGAGTTTATTTCCCGTTGTTGACCTCACAGATGAGAACTTCTTGCACTAGAGGAGTAGTTCCCCATGATTGTTAGCCTTTGGGGAGAACCTGAGGAGTACTTAAATAAGGTTAGTATGTTCCCCTGCTGATGCTTCTCTCAGTAGGAACAGCCGTTTCTTTCTTGTTCCAAGTGCTGTGCTCAGTGTTTCAAGGAAATGTGCAGTAATAAGAGTGATTTTTCCTCTCTCTCCATTGATGGTAGAGAACCTGACTGTCTGGTTTTCAACACTTCCAGATGAAAGCTAGGTGAGACTAGAATTTCTCAGATATTGGACTTAGTTCTTAATTAGATGTATTGCCTTCTCCAAATTTACTCAGTGACAGAAGTTTGAAGTCTTTTTAGAATAGACTGGAATGTTTTCTAAAGAAACTTAGCATGGAGAGAGATGCCATGTGGCTGAGGAAGTAATTGTATTATTTGAAGTTAACTGTATATGTTCAGATATGAAATTTAAAGGTCCATATTCTTGCATCACAGCTCAGGTTGAATCTTGTTGGTCTGAAGGATTTTTTCACTCTATTTTAATATTCTGTTTTAATCTATTACTATTCTCAATTTATTATAATTAATTCTGTTCTTTCATCAACCAGCCATGATACTATTTTCTGAGGATAACAATCTCTCTTAGTAATGGATTATTTATATGTGAATCACAATAAAATAATAGAGTTTTACTGTACCTTTATTATTTATTTGCATATAAACTGATATTTTTGTTTTCAGTAGGCTTGTGATTTAAAACTACTCTGGGAAATAAATGTATTTTCCAAATATTTATCATAATGTACTGAATATTTGTTATTGATTAAATTATTATGACTATTAAAAGGAAGAAAAAATATTATTTAAAAACTAGTGAATATATTTTAATATATTATTAAACCATTCAAAATATTTAAAATGCATTTAGTATGATATGTCAATTTTTTTATTTAGTATAATTATAATGTGTTACTGTTGTGGCTAAACTATGTTAGTAATAAGAGATGTTAATCATGGCTTTCAGGTTCTCTCAAAATATTTATATGTAAATTACTTTTTTTAATGAGAAAGGTTAGTAGACATCTAAAGGAACATAGAAACACACCTCAGCAAAATATATAATTTTCACATCTGTTTTATAGCATTGCCCTATATATATATACACACACCTTGCATTTGCTAATTCTTTCATGTGTAAACAGCAGATTGCATTGCTGATGTCTTTTTGATGAAAAGACAGTAAACTCCTTGAAAGTGAAGCAGGGTCTCAAGTAAAGGTTTTCTTTGTGTTCTTACCGACATTTTTTTTTTCCTACTCAAATGATCGTTGTTATAGGTGTAAATTGTGGACCGGACCTGGCTCTCTCTGGCATCTTCCAATTTCTGTAGCACAAGCAGGGTGACTCTTTCCAGGGTCCCAGACATCTAAACTCTCGAGCATGCATTTAAGGTAACACAGTTATTTGAGAATCACAGAAAGCACTCAATCTAAAGTATAATCATATTAGACACATAGTTAAAGATGTGGAATACTACTTTCCCTTCATCATCAGATTGCCCTGCTCTCCCCACAGTATCTGTGAATTACCTCTCTGTGTCCAGTCCTTCACTTTGTAAGGTTTTTCTTTCATGCCATGCCTGCCAGGTAATGGACTTGGGCAAGGTGTTTGTATTTCTAAGATGTGAGGATCAGTGTGAGGTTCAACTGGGAACCTGAATTATTGTGCCTCTCTTCTCCCAGTATATTAAGGAAATGGTGGGATGGAGATGGCAATTACAAACTTGCTTTATACACATAAATCCATATATTTCTAGGTATCAAGGTAAGTAATACATTGTTTAGTACCCTGGGAGTGACTGGAGAAGAGTCTGAGTTTTTCAGCATAAATCTATGGAATGTGGCTCACATCCAGCTTGCTTGGAGTGCAGCAAAAGAAACACACAACTTCTGCACAGTCCATGCAGGCACAAATGTAACTCTTTGGAGCTCTCTAATGGAACTTGCTTACTAGATTGTTTTTTAAGTAAGTGTGCCATTATCATAAACAATCTTACTGAACTAGAATTTTAGGTTGATTCATGGAGTTTTTTATACATTGTATGGATATTCCTCTTTTTATACATAAAAAGGGAAGTTTGAGGTTTGAAGTGCTATGTTTTAATACAAAATGACTATAAATATGAAGTAGAAATGTTTAATATACCTTATATCTATATTTAAAAATAAACTAAAATTAGATGAAACTATTTCTTGCTTTCCTTTGTATTTGTAAACTAAATGGGAATGTGTTAGACTGATAAAATTTGGCAAAGTGTGTTATAATAGTTATATTTCATTTGCAGCCATATCTAAAAAGGAAATAAATCAATGAACAATTTTTGAAGTACTTTTTCATGTTTTCTCTAGTGCATAAATTCTGTGATAAAAATTATTTTCTCAATCACTGCTACAGCAGCTTCATGTATTTCACTAACAGTTGCTTTTCACCTTTGACAAAACTTCAGAAAACATCTCAAGTACAAAATAATTTCTCCCAGTATATGGTAGAACCTTTAAAACTAAATTCAGTGGTAATTTCATGGTAGATGTGAAATCTTGTTTGCTCTGTTCCGTGTCACTCCCTACACCCAACATTTTCAATATTTAACTCCTCAACTGTCAGATTCTTCTCTGTTTTCTTGGGCTTTTAAAATGGAATAGCAGAACTAGGAGCTTTAATAGTAATCAGAGTTTGGAGATGCATTCATAGCAACCAAAGTTTGAAGACACATTCATAAATACCTTCTGAAGTTAGGAAATAAGAGAGAAATAATTTCCTAATGGACACATATACTATATTTGAACAGATTTAATCACTTTAAGTCAAATACATACATATTTTTGCATAATTTAATAATATACATTATCCATAATGATGCATTACTGTGCTGTCTTATTAGATGCATTAAAACCTGTACAGTTCAAGTATGATTTACTAGTCCCTAGGCTAATATAGCAGGGTTTCCAGGCAACTTTTGGGAAATCTGTAACTTTGTAAGCATGAAAGTAACAATTTCTGAAGCTTCAGATTAATGTTAGGTATTTTCAGAATGGATTTAGATTTTCAGATCTATTTTACTCATAATTTCTTTGCTTTTGTTGCGCCTTATTTTTTCGAAGTCTGTGCATTTCTACCTATGGGTTAGACCATTCACTCCAAGAACCTGTTCAAAAGTAGTGGATGAATAAGGAAAAGATATTGTTAAACTTTGTCCATGTCTTTTTGTATACCCTCAGGTACCTTCTCTGCAAATCACCTTACTCATGTGATTTCTCCTGGTTTCTTCAACTTTTGATTTAGTTCCTAAATCTTCCACACCAAGAGTCTTCATGTCACTTTTGGATGGTAACAACTTTCTTTTCTTAAAGGCAGGTAAACAACTTATTTCCATTTTGTCTTTTGAATTTTTTCAAAGTGCTTGATACCTTGTTTTAAGGAAAAAAAAAATCTCTCCTGAGCTTCAAGATAAGTAAATGAATCAGTTACCTGTAGTTGCTTAGGATTAACTTCCAGTAATTGAAAATGTTGACCATTATTTTTTCATGTTCAAAGTGACTATTTGAAGTATTCATCCATATCAGTCATTGATCAAGCTGAGGTCAAGCTCTGTGCTCGTTTTGTATGATCAGAGACAAGTCTGTAACTCTGGAATGTAAATATTATTGGTGTTGAAATTCTAGTCTCTCATTCTGAAGTTAAAATCTGCACCTGTCTCATCTTAGTCAAAGCTGCTAAGTAGAAAAATCTCTACTCTCAGTAGCCCTGTATATGCACATTCTGCTCTGCAGAAAGGCAGGAAAGGAGTATTGACAGAGTCGTTCTGTTTTCTAGCAGACAACAGAAACAGGCAAATCGGGCCAAACTTATAATTTTAGCAGTTCTTCCTCATCAAGTATGTGCGGTTCTTCTTTTGCTACCTAAAGACTGTTCTCACTGTCATCTATGTTCTTGTTCTTAATTCTCTGATAACTGAAGAATGAGAATAGCTAGAGATATAGAAGGGGTTAAGAGTAAGCCAAGAAAAAGACAAGGTGAGAAACTTGTTATGCTTTTTAGAAAATAAAGACTGTCTGGACTCCAGCATAAGTGACTTTCAATTTAACATTACTGATTGATACTAAATAAAAAGCTATCATGTGGCATACCCAGTTACTTTCTCCGATTCCCTCGATGAGGGGATGTAACAAATTTTCTACAATCTGGTTTAGCAGATTGTCTTATATCAGTGTAAAACTGTGCTTGGATCAGTAATTGTTCATGATCAACATGCTGAAATTATAGCAAAGATAAGAGCTTAGTTAATTTATTGCCTGGGAAATATGTTGCCTGAGTATCAGTAAGGCATGTGCATGTACTGGTTCAGTATTTTTCACAAGAACTAGAGTCCAACTTTCTGTGAAATGACTACATGGATTATTTTACTGTCCTGTTATAGGCCCAATGAAGAGTATCCTGAAAAATCATTGGTAGTAAAATCTGTTATCTCAGCATTATATCAAGTTACAGAGATTTCAGTTGATTGGTTCAGGGACAAGACATTTGCTGTTGACACTGGGGCTTAGTATAGAGGCAAGTATTTATTCTTTTGAGAAACCATTCCTTATCTTGAATCCAAAGCTGCACAAAGAGAAACCTGTCATTTAGTCTAGCTGATTGGAAGTGTAGTTGCCCTTTTCTTTTCTCCCTTCATAACAATTCTACCCCTCATAATCTTCACTGTTAAAAAAAAAAAAGAGAAAAAAGAAAAATAACAACCAACACCCCCCCCCAGAAAAAACCACAAAACAAACCAACAACCAAAAAACCAGTCAAACAAACCAAACACCTCTCTGAAAATGAAGAGATGTAAGCCACAGGCAGCAGTGCTGTTCCACAAAGTCCTAACTTCCCCCTCACGTCCCACTGGCATCATGTGTGCACGCTCTTTACTTATCTGCTCTGCAAGCATCTTAGCACAGAGAGGAAAGCTAAGAAATTCCTAATTTTCTCTAATCCTCTCTGTCCTGAGTCTTGTTAGTAAGAGCTGAGGTGCCCGGTGGGTTCTAATAGGAGGTGCAGCAATTATAAGGAATGATAATTACAATGATAAGGAAGAGAAAAGCTGTAGGTAACCAGGTAACCTCAAAGCCTCAGCACTCATTGTGAACCTTTCCAGAACAGTTAACAGGATAAACAAAAGCAGAACTCAGGTAAGCATGAGGCAACAGAATTCTTCTCAAGCATTATACCACTTTTTTACTTGCATAAAACTTCTGTCTAGTTCTGCTTTGAAACTGAATTTTCTTTGCTGTTGTTTCAATGCTTTTAAAATGCTTTTAGAAATACATGACATGATGCAACTTGTAAAGTAGTTACACCTTGCTCTGCTTCACTTGCACTGATATAAAGAGAGCCTTGCATGATATAAATATGTATATATATATATATATATATAGAATATGTTATTAGAGATACCTGAGATACCTGCTGCTCCTGTGTGAAAAATAGTATTTCCCTTTAGGGGAGCTATCTTGTTAATGCACTTCATTTCAAGGTGTGCCAAATTTGTTTGATAGAGCTGTATGTGTATAAAATAAAAACCAAAAGAAAACAAAACAAAACCCCCAAACAACCACACAACCCCCTACCCTCACTCCAAAAAATCCCCCAAAACACAACACAGAATCTTTCAAAAGCAAAATCTCTCCTTCATATGAAATGGCATTCAAAGACAGAGAGCTGAAGTCTCTCTATGTGGTGGTGCAGCAGAGATCCTTAGCAGTGTCTAGTACTGGGAATCTTGTTTTCTCAACTGTCAGTCACAGAACTAAGCTGCAGTATGTTATTATTTGATCACTAGGGTAACAAGTTGGAAAATGCTGTCTTCGCTGCTACACAGGTTTGGTTCATGTCTTTGCACTGTTAGACTGGCATAGCCCCTGCATCTGTTTGCTTTACCTCTCTGTTTACCTTCTTCCCTCCAGGACCTGAAAATTTGATATAAAACTAGGAAGGAAACAGAGCCCAAGCTCTGCTGGAGAGAAATCCTGTTGAGTTGCTTTATTTTAACTTAAATTTTTGTGGGAGTGGAAGAAAAAGGAGGAAGTTGCTAAAACAATTCATGCTGTTCTATGTTCACATAAATTCCTGACAGTCTGTTCTCCAGGCCTGAAGGTTCAAAGGGATAATGGAAACATCAGGAGGAATGCCAAGAAGACAGAACAGGGGAGATCCTCGCTGCAGTGTATCAATGAAAATAAGAATGTTTCTATCATTTCCATATAATATAGTTTCTGTATAATGCTGGGAGGCTATTTACCCAATCAGAATAGAGAAAGACCTTTTTTCCATCCATAAAGATGAAACAGAATTGGCAATCTGTGTTCTTTGATTCACTTCATTTAGAAAAAATATATTTGGAAGTAAAACAGCAATCTGGGAATTCAGTTTTAATTAGTATATTGTTAGAGGTCTCCTAAGAGTAATGGTGAAAAGGATGTAAACTTCAGGTTAACAAGAATCCAAGGACTCACAGAAACCCTGTTATTTATTTCCCATGGACTGTGCAGTTCTTGTAAAGACAGTTCATTTCATCCAGTTCTGTCTGTCCTCGAACTTCAGCAAAATTCATTTAAAACATTCATTGCTTGTGTTTTCCCCACAGGAACAGCATACTGTGAGAGCACAGACATCACAGAAGGAGGTCTTAATAGTACAGCTAAACTTTGTTTTTTAATATCTAAGAGTTAGTCTCAGACTGCTTGGGTATATCATCTTCCATCTCTCTGTTGTGCTGCAAGGCCATTATGTTTGTGCAAATGTGGCTACATGGGCAGTAAAAATGAGAAGTTTAAGATCCTTATCCCCTCCTTTATGGATATAGAATTCTGAGATGTATTACTGCATATTTAATGCTATTTCTAATAAACAGGAACAAAAGTCCCAATTTTAATAGTGTTTGCATATTCAGCGAGAGTCTCTACATAATGAAGCCAAAGCGTAGATCTCCATGGATTTGATGTGCTTTAATTAGGCATTTCCTGAGCATCTCATCATGTTTCAGTACTGTAAACCCAAGGAGGGTAGAGTGTGAAAAGAGGCAACAAACCTGATGGTTTTTCAGGAGGGGTGGGAATATCCTTATAAAAGTTAGACCATCTGAATGTTCTAAAGGAACTTGAAAATTTGATCCCTATTTTATTTTGCACACATAAAATGCCAAGCTGAATGAGAAGCAGAGATGATATTCTTTCCATACTTTTTACGCACTTTGACCTGTTACCACCAGCCGTATCTTGAGCTATAACACACACTCAACTGACATTGAAGCAAAGGGTATCCAAGGATCTGCACCCATTTAGACAATTGATGCCTGAAGTACCTTTCACTCCTGATCACATCTGTAAATTAAATAATGGGGGTGGGGGGTGGGGGGTGTGGGGGGGTGTTAATGTAGTTTTCTGTATTTCATCTCTTTAAATACCAGAGATCTGGTGTACAGGCAGTAGCCTGGAGATTACTACATCCTGTATACTATCACTTGAAATTAATTAGACCTCACGTCTCAGTTAATTATACTTAAATCGGCCAATTCATGTTCTCTGTAAAGGAAGCAAAATGTTTTATGAATGTTTCCTGTAGGTCATTGTTTGTTTCTGCTTTGGCTGCAGAATTAGCTAATGCAGACTGTCTCTGATCTCAAACTTCTTTCAGTCTTAGCATAATTTAGCTATTTGTTGTCTAAGAGACTGTAACCAGCACTCTCCTCTTCCTACAAAGAGTTTTAAAGTATTTTTTACTGGTCAGTTTCTGCTCCCCAAGCTAATCTCTGTGTTCCACTGAATTACTGCTGCTTGTACAGAAAAAAACCACAAAAAAACAAAAACAAAAACAAAACAAAACACAATAATAACAAAAAAAAACCCAAAAGCCCAACCAAACAAAAAACAAACTAAAACAAAAAAAAAAAATAAAAAAACCAAACCAAACCAAAACAAATTATGTTTCTGCTGCATTATATGCAAACAGAAATAGAAAAAAGACACAATGGGTAGAAAAACTAGTGTCTTCACTAGTAAAAGCCCACTAGTAGAAGATGAAGTAAAAAATAAAAATGGAAAAGATCATTTAAAACTACTTATTTTCAATTAACTTCCTGATACAAATTCTCTTAACTCCTGATACAGAAACTAATTTCATGACACATACTGCATTTTAGGATAAAGGAAAAGTGGAGGAAGAGCTATGAAATGCAAGATAAACAATAGCAGTTAACTGCATAAATTAACATGTATCATAATAGGTAATTAATATGTATCCCCATAAAAGGGAATATTTGCAGCAACCAGCAGTGGTCGTGGTTTGTAATTACTGCTTCAAGAAACAGATGAGCCTGTATTAAAGGTCTGGTGGCTGATTAATGGAGATTCCTCACAGTCTCAGTTATCACCTGGCTACCAAGAAAGCGAGAAACATCTTTCTATCGCTCTGTGTACGAAAATAGAAATTTGCCCCAATTCTGTTTCTATATACATTTTCTCCAATATGAAATGAGAACAGAAAGTCTTGGAAGACTTTTTGTCCTTTGATCCACACTAATCAAAACAGTCAAAATATGTAACAAAATATGGGGGGGGGGGGGGGGGGGGGTTGGTGTTGCAGGTGTCAGTCTCTGCCCTCCCATTTTTGCCCATGCTATTCTCTGGAAATAATATGGTAGCTGGTGGGGAAATTTGAGACTTATCCTGTTTTCCAATAGACATCTCATATGGTGATGTAATGATGCACTTTTTCCTTATATCTCTCTTTCACAAAGACTTTTTTTAGGTATTTCCTAGGTCTTAAACATGTTCTTTAATATTTTCTTTTTCCCAAAGAAAGAGCTTCAGCTTCTCTAGGGAAGAACTGACTCAGTCTGTCTTATCTAAAAAACCCCCTTCCAATTCCAATCTTGAAGCAGTATAAATTACTCTTTAGTTTTCTTCATATTGTGCCCACAAATTATAGAGCTCTGTCTCCAGGTACATAATTTTAACAATACAAGATCTCCTTAAAAACTACTGGGAAGGGATGTTTCATTACGCTAGTTTTTTTCAATGTAATGTGGAGCCTTTTTATTTGATGAAGCAAAATAATAGCCCATTGGACTTAAAGAAAATTCCCTGCCTGCGAACAGGTCAATGATTCATGTTCTATAGAAGTCAAGGTGGAACTTATTAATGAACACAGTGTCTCACAACTGAGCCTGCTTGATTATATTCGTCAGAAAAAGATGCCTCACAAAAAGAGAGGTATGTTCTTAAAAAGATCTGGAAAGCTTACTGTGACATTATTAAAATACTGTATTTTTACATGAGGGTCAAGCTGGAACAACTCCAATGGTAAGCCTGTGGCAGTCATCTTACAATGAGCACAGTTGGATAGGAAATGTTTCTTTGACTTCAATCCCATTAATAACCTTCCACATGATGGAAGTTTGCCAAAGGATCTGTAATAGCTTCCTTTTAGCATTATTTTCTGTAGCATCTGTCATTAGCTTTGAGACTTCAGATCATAATGTCTTTTCAGCACATCTGAGGTAACTAGAATGCAATCTTTTTTGCTTTGGATCTTCTTTGGCCTATTAGTAGCAGGGTTTTTTAAAAACAAAATCCTTTGTCCCTCCTCAAAATATGTAGTAGGCTGCATAAAGTACTTGGTTCAAGAGTTGTCCTCTCTTGTAGTTCCATTTTTTTTTTTCATCAAATACTAAATCTTTAAAACCCTCAATTATTGCTGTTAAGTGTTAATAACATTCAGCTTGATGGTTCAGCAAAAGTGCAGCTATGGATGTCACAGTAGTTGTTAATAATTAATACTTTTTTAATATGAAAATGTTAAAAATTGGCTTGCATTTATTAAAATCTGCCCCAACTTGAAAGCTTCTTTTAGGCAGCAATCTGATCCAATATGACCAGGAACACTGAGGATCTTAATAGACCTAATTTTGCGATAAAAAGTTAATAATAGTGTTCACCCTTTAAGTTGCCAAATAAGAAATACTGCTAGGATATTAAAAATTTTAACATTGCCTGATGCTACATGCTTTTAGAACTTCAATTATTGCAACTCATTCCTATTTAAGTTCTTCAATTAGATTCTGCTGTCTCAGGAGATGGTAAAATGCTGGTATTAAGATATTATTCCACGGATTATCTCTGTCCATCACTCTTTCCTTGTATTGCATTCTTTTCAATTAATCATTGTACCTATTATCAAGTGTTTACTGGCATTTGTATATACCCTTTTACATCAAGACTGACTACATTAGTCCTGAAATAATTTTGTTCATGTTTCTTTCTTCCTCTAACCACATCAGTTTGAAGTGCCTCAGCAAAACACAAACCTACTGCTCCATTTCAACCAGCTTTGAATCACTTCACATCTCCTTCATAACATTTCCTAATACCTTCTTCTGTAGTCTCTGTTCTCCCACCTTTAAGGTTGTCTTCTCTCCAGAAGTGATCACATCCTCCTTTTGTGCCTCTTTCTAGTCTGTTCCAACCTCTCCCATCCACTCCATTCACATATCCTTGCCCTACAATCCCCACTTCAGTCAAGGCTCTATCCTGCTAGTCCAGTCTCCTCATACACCTTGGACACTGCTCTCCAATCCAAAGCTTTTGTGGCCTGTATAATTCCTAGGCTCTTTTTCCTGCTTGTCACTGATTTCTCCTTGCAGATGCTGCTGCCACACGTACTCCAGTATTAATGTCTTACTTCCTTTGGCAGCCACATTTGGTTCCACACCCACAAGGCTTCTGCTCTAAAAAAAGGCTTCTGTTCTAAAAAAGGATTAAAAATAAAGACGACTCAGTCCTTTGCCCGAATTCTCCCAGATAAGTGGGATGCATTTCCTAAGGGAATTACATATTATCATCCCTATTTTGTTGACCCTTCATAGCAAAAGTGAGACATAAGGAAAAAAGAGAGATTTCCTTTCATTATAATGTCTGACTTTTGCAGTTAATGTAAAATACCAGTATGAAGTTACTACACCTTAAAAGGACAATTCACAAAAAAAGAAGAGCAGGATAAAAACCCAACAAGAGCTCTGCCTTACATACATTCTATTATCTGGTGTAGTAAATCTGATAGGGATATCTAGCATCCATTCAGAGTTCCTGGTACAAAATACAATTTTAAGAATTTAAAAAACAAAAACAAAACACCAAAAATACTGTAACAACGTGAGCATGACAACTAGGTGTGAAGGTTGTCCCACAGGGGAAACCTGTTGCATATCCCTTCAACAGGGTTGCCTCCCTGTTCTCCACTTCATTTTAGGAGAGGTACTACCTGAGCATGCTGATGTGACTGATTATTGATTGCAAATCTTTCATGCCCTTTCCCATTATGTGTGAGAAAGAGCATCTTACCTGTATATTGTCATCTATTGAAAATTGTTGTCTGAATGCAACTTTTTAAATTTATTTTTCCCAAGGTGAGCTTCAAAAAACTATAACTTTTTGCTCAATATTATTTCTCATCTTGTGTGACTCAGTATTAACTCATTTGTTTACCAACCAAATACTTCTATAATTTTGTGCTTTTTCTTTTCCTTTTTTTTGTTTTTTTTTTGTTTTGTTTTGTTTTGCTTTGTTTTGTTTTAATGTATTAGAACCTAGGACATGGCTGTCAAAATGTCTCTGCTGCTGGTCGTCATCTTTGATGTGGGTACATTTTCATGACTGTGCCCATTCTCCATTCTTAAATAATCTGAAATACCAGGCTTTGTCCACTCACCACCAGGTTCACAACATCCTAAACTGACAATATCTTGAAACTGGTGAATCTTGCAGTATGAAGGAGGGGAAAATGACCAACTTTGGAAAGACCTTTCTGTGTAGTCTCTTGTAATGGTTCTCAGACAGCCTTTTGAATTGTATTAAATTTTGTCAAATGAATAGTGCAAACCCAAAGCATTTTCTCCTCTTTCAACCAGTAGAACAGTTTGAAATTTAGTACTTTTCATTTTGTATTTATATAAAAGGCATTTCTAAAAACTTCAATTATTATAGCTGGATTTCTTTTTGAAATAAAAGCTTAAGAGAATTACTTCATAGCCTGAAATTTGCTTCATAGAACTGCGCTTCCTGCTGTGTTCATGTGTGTAATGGTGGGTTTTTTTCTCTGCTATCTTGATATGACAAAGATCCCTAAAAAGTACTATGACAGCTGTCTAAACATTTGTATTTTGGCCATTTTTTTTTTATTTTTTTTTTAAGAAACTGTGTGATTCACGTGTCTTGACTTGTTTGGCCCAATCATGTCACAGTAAAATAAAAGAGGACATAGTTTCTTGGCTTGATTTTGATGATCATCTTTGGTATGGTCTCACTTGGTTTTCAAAATAAGATGATTCTTTTCTAATTGATCAATGCTTGTTATTTGAATGTCCAGAGCCTCAAATCAGGTTAGGTACCAAAAGTCTGTATTCAGAAAAGTAGCTTTTCTTTTCAGCTGAAATATTTCTCATAAATCCATTCATTATTTGTTGTAAAGATGTAGAGAAATTCTTTCTTCCTATTCTCCCTATCCTTGATGATGAGTTATTACTTTAGAGTAGACAGTTACCTACATAGACAGGTAGCGAGGATACAAGCAAGAGAGTTTTGTGGCCTTGAAATCTGCTTCAAATATAAGTGTTAAAATCAAGTATCATTTATGTTTGGAGGAATTTTTTAGCTAACAGTTAACTTGTTAGTTGTTAGTCAGTAACCACCATACTAATATTTTCCTTTATTTCTTGTTGATTTCTTGTTGCCCTGTCAGTAGTTAATATGCTATTTTTTTAATCCCAGTTATCAGTCTTCTGTTAAAAGGAACATCCTGATCTTTTCTCTTTCCCTGTCTTTTTACCATCCTGCCGTCAATGGTAAGACTCAACCTTTTTATACGGAATGAGTGATATAGATAATACAGGAACAGGCTATAAGGGACTTTAAAAATGAAGACAAGAGCTTATGTTTGTAAAATGAAATGAATGGGAACCAGTGAAGAGATGACAAAGACAAAGAATAAGGCTTATGGAAATGATCTCCTGAGCAATGTTTTCTGGAAGAATATTGATTGTGTGAGATTTCATTTGTCAAGACCAAAAGGAAAGTGTTGCAGCTATTGATATATGATGAAACTTTAGACAAATACTTTATCTGTGAAGGCAATATAGAAAAGCTGATAGAAAGCTATCTACTAGTCTTCAACAGAGCATGAGAATCTAGAGCACTCAGAAGTATCACCCATGGATGAGTGAGAGACAGTGATGTCTGCAGAAAGAAGACAATGGAAGGACTTTCAGGAAGAAGAGGAGTAGTGGTAGAAGAGTTTTGAGTCACTTAAGGGTTGTGGTCTGAGACTTGAAAGGAAGATGTAACACAGAATAATAATAATAATGTGCAGCACCAAATGCTGGGTATCTGGGTTCTAATTGTTTGGTTTCCAGCTCTGCAACGGATCTCCTTTGGGCTCTTTGATAAGGCATTCAACTTTTCTGTGTCTTTGTTTCCCCATCTGCCAATGAATGCTAAAAATCTAGTTCACAGGTGCATTGTGTGGCTCAGTTAATTAATATTTTGAAGTTTTTTTGCAGCCATCAGATGGCACAGCTATAGGAATGCTAAAGCTATTAGTTAGCAGTCACCACTGAAATCAAGAAATGCAGAAAAGGCCCTGGTATCTGAATCTTCATATACTTAATGTAAATTACTTTATGATATATATCAAAGTACTGTTTGGTAGCATTATAACCAGAGACCAGAATAAAAACAGATTGAGCTGCCCAAAAAGGCAGAAAAGCACTTAGCAGGATTAACAGAAGCACTTGAGCAGGCAAGGCTTTTAACTCATTTTTTAAAGACAATGGCAGCTAGCCAGTGCCTGGTTAGGCATTTGTGTAAATCCCATGGCATCCCTAGCTGCATCTTCAGATATTTCCAAGCTGCATCCTCAGATGTCTCCATGCATTTGCAAATCTGGTCCACACATCTTGAGCCACTGATTTTGAAACCCTTAGCACATCCTCCATAGCTGTTTTGGAGCTCATCGACTATCCCTGGCCCTATTCATTGTCATAAGGCCTCTGAACAGGTGACTACAATGAAGAGATCTCTGAAACGGACTTAGAACTTGAGGTGAATCTCTCTTTTAACAAGAAGGGAAATTCTTATTGAAGTGGAGGGAAAGTTGAGAAGGAAGAAAATGGTTCTTTGTATTCTGTTCAGTCAGATCCCTGACATCCCCACCAATCCGAATAGTCCTGCCTCTTATAAAGGGTTCTCAAGGTTTTCTTCATTCATGTAAAGTTGTAGGGCAGTACAGACGAAAACTCTGGCAACCCTTATCCATGGGTTGAGTTGTTCTGGGTGTTCTGGACACAGGTTCTGGCACAGCACCACAGCTGTGAGTGGCTCCCTATGCTGCAGTCAAGCCCTGGCAGTGCACACGTGGCTTTCTTGCATATGGAATTGGCAGGATGGTCTGTAGTTGAACACATACGTGGAGAGCTGAGATAGCTTTATAGGTGAAACATCATGACCTTCCTCCTGTCCTGCATTTTGCTGCTCCCATGTTGTTTCCACATGCTCAGAATGTACACATAAGCTTTTTATTTGAACTATTGGGAATCTTTAGCATTGGATGTGGGGAAAAAAAAAGATAAAGCATAACTGATTTTTAGTTTATTATCCTCACCATGATGACAGCATACTTAAAGAAAATGTGTAAATATATTACCTAGGAAAAAATAGGACTTGACAAAGTCTGTATCATTTATTAACAGTAAAATTTCTGACAAAAAGAGCTCTGAAATCCACCTAGACAGAACCTAATATCATGTTTCAGCTGAAGAGAGAATGCTGACTGTAGCAGGAATTAGACACAACTAATCATATGGAATGAAAAATGAATGTTCATAGTATGCAAAAATGTGTAAATAAGACTAAATTTCTAGAGAAATGAAGGAGAATGCGGGAGAAAACCCATCAGCAGTATTGGTGTCACAGGAGTCCTTCTCACATTTTGGATTGACTGATTTATTATGAATTTTAAGTATTTTAGGTGTTGATAGAATGTCCATCCCCGTCAATCATTTTAAAGTGCTTATTGGAAAGTGCACAGATACATAAAAATGTATTTTAACATTGAGTTGCCATGACTTTTTTGCATGTTTTTCTTTTTACCATCTTCGATCTGATTTATTTCCTCTAGCATCTTTTCTCCCAATTCTAAATCCTTATTTCCAGTAATTTATTGTGCAATATAATTATGAAAAGAATTCTCAAGATTGATGTTATGTATTATTGGTTGTGGCTGTTTAACAAATCAGCGTGTTCTATTTGGATTTACTGTTGTGTACGCAGTTTTGTAAGGAGTAAATTTTCTTCTTCATGTTAGCTTCTAGTAATCTGTATTTCATATGTGCTCCCATATGACTTAGTCCAGCATCAGACGTTAAAAAGAACAAAGCAAGTTTTTTTTTAACTCATTACTGAGGTAATTAATGGTTTGCTCCTTTGACAACAAAATATTTGGAGGAGGCAGAACTGGAGCAAGGTGAAACTAGAGGTTTTAGTGCCAGAGCAAATGTAGAATCACAGAATATGCTGAGTTGGAAGGGACCCCACAGAGATCACTGAGTCCAACCCTTAGGCCTTCACAGGACCATCCCCAAGAGTCACACCATGTGCCCCAGAGTATCATCCAAATGCTTCTTGACCTCTGTCAGGCGTGGTGCCGTGACCACTGTCCTGGGGAGCCTGTTCAGTGCCCAATCCCACTCTGGGGGAAGAACCTTTTTCTAATACCCAACCTAAACCTCCCTTGACACAACTTCAGGTCATTCCCTTGGGTCCTGGTACTGGTCGCCACAGAGCAGAGATCAGAAGTTGGCAGAACCAGGGTTTCTTAAGCAGGGCAAGAAACTCAGGGCTGGGGAAGGCAGAGCAGTGCCAGGCTGCAGCGAGATGTGCAACTCCCGGCAAAGCTTTGTATAGAGTTGTACTTGCTACTTGTGATGCCTCAAATGGAAGAAAAGAACTTTCTAGACCAGTGCCAGGCTGCAGCAAGGTGTGCAACTCCTGGCAAAGCTTTGTACAGAGTTGTGCTTGCTACTTGTCATGCCTCAAATATTATTTCCAGACAATATTAGTATAGATAAAATAGACAGGAGGTCTTTAAGTAAACGCTTTAAGGTACACTGAATACATAAGTTAATGATATGGTATAAGGCTCCTACAAATTTTTATCTACTGGATATGTCCAACCCGAGAATTCTCCACCTCTAGACCCTCCCTCAGGTCTGACCCTGGCACTCCTCTCTTGAACTAAGTCTGACGTCTCATCCCTTCCTTCTTCACCTTCATCATCGCATCACATGCCTTCTTTGGAGCTTCTCCAGGGTTTCTGGGCCTTCTATTGTTTTGACTGCAATGATATCTTATTATGTCCTTCTAGGTACATGTCTCAGACAAGATGTGTTTGCTAAAATCTTTTTCCTTCAGAACTTTAAACAAAATTTGAAGAACTTTTAGAATTCAATACAAACCATTAGGAAGGGGGTTGAGTATCTTAATAACTGCTATTTCAAAGTGTTAGAAACTGTACAGCTTTATTGTTAAAAATCTATATGCTACAAATCTTAAAGGGCTTAAGTCATCACTTGCCATCTTCTTTTGGAAGCAAAGGGAGCAGGCAGCTTAAGCAGCTGGGAGGGCTTGCCTGGGATGACAACATCTCCAGCAGCAGTCTGCGGAATGATTCACTTCCAGGGAGTGGGCTACAAGGAGAGGCCTGGAATTTGACAGATTGGTACGGCACTTATTAATTAAACACTTTCTTTAATTGGAAAGAAGATTGCTTTCTTTCTATTGTCATTCATACAATTTAACCTTAATAATATTCTCTGTTTAACAGATTTCCTCTATTTGCCAGTAAATTCAATATAACTCTGTGTTGTGGGGGTCACGCAGGAATCTCTGCGTATCATCTTCCAGCACTCAGATGAGCAACTGGAAATAAAAGCATAGCTCTACATCAGCATGCTGGCACCTTGTTTTAGCTAATGGAACAACAGCAAAACTCACAGCTTCAAGGTAAACTGTGTCTGCCAAAACTACCTGAAGTTCATAAGAGTAATTAAATTCTAAACCCAGAAGAATAATTAAAATATGCAAAACACCTATTGATCTTGAGCATCTGGTGACTTGTCAGTAACCACAGACACTAAACCAGCCCATTTTAACATACTGTTAATTTGCAGTCTTTGATTAGATAAATTTTTTTGGTATCTATCCATAAAACTACAGGGATCATCCCTGCCATTCGTTATATTCCTTTTAATAAATGACCTCGGTTTTGTATCCCAGCAGGAAGGTTTGCAACAGTGAATGTTCCTGTCAATTGAAAATTGATCTTTTCCACAGGATGTTCCAAAAGATTAGGCAAGTATCTTTAGACAAGAGACCCAGGTCACCTCCATCCTGTAAGTAGCATTGTGAATTTATTTTGGGGCTCTTTTTGGTTGCTTGCTTTTTTGAAGGTGGGATGTGTGTGAGTGTGTTTTGTTGGTTTTGTATGTTTCTTGTTTTGGGGGGTTTTGTGTGGTTTTGTTTGTTTGTTTTGGTTTTGTTTGTTTGTTTGTTTGTCTGGGTTTTTTGGTTGATTGGTTTGTTTGCTTTCTGGTGGTTTTTTTTGTTTTTAAATCTGCAACTTCAACCAAGAGCGGTGTCTCTGAGACCACAGGATTTTACCTCTTCTGATAACTTTGAAGCAAAAATGTAATTTATAAGGTAGATAGATACATAAAAAATAAACAGTCTCAGTAGAATATGACTCAGTAGAATAGTCTCAGATAGTTAATGACTATACTTGCATCAAGTTGTAGAGAAAAATACCTTTCTCTATAGAGATGTTTCATAGTGTATTGATCTTTCCAAGATTATTTTTTTTCTCTGCCTCAAAATCTACCATCCAACAACTGACCTTTTAGTTGTAAATAACATACATGGTTTCTGTTTTGATGGACTAGAACCATAGGGCCAGGTCACACCCTATTAAATTCCATTGATGGTAGCAGAGTAGAACTTGGAATAATGTCGGCCAAAATATCTTGCTGTCAAATTACTGTTTCCAAGTTTGAATAAAATAAACACTGAGAAAACCCACCAAATGATACAAGGAATCCGGGGGGGGGGAGGAAGAAACAAAAGGAAATTAAAACCCCTTATATGTAATGTGGTTATCTGTAAACTGTAGTAGTTACAGATTGCATTGCAATTTGAACTTGCATACAGATTCATAAACAGTAGTTTAAGCTCTTGAGATCTCAGAACAATTTTAGGTCAATTCAAGATATTTTGCTCATGAAACACTTCAGTATTTCAAAATGTCTGGCTTTAGTAAGACATCCAGACAAGATGTCTTTTTTCAGCTGAATTGGTTTTTGAGCATAGCACACTCACATCATGCAGATGGTAATTCTGGGTCCTGGGAATGGTTGCATTAAGCCCTGCAGAGCAAAACCCCTGGGCATTGCAAATTCCAAAGTTAGCATATCAAGCTCTATATCAGGAGACTTAGGAGTGCAACACCTATCCTGGCTCATGCAGGAGGCACCATCAGTCACATTCACAATCCTTTTTGCAAATGTCCATGCAAATCTGACTGCTGCATCCCACTCTGTCTGTGTAATGTGTGTATAATCTGCCATTTAACACTTTAAACTCTGGCAACAATTGTGCCCATAGTATCGGATTTGCTTTTGAGATGTGTAGCTTGAAATGCAGGATCTAGTCCTGAAACTGCTGCACAGCAGAAGTTGAAGTAGCAACAGAAGTCACTGTTTCAATCTTTGTACTCATTTAATTTTATTAGTTAAATAATGACGTATGTATTAGACGAGTTGCTTAATACATTGTGAAACACTACTGTTTGTTTCCTTTTAAGGAGAGACTAATTTTCTTAAACTCTTACATTTCCAAATAGTATATTCCTTGACCATTTTCAATTCAAAGCAGCTGTAATAATTCCTTCTACACTGGTCCTCAGCACTGCAATTAAAGCATCAGCATTGAGCTTTTCAGACTTGATAACAGATTCTAATTTTATCCCATCTGGTTTATTGTGAGGAATTTTTTTTTTTTGTGCCTGGAGGTGACTTTTTCTTAATCATTTCTTCTGTACAAGATTGCTAGTAGGAGCTTAAAAGGCTTTCTTTGCTGCAAAGACCAACTGCTGGTTTCTTCTCCACCAAGACAATGTACCAGCAGTTCTCTGGATAAATTGTCTAGAAGGCAACCATTTGGAAGCTCTTGCCAAGCTAGAGAGGTTATTAGCTTTTGATATCTTTTCTTAAATAATATCACTGCACAATTGCCCTAGTGTACTGGCATTAGATCTCTTCTGGGTTTTCTTCCTGAGAGGAAAGACTACAGAAAGCTTCATTGCTCATTTACCAAAAAAAATAAAAAATTTCTTCAAAATTTAGGCCTCAGATATTCATGTGAACCTCCCACTAGCAGGTACTAAAGGGGGAGCGTGTACATGTGAAGTAGCAAATGGGTTCAACTGCCAAGTGAGAATGAACAGGAAAGGAAGAAATTATAAGAAAAAAAAAGCCAATCCAAACAAAAAACTACAACATAAAAAATGGCACATAAACACAATTTCCCTTCATCAGTAATTTTTTTAAATTGAGATTTGCATTTTACCTTTGTACTTGTGCTGACAATAAAGTGTTCAAAGAAGATAGCTTAGCTCAAATTTAGGCTCATATGTCCCAAGGCAGTCACCAAAACAATGATAAAAAGGTGGGAATTTCATGAAAATAATTGGCTTTTTTAAAGACAACTTTTTCTAAATTCTTTTATGTCTCACTTGCACCCACTCTGAATAAATAGTTTTGGGGAGCTACCATACAGTCTTCAGCTATCCTTGTGAACTTGTAGGGTCAATGAACTTTGTAGGATGACACCTGTTCCTTACACGAGGGCAAAGTCAGGGCATGAGCTCTGTCTGTAGCTGCATATACATCCTTCCTCTGCAGGCAGACGTGGCCATTAAGAGTCCTGTTTTGGAAAGTCGATCATTACCTTCCAGTTACAATTTGTATTCCTTTTTTTTTGGTTGTGTTGACTTTTAGGCAGTGCTTATGACCTAAAATATATGTTGTTGCTATAAGAAACCATATATGCTTGTGAATTATTTAAACACAGGCCCAGTATTTCTATCGTGGCCTTGCCACAGGATAAATTGTAGTATATGTCATACATATATGCTGGTTTTTAATCAGTTTGGACATCATTAGAGTTGGGCCATTCTAACAGTTAGTGACTGCTACAGCTTTAACCAATTAAGGTTAGGGATGTATTTTTCATATGTATTCTGGACGCCATTTGCCTCATAGAAACACAGTCAGTAAAGCTGAGATTGTATCCAGAACTTATCTTCAACATATGGGAGAGATCATTGCTTTATCCAGACTCTATGACTCAGTCAGAGCAAATTTCTGTTCATCTAGAAAGTCTCTGATATTTTTGAAGAGACTTTTCCATTTTAGATAGCCAGTATTGTAGAAATACTTTAGATTGTTATTCAACAGTTATATGCTCTTTGGGAGTTTGAAATAAACTACAGAAGTTATTGCAGTTTGTTCTTTATATTTCCCGTGGTTCTTAAATGCTCTGAGTTTCTTCCCAGTTCTCCCTAGTTGAACTGTAGCTACCAAAACAATATTGCAATATTCCTTACCTGTTGGATCAAGTCCCAGCATAACTATAATAACTCCACTGGCTTCTGTGCTTTCAGTCTACAAGTCTGTTCACCCTGAATAGGAATTTCTTAGTGAAAAGCTTTTATTGCTTTTTTTGTGACAAGGAAATATGTCTCATTGCAAATGATGTAATTTCTGCTATTTTTCTTATATAAGTGCCCAGTTGAATAGTTTTATCTAGTCTTAATAATTCTTTTCTATGAGTTTTATGACATCTAACCTTCTGCAGATGGCTACCCAGTCCTTGACTTCCCCCTTCTCTCTCCCCATTCTCACTGGGTTTGGTACCGTAAACCTTGTTCAAAGAGTGAATCCTTTTTTTTCTTTTTTTTTCTTTTCTTTTTTTTTTTTTATTGAGGTTTGAAACACTTTCACATCTGATTAGAAGTTCCACATCTGACTGCCAGTATGCTTATTCTATACGATACTTATTCTACCAGTTCTAGTTTAGGTGAAATTATTCTCTCGTGTTATCACCTACAAACCTGCATTTAATACTATCAGTCATGTAATAATCTCATGCGTATTTTAGAAATTAAATTTTAGCTTTCTTTTAACCACATGCTTAGAGGCATCATCCTATTATGTTTTCCTAATAATGTTGTTGCAATGTAATATCATTCAGAACTGAAGACTAAGTTTTTTATTTTATCTAATATCTGCCAACGCGTGAAAGCAGTCACCAAAGTCTGGAGTACCCTAAAAACCTCTGTCCTCCAGCTCAGTAAATAGGTAGTCATTTATTATTACACATTTTAGGACAATTTATCCAGATTTTCATTAACATAGCAATATTTTTTTCCTGAGCTAATACTGAATTAATTTCCTTCAAATAAATTTTTGAGGGGAACCATATCAGATGTTTAGCAAAATCCAGAAATATTACATTTTCTGACTTCATTTGGCCACTAATCACTTTACTCTCTCTCTCTCTTTACATTGTCTTTCTCTTCCAAGTTTGCATCTAATATGGTGTGAGTTCTGCACAACAGATAATGAGCATGTTGCTTTAATGAAACATTTGAATTTTGAGAACAGGTGGTCAAGTGTCATTCCAGTGACACAAGGAAAAAGCTGTCTGGACTAGAGAATAAGTCTGTTGTATGAAAAATACAATACCTGCAATCTCAAATTGAATGGAAAATGTTCTGAGTATGTTGCTTTAACAGTGACTCTATAGCCAAGTTGTATCATATGCATAAATGTTTCATTTAGGGTTTTCCAGGTGCTAAAAAAAAGTTATTTCAATTTCCTTTTTTTGCTGATTGAGTGGTTAGTTCTAAGTCCACTTTCTAAACAGCATCTGGCACTTTTTTTATGCAGCTATAAAATATTTAAAAATAAGGTGAACCACTTCTGGCAAGCCTGTTACTTGAAACCCAAAGGGAATTCCAGAGTCTATAGCAAGCTTTATTATCTCTCTGCCAATGCAGCACATCTAGTAATATGAGACTGTCTACTGTGTTAATATCAAGCAGTCAGAGAGAAACAGATGACCCTTGTCACAGCATCCTGCCCTGACTTTGGCCTGACAGGTACTGAGAATTTCCTGATTAAGCAAAATTCTAAGCAATTACAGCTGAGATGTAGAGGGATACCTCGTAGTGCTGTCATACTTTTTATGATGGATCAAAGTATGACAGATTGTAGAAGGGCTAGAAACTAAACTTCAGAAAGGGAATGACCACCCTGATAGCTGAAACATATGAGCTCAGTCATTTGTTGACATGTTGCTATTCAGAAGGTGTAAAGAGGAATTAATTTATTTTCATAGCATTAATTTTAATGCACTTAAAAAATTCCAAGCCCTTTGATTGTTGGCTGTTGGGAGGACACAAGTGATGGAGGTAATAAAAATAATACACCAGGAAATACAGAAATGCAAAACATGAGGTGCTTATAGCAGTGGCACCAACTGCTTAGAGCGATGAGAAACTGGGGAGGAAAAATTCCCCTCTCAGGCAAAAAATGTCTAAGGAAGAGTGTCTTTAAAATGCTGTGTTCAGCATTAGCAGGGCATTGCCTGCTGAGAAAAGTTCTTACATGTAAAAGCACAGCCAGGAGAAGGTTTGATTTAATAAAATGTTTATTTTTCTTTTTTTCCAAAGAGTGCAGGCCTGATTCTCAACTGGAGGAGGCTGGCATGGCTCCATTGAACTGAAGTTGCCAGCTTCCTGAAGTTATCGATGCTCTCAATACTTTTGTGCTTTTATAAGAAATCCCTGTACAGTTTTTTTTATGCTATTCCAGCTTTTGCCTTATGGTCGTTGCAATTTTGCTTGTCTCAGAACAGGTTGCCATGTCCCTTTTATCTTTTATGGGAAAGTGAGGCTACCCCTCACAAAGATGGCAATTCTTAAGGCTTAAATATAGTTATCTGTCTCCTCTGTGATTCTTTCAGAGTCCCTGAGCTGAGATAACTGTGGCACTAGCACAGAAAGGAGGTTGCAGCAATCCATATGTGTTAGTGCCTGTGACACTCTCAAGGGGAATGAGAGGATTTCAGATTAGTCAGGTACATAGCTGGCCTGAAGCTGAAAGGAAAGGGTCCAGGGACAAGTAGCCTGATGTGTATCACCTTTTCTATTGTATCCTCCATGTTATAGCTTTTGAAAGCTTTGGGCACAGGTATTGCCCTTGGAAACTCTTATCTACCACTGTGCTATAGACTTTATCTGTTGGCTGATAGGAATATGGTAAATTAGGTCTTAAGCTTTACATGTAAAATATAATTTAATGTCCTCAGGATCCAGTTTTGAAGTCAACAGAGAATAGGGGGAAAAATCACTTTAAGTCAGTAAGTTGAAGATTCCTCTTTATTTTCCTAATATGCTCTCATGTACCCTATAAAGACATTGAAAGTGCTGCTTAGGGGCTTAGGGCATGCATTCATTCCTCTCCAGCGTGTTTTCTAATGTCCCTCTTTACAGGGAAAAAATGCAGCAGCAAAGTCATTATGCCACTTCACTAGAGACAAGGCAAGTGATTCTCAGGCTTATTAACCCCTTGAGTAACCTAATGGCATATCATATGTCCTGTAAAAATGGACATTTTGAAAAAGAAAAGGTGTTGGCTTCCCCATGAGAAACACTCTACTTCACTATGATGCTGGCATGGAAATGTTCAAGATCATGATAAGTGCAAAAAGTGCATCCTTGTGGGGTTAGCACTCAGCAATTTATTTCACACAACTTTTGATTTAGAGTGATATACAATGGAAAAGCAAGTATCCAGTAGCTATGGCATTGTTTTGTGTGTGGGTGCTCACACATCAGAGGGGGCCAAAAGGAGGAGACAGTACAGGCTGCTAAGTAATCATCATATAGCCTGTTGAGGTGAGAAAACAAGAGGCAGTGTGAGTAATGAATGAGTACCCAAGTGCTATTTATATGAATGCTTTGGTTTGTTGTGTTTATGCTTTGAGGACAAGAAGGAAAAGAAAGGGGAGAAGAGAAGGAAAGGCACATGGAAAAGTAAGGTTATGCATGAATGCCTGTAGTTTTAAAAATGTTTATGATGCAGATACTTGATTTTACATTCTTAAGACTATATATGAGCAAAGGCAAAAAGCCTTTTTTGTAGACTGCTAGCATAACAAGAAAGGAAGAGGTGCTAGAATCAAAATCTGCCACAACTCAATAATTGGAAGTTCTGCCACCCTCCCTGGTAACATTCTCCATACCTTTGCCTATGATTGGTACACAGACACATGTGCCTTCCCTCCTTCTTCTTCCTCCATGTGACACAGATATTCTGGACCACATTAAAAAAAAATCAACTTCCATTCCTAATAAACATTTCAAGTCCTTAAATGTCAGCATTGGTCTTATCCTAGTACAATTTAAAGCAGCCTGCCTTCTGCTTGAACTGATCATCTGCTCAGAAACAGTTTTAGAAGTGACTTCCAGTCCAGATTGAAGATAGAATTCCTGCTCCAGTGGCCTTTGAGAAGACTACTTTCTGCACCGAAATAACTTTTTAATGCAAAATAACATAGCAATATTAGAAAGCTTTTAACTCTCTCCACAAAAGACAACATGCAAAGAATAGGTAGAAGATGCAGAGTGTGTGTCTGCATTTGCATATAGAAGATACTTCCAAGTGCTTTATGAAACATGTCTAAATGTCTATAAATAAATAATCTAAATGTTTGCAAAATATTATATATATTTTATCTTTCTTTTGAGTTATAAATGCTGAATTTCAACAACTCATAGCTAACATAACACTTCTGAGATTAAGTTCTTCATTTGTTTGTGTATGCTTAATATATGAAAAGAGTTCTCTATTGCAAAACAGAGTACTGCTGTAATACAGGAGTGAAATTGGCCCTTTTCGTAAGTGATTTTGAAATGAATAATGGTAGATTACACCTGGTTTACGGTACTGACTTTTTTCCTGTTCAAAATCCTTAAAAAACTGTTGAGTTTTTTCATGTTGAGCACTCAGTGAAGGAATACATATGTTGGAAAGGATCTTGAGTTTACTGAAGAAATTTCATGGACTATACCCTTTTGATATTATGCTATTGTAGGATTCTCTTAGACGGTTATCTGATAAAACTATGTCAGTAAATATTGCAGTTCACACATTTTTATGTTTGAGATTTAAAAAAAAAAAAAGAAGTCATAAGCTTTCGACAAGTGTTACAGACAATTCTATTTTTTTTTTCCAAGAGCCATCTGGGAGATGCATGAAGCTTATTCAACTCTTTGAAATTATTCACAGAAGTAATTTGTTATTTCTTTTGCAGAGGGATACAAGAAATCTCCCCCTTTTCATTTTGATTGCTTCTTTTCCTTTATTATTATTCCCTTGCTGCACAGTTTTTTGAACTGCTATGCAATATAAAACTATTTTTATCACAAAAGAATATGCATAATGATATAAAACATATTTCAATTTATTTAGCCTTTTCTGGGATAAAGTCCAATTACAATCTTTAAAGTATACCCTAGCTGATATAATTCTTCCACAGAACTTTCAAGATACGTTTTCTGATTAAGACTCATTTAAATATTGTATCTTGGCTTTTTGCTGATTTAAATGTTCTGCAAAATAGATACGCTATTGTCAGTTACTGCTGTGTAGTTACCATACATATTTATGCTCAAGCTGTCTTTTCCATTTTTAATCATCTTATCTCTGCATTGAACATTTACATTTTCATGAAACTGAACTCTCTACAGAACATCATATATATTTGTTTTTCTTTCATGCTGCATATTTTAAGGAGTTCAAATACTTACAGTAAACACCAAACTGAAACCTAGTGAAGTACTTAGCCAGGTGATTAATTTTCAGAACTCATGTTGAGATATTTTGATGCAACCATTCACAGAAGTATTTTTCCAGTCCCAGGCAAAACTGAACACTGCCCCAAGGCAAATATGGGTGCCTTCTAGAGCTTGTAACACTGACAAGCTTTCAAGACTGAGAGACATAGAGATTGGTTCCTCTTCTAATGAAGGAGATTTCACCATGAGATCTCTCCTAGAGAGGTAGGGTTTAGCAAGGCTCAGGTAGACATCCACAACTAAGCGTTAGGAAAATAATCTTCATTTACCTAAACTCATCTAAACTTGTTCTGTATTTAGACTGACCCTAGATACAGGATTTTCAGCAGCTTCATACTGAGTTTGTTTGTTCATTTACCCTCTTCCAAAGCTAAGTATTTCTTTTCAGTTCATAAATTTCTTTTTCTCAGGCACTGGTATAAAAAGACCATAGGTGTTCAACTGTTCCTTCATTCTTTTATCAAGCTGGAGTGCTTGATTTACTGTATACATTTCCTGTACTTATTAAGAGGTGTTTGGAGCAAGTTTTATTCACTGTCACTGCAGTAACTAAGCCTAACTATGTTCAATTTGGGATGTAACAGGTGTAAAATCACTCAGTCTCCTTAAAGAAATGTAGTAATATCTTCCTGTTTCATTTCTTGTAGGAAAAAATTTCTCTTTCAGATATTTGACTCTCAATTGGAAAAAATTACTGGGTACTCTTTGTTCCCACCTACAGACAAAGAACTGAACTCCAGAGTTTTACAGAACCAGGGATGTGGATCAATCCCTGGGAACTGCACATTTGTGCAGGTTATTCCCAAAACACTTATTTCTTTAAGAATTGTGTTTACTTCCTCCAAAGCATCAGGCATCATCCAGTCAGGTTGCCATCCATGCCTTCTTTTTCTCTTACTTCCACCACCCTCATTTTCTGCCAAAGATCTGCATCCCTCTCCCACCATCCTTGCTTCCTTGTTTTGCCAATCTGGAGGTTGAGAGGTGTCCTGGTATTTGGTACAGTTCAGTAAGGGATGTGAGTCTACCCACACCAGCATGTCACCATTGTTACTGTGTATATACAAATTTTCTGTACTGAAAATATAAATGCTGAGATTGAAGCTTTCAGGTTTTCTCTTCAAATTTGTCAAGCTTTTTTTTTTTTTAATAAACTATTAGTGAAGTTTCTTCATTTGTGGTTTGAAGCTTTTTATAAATATAAAACTATTTTTTTCTCAACTTCATTAGATCTGCAGAAATTCACATACAAACACAAAAAGACTTGTTACTGGAACAAGCACTTCAGAACAGTCCTTAACTAAAAATAAAGACCTTCTTAATCATACTTCTGCTTGAAATAGCTGAGTTTGATATAAAACTGTTTTCTTTATCCAGAATGAGTTCCAGCAGCAGCAGCAACAGTTGTGCATCTGAAATTACAGATGCAAACTGAACATGAATATGCAGCATCTGTGGTGATTTTTGCTCTTACAGCTATGGCTTTGAACTATATCTGTATGGTTACTGGTGGTTTTCAGGGATTCTATTTGCAAGTTTACTTGTTTAAGCTTTTATTTTAAGAATGTGAAAACAGTATGAGAAGTTCTATACTATGGGTGATAAATTCTTTAGGAATAACTAGAACTGATTTATCTTTTTAGAAACATATTTCTGAAATGCTAGGAGAAACGGCTAAGGAAAAAAAAAAGGAACAAGCTGGTCTATTAATCTTTTTTTTGTTGCATAGCCTGGTAGACTATAATAGTGTTTCAGACTGCTAATTGCCACTAATCGTGGAAAAGAAAGTCTGTAAAAATGACGAAAACAACCTACAGTACTTTGGTTTGTGGTGGACTATCACCTAATACTTGATAACAGATAAGGTGACAGCTGACAGGTTCTTTTAAAGCTCTTTGCTTTTACCATTACATGCAACAGGCTGGAAATGTTCTATATGGTTTTTCTTTGCTAATATATACTTTAAAGTTGGTCTTAATTGGCCTGTTGCGGAGTTTTCTGCTAGGAAAAGAATCTTCTTTAACTATGAGTCAAGGATCTCTTTCTGTACATTTAAAACTTCCCCATCTCTCTTCCTCCTTCTGTACATCAATTTTTCTGTAATAGTTTGGCAAAAAATGTTTAGTTTCTGCTATTTTGGATTGTCTTGGGGACCTGTGGAGCAGGCTCATAAAACGGTTATCCACTGCTCTTTCTGTGTTGCTTTTCCTTCTGTCCCCTCCTCCCACCCCAAATAATGCTTTTAACCACGGAGGTTAATGTGATTCAAAAGCTTGGCTTCTGAAGTCATACAACAGAAAGTTTCCCTGAGTTTGTAAGTCTGGGTCACTTATGGAGCTAAATGATTTAGCTAATATCCAATGAGCTGGGAATACTTTTTGAATACTCAGGATTCACTCTGTTAAGAAGCAGAAATAATCCCAAGTGACTGGCTGAGATTAGTCACGGCAATTACAAACAGTGCTAAGGATTAGCAAAGGTGAAGTATTTTAAAGCATTCAATCAGCTCATGTATACATATTGATGCCTTGCATAAAATTATTCTTAAAGAAAAATGCAACTGTAAAATGGAGAATTGTATGTTTGCAATTTCCCCAAAAGCAACAAAAATATCAACAAAAAACCCCACAACCAACCAACCAACCAAACAAACAAAAAGAAACCAAAAAAAAACCCACAAAAACCCCACAAAAAAACCAAAAAAGATCTTCTGGTTTTACATGTCTTTTTGGATGAACTTTCATTATCCACTTCTAAAAATCAGAGTGTTTAGTAATTAATGTACAGTTTTATGTACACCTCAAGTACAAAACAGGCTTGTTTGCTGTCTGTGCTATTTAACATTTCCATGAAATGTGGATGGTGATATGAAAATCACAGGAACATTCATCAGATAGAGGTAAACTCACTTACAATCTTTAAAAAATTAAAATACTTTCAGGTTGCACTTATGCCAATAATAGCTTTAGTGTAAATTATTCTGATTAATTCATAAGCAGGAGAATGACATTCTGACATTTATCTAATATAGTCTAAAAGATTAGGATCTAATAGGAAACTTGTTAATAAGCATTAGGTGTTTGCAATAGGACAGAATTGAAGGCCCTTCCCAGGGACTCAGGGCTCCTCTCCTGTCATTCTGCCATCAGGTGCTTTAGCTCTGCGTACACATGTGAGGTAATTGTCACTGAGTCATAGAACAAGGTGCTGCTGTAGACCCTGATGAGGTTATAAAAATCAGCTGAATGTTTTTGTGGCTGAAAGTTTTTGAAGTAAAAATTGTATAAGCACAACTGGGAGCTGATCAAAGTTTGGGAAAGAAGCTTAGGGTTATCAATTAATAGTTGCAAAGACTGCCTAAAGTTTTAACTATTACCTTCAGGTGATTTAGTATAAATGTGATTGCTTGTATGCTTGATGGTCTGGGGAGAAACCTTCTTCATGTTGCTTCTCAGTACTTTGCAATATATGAGTAGTTTGAGGTGCCCTTTTTTTTTTCTACAGTCCAGAAGCTCCAAGGAAAAAGGTAAGTGTGAAATAGTGTGAACATGTACATGTTTTGTTTGATGCATTCACTTATTTTGGTGTTTTGGTGACTAGGGAAGATGGGGAGTTTTATGGAATATTAACAAAGTATCTTCAGTTTTGCTAGTAAGTTATAAGCTTTAAATATATTGAAATGTGTCTTTTTAATAAAGCTACACAGCAAATAAGTTGGATAGCAGTGTTGTAAGTGGCAATAGGCTCCTTTCTCCCCCAGCCCCATTTTGCTACACTGGAGTTGTGCAGGATGTTTTTCTTACTCCTTTTGTCTTTATCACAGTGATCTTTCCTGGTAGGTCACATTATGCATATCCTTGTCTGCATATCCTAAGTGCTGTATGATTTAATTTGATTTATGTGTTAATTGAGCTAAAACCAACACTTCAGGTTCACAACAGTTTTGCTGTTTTAATATCCAACTTTTCTTCTCTTCTGTCCCTACTCAGAACAACTGAATGCCCTGAAGAAAAATAAACAATCTCAGCCTTTATAGGACTGATTTCTATTTGAAAATTGTCAGAGCACAAAATACTGCCTGTGCAGTTATAATAAGCCATGCAGGAGAAGGCAGATCTTGGCTCCAGGGAAGACCAACCTATTTAATAGAAAGATTGGCTAGCCCAAAGAAGCCATTTTTTAAGCAGATTGAGGTCGCTGTGATCTGCAGGGATATGTGTGTTAGAACTAATAAGTTATTGCTGTACCCATGATGCTTTCCTCCTGATTGTTTTGTTTTAATTCCAGCAAAAGCCATGGAAAGTCCCCCAACAGTTTTCTGTTGCTGACCTGCTGGGTTTATGGCCCCAGGTAGCCAAACACTTCAAGCTACTAATTTTATAATATATCACTGAGAGCTTGGAAGCGAGGACAAAACTTAAAAGTTGTGAAGCTTGAGAGATGAAAAGAGAGTGGCAAAGATGAAATGCTAGTTAGAACATTTTTTTTCCTTTTCCACTCAGACTAACTGAGTAATAGCAATCCAGCCAAAACTATGCAATGAAAGTAATTTGTCTCTATGGCAGACAGCTGCTGTCTTCATGCTCCTATAGTGGAACCATTTGTATTACACATGTCCACTCATGACATTCTTGGACTCCACTAAATTTGCCTTGAGTACCACTGAATATACCCTTCCTCAATGCTAGTCTATATTTTATTTCCTGTCTTTTAATTCAGCAGGAACTTTAACAACTCTAAACAAAGCCAGAAAAGTGGCTACCTGGTAGTGAAGCAAACAATAGCTAATAAAACTCATTCCCTCAGGCATCTCTTTGGAATCATGTACATTATTTCTGCTTCCTAGTTGAGAGGTACAGTACTACCATGATGAGTCCTAAATTATTTCATTAAGACTTCTTCACTCCCTGTTCAATCTTTAAAAAATTAATTACCAATTCCTCATTCTGTCAATTAGTGAAAACCTACATAAATTATAAGAAGGAGCTACTCAAGTCATGATGATTTTTTCAGAGTTTTATTATTGTACGAAACTACTCTAAAGAAATTGCTGTGTTTAAGTCAGTGATATGGCTCTTTTCCCATGAAGATCATTAAATAAAATTATTAAAAAGGACTCAATTTTATAAACAACAAAACTCCTGTCTGCTTTGTTTACTGGAGTGCCAGGCAATGATATTGGTCATATGATAGTGTTATGTGGGCCACTGTAAACAGTAAATGCCTTGGTGCTGTACCTAAATATGACTGTCACTTAAAAAATAGGTTCTTTTTTTTTCTTTGCTTTCATGTTAAAATGGATTTCATATTTGAATAAAATTAGAATGTGAAGGATTGTGTAATCCCTTAAGCAGGGAGACCTTTAAGTATATGTGGCCATATAAAACACTGACTAGTAAAATAGGGAATATGGTTACTTACTTTGGTAAGGGATTCCCCTTCCTCCCCCAGAGCTTGCCCAAAATTAAAAGAGAGTGTCAGCAAAAGAAGGATGGGATAGTCTCTAGTATAGTGTTTAACACAGGATACTGGGGCTTTGAATCAATGCTAGTTCAAGCATGTAAATTCCCCATGGATTATATTTACCACAGTATTGATAGTGGTAAAAAAAAAGTAGTTAAGAAAAGGCAGTGCTTAACTGCAATCTTCAACAACCCACCAAAGAATTTCAGCTTGTCAGTTTTCTTGTGTGTTGTAGCTGTTTACAGTCTATAAATATATATCATCTGTTTTAAAGATATATCCTTGTATGTTGAGGGTTAAAAGGGTGCTGTTTAGACAGAACTTCTGATCCAAGGTCAGGTGAAAAGGGGTATTAGATGACATGCTAATAAAATATAGTAGGCAGTCTTTAGCTTTCTTCTCCCCATAAGATTTTTTTTTATAAAATTCCCAATCTTGACATGTTGAAGTCAAGAGAATAAATACGTGGCATATTTCTGAGGGCTATTCTAGAGTCTTAGGGACAACCTGGATAACTTAAATGTATCTCACTTAGTAGTAGATCAGTTGTGTCCTATTAGAATCTTTAAGGAGGTTGTTCTCGCTAACTATTCTTTTAAATGCTATTGGAACATCATGGTAACCACAACTCTTATGGCTGTCTCAGCTAAGTCTGACCCTCCTTAAGGGAAACATTATTACTTCAGTTTCTGTTCAATGAAGTTTAAAAGCCATCTTGAGTTTGTAGGTTCTCCATCACTGCAGTACCTGTACCCAGAATGACTGTCCTGTGATACATAAAGTATCGTACAATCATCTGGTATTCAGAGCTTTGTGTATGGTTTGTGTATAACCTTTGTAATTTCAGTTTTTCAGCACTTCAAGTTTTCTATTATTTTGGATTTCTTTTATGAAATAAAATCTGTGTTTTCAGAAGAGGCAAATTCAAATGTAAATGATGACTTCTGTTTGGCTGAATGAGTATTATTTGGGGATTGGGTAGAAAGTAGGTCAAGTTAAATATGTACCTGCTTGTCTATGGATTCACCTGCTTTCCTTATGAAGCAGGCGAGTCGCTAATTTATACTTATTACTGCTGTAGAGGTTTTAAGTCCCTTTTATCTGATCCCTTTTAAGTTTTTTTTTTAGTGATTTGGACTGGATCTATAACTAGTGACAGCATTCAGGGCTCCCTTTAAATTAGTAGAATCATGATTGTTTCTGTCAGATATGGACCTGTGCTGTATGTAAAATTAGAGCTGCATCTGTACATCTCTAACCTGAATCCATGCTTTGTTCAGCACTGAGAGATCTTCTCATTCATTCACTAGTATTTATGTAACACCTTGAAGAGTTTTATAAATGAGTACTACTGAAGTTAAACAACCTTATTTGATTTTAATTCTGTCAGGAACCCTGAGTTTAGCACCTGAGAGGAGTAGAATGAAGTGGAACTATAAAAACATTGATCTCTTTTACATCTTACTTTGTTTATCTCTTTTAGATGAATGACAAATCAAGTTAGAGTGAGGATCCTTTCTATAAGGAAAGGGTAAAGACTGTAGGGATAGTATTTCCCATGCTGCAGAATAGAAATTGATGTCATTTGGACTGTATGAGATTTAATATTTACCCCTTTTCAAATCAACAGAAATCTTGAGTTTAATTTTATTGTTCAGCATCAGGCAGTAATTCCATCTTTTATTTCTGTCTGCTTGGAAAAAAAGTAAGGAATAAAATAAATTTAATAGGGTAGAGAGTTTGGGAGTGCTGTCAGGTACAGTTGTAATTGTATGTATCTAAAATAATAGCTGGTTTGGCACTTGTATGTGCCATCAAAGAATGTAGATGCCAAGTATGCAAAAGTACTAAATTCTCAACAATTTATCTTGAATCTGGTTATCTATGGTGTTTCCATGAAAACAGCACATAAACTTAGACTAAACATGTTTTCCATGAAAACAGTGATGTAAACTTAGACTGCATGAAACAAAACTGAGAAATAAAGGCCACTATAGCCACATGGTGTTCTTGTATAATCATAAACTCAAAACTATGTTAAAAAGACAACCAATTTTTTATGTTTTGGCTCATTAGCTTTAGGTAAATAATATAACAAATACTGGTATTATTGTCAAATATAACTTCTTTGTGTGCTCTTAATATAAACATTACTAATAATGCTACCATATTAAACCAAAATAACTTCTGATCTTGAACTTGCAAGTTAGAAGGCTAATAATAGTTACTATGAGCTTTGAAAGAGGATTTTTATATCAGAAAAACAGTGACAGTGAATTACGACTCTGTTTTAACTTCAACTTTCCATGAAAGCAAGGGGCCTGAATAAGCCTAAACTTTATATTCAAGTGAATTGCATGAAAATTTGTGTAGCGAGGGCCTGACTTCATGCTGCTCAATTGTGAGTTTGGGAATGCTACTAAATTATTCTTGTCCCATGGTTTGGGCCAGCATGGTTCATAGCATGTGAAATACTGTGTGACTGCCAGTTGCCACCCTATATTGCAGGTACATGTTGGAGGCTTCAATTCACATGTCAAATTACTCTGAACTGGTGTGTTTTTCTAATCCTATATGAGGTGTGTGAGGAGTAACCTTCATAGCTAATTTTATGTTTCTGCTAGCTTAGAACTCTCTACAACATGCTGCAGTGTCTTTAGAAGACCTCTGGCAAAAGTCCTGCTGCAGGAAAGGAGAGAAACAGGGTAATAAAGTTCCTATGTGACTCCTACATGTCTTCCATGGTATTATAACATATTGGCATTTGAAAGCAAGAAGGGAGATGGTTCCTGCAATCTTATTTTGCAATTGGCAACGATCCAAGATATTGCCAATATTGTGCATGTTCATTTTAATGTCACGTGCCACTGCTCATTACTAGTTCATGTCGAGAGGGGCTCTTGCCCTACTGTGGACAGCAGAAGACTTTTCTTTAGCAGACTTGGAACTTAATACACAGATAGTGAGAATTTTGGTTGAACTGACTGTACTTTCATTAACTCAGGTGTAGCATAGCCTAAAATAATTGATTATGAGATGGGTAAATGTGTTGAGTTCTACTGCTTGGGCAGCACAGAACATCTCTCATCCCTTTCTAAGGAAGAAAGCACAACTTATATATTTGGAAAGTAAAAAAATAACAATACAACAATAAAAAAGACAACAAACTTTTAACCAAATCCCATTGCTCTAAAATATTTTGTTTAAAATTTACTGATCTTTTAAAAATATTGTACTGTTATAAGATGCTCAAAAAAGAAAGCACACTGCTATACTAAGTGGTTATCTTACAGCATGTGTGTTTGATTTTAAAAAATGCATGCAAACAAACAAAAAGAAAACTTCATGGAACTTCCAAGGCATATTATTTCTAAAAGAGTTATTTAGTTTTTACCTAATTGTGAAGTCTTAAGGATTTTCCACTTCTAATAAATAAAACATAGGTATATTAAAAGCATCATAAACAACTATTCCCTTATAAATTTTAAATGGTAATTCATTGCCTGAACTATGTGTCCGTGTTAAAAAAAAAAAAAAAAGGCAAAAAGGCAAAGGCAAAGTGTTATGTAACTGTTTGACTCTTTACTGCAGCATATCCTGCAGGAATAGCAGGAATATTTGTGCATCATGCACTAAGAAAATTCCTCTTTTTTCCTTTCATGCACACTTATTCTGTATTAGAACAGGGTGTTTCTTTAGTCTTGTGGTCATAATAGATTATTTTATTCAAGGAGTAGAGGATATTAGTCCAAAGTTCTAACTCTTAATCTGTTCTGAGGTAAATGTCATAGTTGTATTTCTTGGTTTCTGACACCGTGTTTTATAGGAGGTAATATATGTTGAAATGGGGGCTTAAAGTTACCTGCCAGATAAAGGTATGTGTTCAGATATGGGCTCTTTCTGTCCCACTTCCAGTGTTCATATCCTTCCTGTGGCTAAGCCTCTCTGCCATATGGCTCCTCATTTGTAGTCCCTGACTTGTCTTTGCCAGTAGATATTCTAGGTGCTCACATAGGAAGGGAGACTGCTCTGGGCTTCTGCTGACAGAGGGAAGAAGGGGACAGGCTAATGAGCTTGTGATCATGACCAAAATTGCAATATTTTTTCATGCATTGTGTGGTGTTTCCGAGGGCTGCATTATACTGGAATTCTGTGAGCATACAGGACAGAGGTTAAAGAATAAATCAGGTGAAATGAGCTCTATAAGGATCCCTCAAGGCCCTTTAACTGGCTTAAACAAGAAAATCTCACTAAATACGAAGTCAAGAGGAACAGTTAGAGTCTGTTTAGTGCTTTTCATTAGTCTGTTTTATGGTATTCTTGGAAAAAAAATTATCCTGGTGCCATCACCTCATCAAGGTTTTAAAGAACAAAGTTAACTATGATTCTAGTAGAAGTATGTCTGGGATGATGTCAGAAATGTAAATTGATCATTGGGCTTATTTATATCTGCTTTCTTAGTAACCAAGAATAAAAATAATGCACAAGGTGGTGCTTTTCATAGACATCAGCAATGCAGGAAAAAAGGTATCTACGGGGGAGTGGGACCATCATAACCAGGTCAGAAAAGGGGCATAAAATGAAAGATGGGAAGAATTCAAAACTTGGTAAAGCTGATAAATGTGATATACTTGGCTTCAAGGTAGTCAGCAAAATACATTCACTCTTTCTATCCTTGTGATCACCACAAGGGTTTTCTTTCCAGGAGGGTGAATTATGTCACCTAAAATATTTGCCCAAGCCTATGCAGGTGGTCAGTGTGAGAATCCACCTTTCTTTGAGTCAATGTTTAGTTACGATGTTGTGTTATGACAAAACCTCTGTATTTTTTGGATGGAACTTGATAGACTGTTTCTAATCTGCATTTTGGTAATCACTTTTCTGCTATGTTTTCTCTAAGCTAATTTAAAAATGAGTCAAGTTTCTGTGTTTCAGTAAACTTGTAATGAATGCAATGTGGTAATAGTTTGCTTAGGGACTAATGAGGGAAAGTGGACAGAACAAAATATGAACATCTCGCTAGTGCACTTTAAAAATTTAAATAAAATTAGGCAGACTACATAACACTTGAAGGAAGATATTTATTATATGGGTAATGGAGAATATTTTTCAAGTCCAAATTTTAAAACTAAACAGAGTGTAAACTCCATTTGAAAAGTGCATACAAATTCTCACCTCTCCAATGTGTCTGTTCCAAGCCTCAAACTGGGAGTTAAAAGTGAGCAGTTGTTTCCCAGTGCTATTGTTGAACATAAAAAAGGAAAAAAAATGGGGGAGAAATCCACTGTATTGACAGAAAAGATAAATGCTTCATGATTGCTGATGAATAGGTTAACAAAAATTTGCAAAAGTCCTTGGAACACTATAATGTATTAGTGGAATACTCTTACACTTGAGCTTCCTCTTCCCATTTTTGTGGCAAGTTTAACATCTAATGGAAGTTTAATATGTAATGAAAGCCAAGTAATTAAGAATAGGGCTAAGCAGATACAAATAATCACTTATTCTTATATACTGCGCCTAGTGATGCTTGATAACAATGCTTGGCTAATAAATGGATGATAATTCCTCTTGATGGGAGCTCTTCTCAGTATTGTTTCTCCTGTTTTGCAGCTGTGTTACGTGGGGGAGGCTGGGAAGCAAACCAGCTTCTCTTGTTTCAGCCTTACCTGGATGTGACACTGTTAGCTTTTTTTTAGGGAGTCTGGTGTGCTGACAAAGACGGGAATTGTGATAATGCCCTTTGCATTGAGGAGGTGATGAAGGAGTTTTCTCTAATTATTTCAGTATGTCTTTGTGACAGAGTTTATTCTTAATTCCCTGTCCTCCCTAGTATGGGCATGCCTCAGTTCTCCAGGTAGAGGCAAAATGATGTCCTGGAGATGAAGTTCTAAATTGGGGTGGAAAGCCAGGAAGTCCAATGGGAATCAACAATTAAACAAAAAATGCAGTGCCAATGATTTTTTTTTTTTGTTAAAACTTGGGAATACTGTTACACTTTCCTTTTAGTATCTTCAGGATAATCATGCTTAGGTTATCCTCTTCTCATTGAACTCATCTGTTTCATCATACAGTTTCATTGAACAATACAGCAGAATTCTAAACAAGGTCCAGAAACAAACTTCTCTGGCTAAAACCAAAGTGCTGAGACCCTGTCGCAGTTTGGAGTAAAACTAGTACAAAATATAAAAATTTAATATTGCAAAGGTAGATTAGCTGGTGTGGCTTCCAGGTATAGGCAAAGTTGCACATGTGTTCAGCTGTTTCTCTGCTCATTGGCTGTACATGGTGGGGGATGACTTGTGGAGTGCTTTCAAAGCAATCCAAATATTTCTACAACTTTGTTCTTTAAAGCCAAACAATTATTCATTAATTAAATCATTTAATGAATAACTAAACAGCCTTGCATTTTTAATAACTGAGCATTTTTCATCTACTAGAAAATGACTTGAAAATATCAGTTAAGTGGGAGTCTCTTTTAACTGTTTATTAACAGAATAAAGGTATTTAAAATAGACAATACAACATTATGGTTGTGTATGATATAATTAGGATCGAATATTTTTTCTTGAAAGGATATTTTATTCAATATTCAACTGCCTTTGCAGTAGAAATAGTCAAATATTGGCTCTGAAAAACAATTTGTTCTGGGGTAGTGGTGTTTCAGAAATTTTACTGGACAGCTGCTGTTGGTGTTCATATTGCAGGATTATTTTTCCAAGTAGGTTGTACACATTAATGAGTTTTTTATTTTCAAAGAAAATCCATATCTCCATTTCTCTGGGAAACTTTTTTTTTCAGAAGTATCATCCTGATACTCTGCAGATATTTTATTGTTCTAACTGAAATTTCAGTTTTCTTTTGTTTCTATTCTGAAAACTTTTATTCTGTAAATATTCCAAATGAATGAAGCTGCCCTAAAAAGCTTTTGAAGATGGATATATGTGTTTCATGTATGTCTGCAATAAAAGAAGATTTCAAAAACATGTTTGGGAGGGTGATGGGGGGAGGGTGGAGGCTAAGTTTGAAGTATCTTAAAATTGTCCAAATATAATTCTGATGGAAAGACTGAACTATAGGCTCCTTAAAAAAAAATTTAAAAAAATTGCAAATATGAGCTGCCTTCAACAGGGGCAAACATATGGATTTCTATTGACTGCAAAAAATTCACCATTGCTCCTTGGCACTTCAGTTGTCTCAAAGATTTTCAGGAACCCATTTGTCACTACACTGGGTGATGACAGACCAAACCTATTTGTCACAGTGAGTGACAAATAATGTGCACCACTAGGGACTCCTTGGCTGTATTTCATTTGTAAATCACAAAAGCAATAAGGCGTATTTGAAATTCCCACAAAGAGTGAATGAAGGACTTGCTACGCATTTTATTTTTATACTATACGATGGTAATTCTGTACAATATGTAAGAACAATTGCAAACAAGGTTTTTTTCTGAGTTTGCCAACTGTGTTCATAAATCTTCTGAGGAAGATGTAGGGTTGAGTTTCTTACTCTGAATTAAGACACTTAACCCAAAACCCAAGATGCTGTATATTGCACCCACTGACATGAAATTCACAGGAGGTTATTCTCAGTACTTATTGCCCAAAAAACTCAGCCCAGAGAAGTAAGATCATAGTATCCGTAGTATGCAAATACTTGAAGAATAGAAAGCTTATAGTAGGGCCAACATTAAACCTCAAAGCATTGAGGTTGCACTAGTTATAACACAAAACAGATTTGGCTGCTTTATGAAGCTGAAGCTCTGTCAGAAATCAGAGACATTATCAGTTTTGTTCTGTTTATTTTTTAAATCATCTCACCTTTACTCAAAGCTCTTCAGTGTCTTGGGATTGAATTTGGTTTTGAATTTGTGTTGTTTATGCATGGATTATTTTTTTAATATTTGAAATATTTCTGCATGTAAGGACAAGCCTTGAATGAATCTGAGGAGTTGTTATCCTTTAGTACTTTCTGTTTAACAAATCTGGAATACATGAAACTCTTATACAATGTAGTTTAGTGGTATCATGACAATCACACTACATTAAGTACAAATGCTTTTGTCCTGCTACAGTTACTTGCACATTCATGCTAGAACATTGTCTGCCATATGGTTTTAAGTATATGTTGTCTTATTGGCCTAACACATCTTCTACACATAAATTATAAATTGGATGTACATGCATATTGGGTTAATACAAAAAAATCGTCTTGCGGGTGCTGCATCGTAGTAATACTTCCATAAGAAAAAGGCTGGAAGACTATTTAAACAGTTTTTTACTGCTTGCTTGATAAATATTTCTCTCCTGATGAATGTCATTCTGAAGTTCAAGTTCTTCGGCTCAATAACAGAGATGGTCTGTTATTGAAGTATGTAATCAACTTTATGGTGTTACTTTCAGTTGCTCAGTATTACTACAAGTTCATAATTTCACCAGTAACATATCCTTCTCTATAAAACATACTGTTGGACATGTAGCTATTTACATACTGGTTAGGTAAGTTATCAGTAAGAAAAAAAAACAGATTTCAACAGAAGTGCTGTTATACTCTTTTCAAAAGGCAGTCTTTCCTTTAGGTTGTGGGGGTGGTTTTTTTTTTTGTTTTTTGGTTGGTTGGTTGGTTTTTTCCCCTGACTTTTGGAAAGCATGATCTCCTTGTTTAGCCTAAAATTAGACAGACTGCAGCTGTACATGCAAAAACTTTTATCTTGACTGACAATAAAGCTTCCAATATCATATTTAGCCAAGGCCTTGTTTTACTTGCTTGTAATATCTTAATCAATTTGATCCTGAACTAGCAGTAATTTTACAAGCACAGTTAAACTGATACACCAGATTTTCATCTTCTTCCCCTAAAATATATTACTACAATGCTACCTAAGGATGATTCAATTTTTTCCCATTTTGACACAACAGAATGTGTCGATGTCAAAAGAACTGAATGGGACTGGATCCCTACGCAAGTATTTTATTCATCTTATTATTTATGGGTTTAAGTACAATTATTCTCTTCCAAAACATGCATCAGCACAAGTAGGGAGAGGCTTATTTTGATAACTTTAAATGTAATTCCAATTTAGTGACACTACACTGAGGAGTCGAACTCCTAGCTAAAAATAGTATTTTTGTGTAACAGGGTACCTTTTCTGTGAACACATGCTGTGTAGGAACACTTATCTGCTTTTGGCATTCCACATCCTTTGCAGCCTGTGGCTTACAGCTTTCTGGAAGTCATAGGTAAGGTGAAAATAGGGAAAAAGCTGAGCCTTGATTATTCCAGCAACAGTGGAATTAGAACTGTGGGGAGTCAGTGCTGAGGTCCACAATTGTTCATTTATTCGAAAGAAGTTGTGGCTGAGCAAGAGTTGCACAGAAAATCTGAGGGGGGCATATGATTTTTAGTAAAGAGCTATTGACACTGATTTTTTAAATGATGGTATATATGATGGCTATATATTGACCATCCTTTCAAGAGTTACTTGGGTTTTTTCTTGATATTCAGAGGATCAAATGAGCAATGAATGTAAGAGAAAGACAGATGAAATTCTTGAATGTGTGTTTGGAGATGGGAGTTTAAACCAATGTGTGAAATATTAGTATAGCATGAAGATACCCGTAGGATATAGATGTATATTACTAGAAATAGAAAATGATCCTCCAAACACAAGGGTTTGGGGATTTTCTTATATATATATATATATATATATATATATATATATATATATATATATATATATATGTTTGAATAGAAGTGGGTATTTATTGCCTGAAGTTGATCTGTAGCCTAACCACTAACACTGCTCATCTTGCACTTAGAGAGGAAGCATTGATCACTAACACTGCTCATCTTGCACTTAGAGAGGAAGCATTGATGCCAGAACAGAAGTTGTCGTCTGGCCAGAGGGAAAAAATAAAACTACTCCCTTTCTCAGAAATGTTCTAGACTTAAGTGGCAAATAAATAAAATGCGTATGTATTGAAGGCTGGATTGCAAGAGATAATTACAATAAATAAATAAGATTTTTGCAGTGGACTTTCTGAAGACCCTTCCACAGCATTTCCCAGTGTTTATAGCATTATAAGGAGGGGGGGGGGGAGGGGGGGGAAGGGGAGGTGGGGAAGAAAAGGAAAATAAAAGAGGGGAAAAAGAATAAGAGGAATAAAGGGAGGAGAAGGAAAAAAAGAGGGAGGGAAGCGGGGAAAAGGAAAAAAGAAGGGGAAAAAGGAAAAAAAATAGCTTTAGTGTCTTTTTTTCTTTTGAGAGACTACACATTACAGCATATAAAGCTAATGGAAAATCAAATAACCTAGTAGTAAAAACAAAGCACATCTTCTAGGTCCACATGAAATGAAGGGTACATCTGTCTTAGAGTGATGAATTGCTTCATTTCTCTGTGAAATTTCTGTATTCCATTTAAATACTTCTATTAAATACTTTTTAAATAGTCTTTCATCAAACTGTAACTGCTCATGTGATACTGAAAGTAAAAGTACTGAGCAACTTGTAGGAGGAAAACAGAAATCTGAAATATAATATAAGCTGTCAATAATGGTTCCATTCATTACAAGTGACAAACTCATGGTTGCAAATGCAATAAATCAGAACTTAGGTGTTAGAAGTTTCATAAGTTTCCCCCATTGTTCCCTGAATCTAGCAGGCAGGTTGTGAGAAAAAAAAAAACAACCCGTAATTAAAATTATTGGTGGTTTTTCTCCATCACTGAATTATGAGGTCATTACTAATTGTTAAAATACTTATCCCACTCAAATATTCATAATTATCTATTAGGTTTCTTGCAGACAAGGAGATTAAGATAATACATCTAGCTCTTGTTATCAGTGGGTAGTTTTCATCACTATTCCCGACTAGTCCATTACTCTGAGCCATAGCCACATCAACATAAATCACCAATGCAAATGCTCAACAAAAGTAAGTGCTCTGTGGGAAGGACACTGCTGGTTGCTTTACTTTCAATTGTTTTTCTTCTGCATTACTTGCAGCAGTTTGAAACCTGAAAATACAATTTCTCTTGCTATTGATTTTTGTTCCTTCCTATTTAGTGAGCACTGAGGTAGATGGAGATCTATGCATGCTGCTTTTCATGTGGTGAGCTTGGGATATGCTTTAATGTTTCAATATGATGGTTCTGCAACCTGGGACCCTGGTCTCACCTGGGATGAGATTTTGGGATACTGGTTCTGTTTTCCAGGAGCATCTCATTCAGTAGCCAGCACATTTTCTCATAAAGAGAAAAGTAGGTGTATGAGATGAAAATGCCATGGTTGATTCCAGGAGGAAGCAGGACTATCAACTTTTATAATAGAGAATGATCTCTTAAAATAGATACATTTTTTATAGAAGGGTTTGGTGTTTTTTTCCTATGGAAAAACAGTGAGTAAGCAGTTGGTTTAGACAGGAAGTGGAAGAGAAAATGTGGAAGGGCATTGTTAAAAAATAAAGACCAAGTTTGTTAAATTTTCAACTCTTAAGACCTGTTGAGGTCAACAGAGTATGTAAGTTGAGGAATTGGATCTCTGATGAATGTACTGAAAAAGGCAGCACTGCAATGACTCTAGGATGATTAAGAGTATATTCTTTACACATCCTTTAGAAGTCTAATTCTCATAGCCTTTCTGAGTATTTGATCATTTGAAGGAGTTCTGAGGTGAACAAGTTTGTAATTTCACAACTTCAGCTCTATGTTAAACTGCAACCTTAATATTCTTTCATTATAAGCAAATTTAGTTCTATTTATTTATAAGTTTCTGTTATTAAAAAAATTCTATCACCATAAAGAAATTCCTATTAAATACTTTGGTCAAGCAGCAAAACTATAGTGAGCATCACTGTGCTTACACTTCTTGAGTGAGTGGTGGTTACTATTACATCCTTCTAGACGACATTAGTTAAAGGATTTTTCCAACCTAGGACCAGGTTATTAGCATAGCTGAAGTGTTAAACCTTTGGCCACAGTAGGGCTAGAGCCTCCCTTGACATGAACTAGCAATGAGTGTATAGTTTCTAGTTTGAAATTAAAAACAAATGAAAATAGAACCATAAAATAATAATTTTAATATCTCTATTCCAAGACAGAATAGACTACTTACTCTAATATTCATACCTTTTTACTTGTTCAGAGAGAGGCAAAGAGCAGAAGTTACTTGTGCCACATGATATGAACAGGAAAGAAACCAATCTGTTGAGGACAAGGAATTGGAAAGAGGTTTGAAGCTGATAATCTGCTCTCAGGTTAATGGCAGTGTAATGTGACATTGCCCTGGGGATTTCCTAGGAGAAAAATAAGTACTGCTCTAGCAGGACTGTCACAACAGCAACCACAGGAAATACCATGGGACTAGGAGACAGAGGTAGTAGTTAACAAGAGGAGCAGGGGGAGATCAGGACTGCTACTTTATAGTTTTGATTGGAAACTGTAAAGTGCTGTAGGTTATTGAAGGTCAAGTATTTTCAGGAAAAAAAAAAAAAAGTCCAGGGTGACTGCTCCTTGCAGATCCAAATGTGATACTGCTAGAGAGAAAGTACATTTTTTTAAATCAAATTCAGTCTGGCAATATATATTCCACAGAAGAGGTATAAAACTTAGTTTGGAAACGTACTTGCTCTGTGTGGGTATCTTGTTATGTGGGTCTTTTTGAGCTTAAAGAGGCTGAGTATTAAATTTGCCCTACTTCAGCCTATCCAGGTGCAGTCAGGGAGAAAAACATTTCCTAGATGGGACTAGTACATGCTCTGATGAAAGTTAGATATCTATAGGGAAGATGAGCTACACTGACAATCCTTATTGAGTCTCAGCAAGAGGAAAACATTTAAAAGAAAATGGTGTAAAGGGACTGCAAAGAAAAGAAATCACCAGTACTTTTATTGGTCACAGATATCAAAATATTAAAATGCCATATGGATTTCTGTAAGCCAGGTTGACTCTCAGTCATAAAGAACAGTTACTGGTTTCCATCAGACAGGTGTATAGTTTTGAGTTCATTAAAGGGAACAAAGATTACACTGTACATCCTTCATTTCTTGAATGGGAAAATTACTTCTATTTCTTAAGGTTGAGAATATTTCTCATTGTAGAGTTTAAAAAATACCAAACACACTTACAAAAATGCTTTAATACAATAAAAATTGGAGATAAAATTATTCTTTCCTTTCTGGGCTAAACAGTAGCATAAGACAGAGTGACATATATACTGCTTGCCTCTATGACAGATACATAAATTCAAAATAAATATTTAGGGAGTTAGTTCCCTTTGATTTGTCATGAATCTGCAGTCCAACACCTGTCCAATTCTAAGAAGTATATGTGTCTAATTATGGCATTTGACTATAAAGTGGGATAAGGATTCCCTTTTAAATACAGAGAAATGGCAGAGAACCAAAACCAAGGATACTTGGGTTAACAGTATGCAGAACAACATTTTTTGATGGATGTTGGCTAGTGTCATTTTGCCTAATCCAGTCATTTGTTTTTCCATCTCAAAGGTTCAGACTTCCAAAACTAAAGGTACTATCTGCAGTAGTTTGCATGGCACACCCCAGTGTCTCAGGTAACTAAGACTTTAAGGCATTGGGAAAGATTTTTTCATTCTTGGCAGTTGGTTATAAAAACTCTATACATGATCTCCCCCTTCAATGTTATTACAGGTACTTAAGGATCTCTTTAGAGGGCACAGAGGTATAAAATGGAATTGGGAACTGAAGCAGATACCAAAGTATTCTAACCTGTCAAAGTTAAAACCTCAAGTAATCAGGTTCACATGCATGTGCATGGATTTTATAGGTACTGAAAACACCTTGAGTGTGCACACACACACCTTTTAAGACACAGCTGAAATGAAAAATGTTGAACAAAGTGATGCCCCCTGCCCAAATATTTTAAACTTGCTGCCTGGGACTGGGAACAGAGTCAAGGTATTCAGAATCAATTTCCAGGGTTACAAATATATATTCTGATCAGAAGTGGCTGTTTTGGTACTGACCTTGCTGTAAAAATTCCTCGAGTGGTGTTTGATAATGTTCTAGGATCACAATTTCTGTGAAATACAACATTGTTACCCCTTGAGTTTATAAAGCCAAGTTAGAAGACCTTTAACTACAATATTGTTAAGGCATTGTTCTCTGACTTTTAACAGCTTGATGTTGACTTTAGGATTTACTTTTTGTTTTTCAAACCATGTGACATAAAGAAAAGAAAAATACTGTTTAGAAAGCTGGCCTCATATAAATGAGTAATTTTAAGCATCAGATTAAGTGGACAGATGATATTTCAGGTCTAAAAAACAAAGACATGAGGGAACCAAAAAGAAATAGGACATCAACATGGACTTTACTGAACTTGTATTTTTTTCTTATTTACCAGAGCTTTTCAATGGCAGGTTCTAATCATTGTTGGGTAGCACTGCACAGAGTTTTAAACAAAATACATAAAAGTTTGTGGATCTGTGATAGTTTTGATCCAGGCCTTAGTAACCAGTAGTAACTAGGGAAGTGCCCATTTCCCAGGTATTCCACACCAGTTTTTTCATGTAACAAGGGAGTATATATAAGGGAGAGATAGGAAGTTTCCCTTTCTTCTTCCACTGAGGGTTGGGAGCAGTGAGTCCCTGCATTGGTCTCACTTATCAGAGCCTGGGGCCTGTTGCAGTGGCTGCCATTATCTACCCTGCAGGAGATCAGAGAGAGAGTGATGGATTTCTCTAAAGGGAATTTGGTAGGATTGTATTGTGCTAGTTTTTCGGGGGGGTTTGATTGTACTTGTCTATTCTGGGTTTTTTGTCCCTCCCTTGTATCTGTTTCTCTCTCCTCTTTCCCTTTTCCCCTCAGGAGCTCCGATTGCATGTACAATTGTATATATAATTGTAAACATCTAAAGATAGATTTATATATATTCTGATTTAATTCAGTTTCTTTCAGATTTTTTTTTGTTTTGTTTTGTTTTTTTTTTGTTTTTTTTTTGTTTTCCTTTACTTGAAAGAGCAGGAGAAGAGAGAGACAGAGACTGAGATAGAGTCTGCCTTTATTTGCATTATATTTGTTTTACATGCAGGTCCAAAGCCAATACACTCAAAGTTGCATTAACATTACTTTACAATAACCCATATTTTTATTATTATTATCAGTTGTTATCTGAACCATAATCAAACTGTCAAATTATGGAAACTGTCTTGTTTCCATAACTCATCTACCAATATAAATTGTTAAAAATACTAATGGTACATTTGTGTCACTTGGTCACTGAGCAGAATTAAAACTGACCTGCAATTGTACTTGCAATCAAAGACAGAGCCAAGTGGATTCTTTGTGCTTCAGAGGCAACTATGTGTAGGTTTTGCTCTTCAAATTCTCTCTGATTCATTGTTCATCACAAAAAAAATTCAGAAGACAGGACGTTATAGCTAAGTTAAAATGAAACGTGAAATTATGAGAACTGTGGTTAAAATGGAGGTATGTTTTATTTCCTGATCATCACGAATCATAATGCAGTGATTTTTCACTTTAAGTGGGGTGGGACAGGAACAGGGAACAAGGCAAAGACTGACTAAATGATAATAATAGTCTGTTTCACAAGAGTGATAGATAACACTTAAAAGTATTCCTAGAATTTCCTTGAGTTGTTAGAATGCGTATAAGATATGGTTTCTGTTGGATAGTGGTCACAGTTACAAAAGCAGTTATGAAAGCTGTTAGACTGCTTATATGATGAGCATGTACATCTGTGGTTTCCTTGAAAATTCCTCTTTGGTGCAATAGATCTCTTCTGGAAGGCCTCTCTCCTTTAATCTTCTTATACAAGGATTGGATTTTGTTAGTTTTTCCAAAATTATTATTTCTTTTTCAGTTGAAAAACTTTCAGAAAGCTTCTGACTAAATCTGTTCTAGGAAAAAAATTCTGTTACAATAAAATTCCCTTATCAAATTAACTGTTGCATTTGGCATTTGGAATTGAAATCTTCCACACTGAATTTTGCTGGGATTGTGCAATTCCCATTCAGTTTGTGTTTTCTGACACACCATGCTTCTAGATGTATTAATGGTACTTTCCCCCTCCTTTTATTTATTTATTTATTTTAAAAAAATATTTCTTGTAAATCTATGAACCATATCTCACCAAACACAACCTAAACTTGTTTTTGAATTAGGAAAAATAAACTCAATGAAGTGATATGTCCTCTATAGCTCTAAGTACTCTAAGCCATTACTCCAGGGAACTAGGAGATGGCTGATGTACAAAACTGTCTAGTCTGATACCTGATACTTTGACATGTCTGTGTTTTAAGAAGTCTGTCTCAAAGCAATAGCTGGCAACAAAGTCAGATTTACAGGCAGGCTAGGAGAGGCTTTACTGATAGAGAACCTTGACATGTTGGTGGCACAGCCCATGGCTCCTTTTACATTTAAGGTTTGTACTGTTTTGGACAGTGGTCAGGCTATTGGCTGTGGACCAGTACTTACATGGCACTGTGTATCTCTCAGACCAGCTGAAGGTCTGGCCTTGGGGCATCCAGGATGTGCAGGTTCTATGCACTGAAAGTTGAGGTTTGTGATATCATGTATAAGCTTGAGATCTTGGACTCTTTTCAATTATTCTGTAAGCTACAATAACTCTAATTGCCATTGTGGAGAAATGTATCAAATAACTCAGCTTCTTGGACAGCACACAGTTTAGAATTTATTAGCTGCTGTTCTTATCCTAATTTAGTGGCATAGTCTCATCTCACTGAAAGTATAATTGCCATTATTGAGTAATCATTTTGATAGGTTATTCCATTTTCTGCCCTGTTTATCTTCTGTTCTTAAGTGTCTCACTTTACTCTTTCAACATTGCCATCTCAATCTGTGCTCCTTCTCACTAACTCTCAGTATTTCCCAGTCTTTTTCTAATGGCACAATCAGTGCTTGATAATGTCTGTATGTCTTCTACAATTCTCTCAAATTGGCTGGTATGAAGAGACTTGTGCACTGCAATTTCCCTTCTGAGCTCCTATTGCACCATTTTGACACGTGGGGTTTTTTGTCCTCCACCCTTTTATTTTTCAGTTTGGTCTCATACAATAATACTGCTTTTATATTTAAATCAATTACCTGCTGAGAAAATTAGCTTTATGAAAAAAAAAAAAACACCCATTCACCTAACACCTTTAATGCCTTGTACATGAAATAGTCTATATTTTTTAACTTGCAATCATGATCCATAGTGGGTATTTAGAAGAGAAATCCATACCTTATATATTGAATATTTTGTAGGAATTTGGAGGTTATGAGTTTCAAAAGAGCAAAATGAAATATAAAAGAGAACCCTTTTCTCAACAGCCCTTTATTCAATGCCTAAAAATGGTTAAGAATTATATATATATGACTAGATAGAAGTTGTGTTTCTTCTTGTGTAGTATGGGCTGCTCTAAAATATTTTTCCAAGTGATTCTGCTGGTGGGTTGGAATGAAGACATTGGATAGCTACGTTAGGAATTTCTGATCCAGAGGGAATTAATTAAACAGTATTATTACTCTAATTGTAATGCTTTCATTACTGTACAAAAAATATTGTTTATATGATTTTCAAACTCATGTCCAGTGTTTCCTCATACTAGCTGCAAGAGACTGCAGTCATATTTTTTCATATCTGTGATTCCACTTCTTCCCCTCCTGGTTTGCTTCTTTCACAACTTTTTATTTCTTCCATGTCATAGTTCTTTTAATCTTGTGGAGATAAATAACAACATATAGCCAGACTGAGATTATTTTTATTTGCCTTCTATATTTCTACTTTCCTGCTTACTCAAGGTATTTATGTAATATAAATCTCTCTTCCAGTGAACAACACACAATTTTTGTGTCCAAATTTAATCTGAATCCATCCTGTTAAGAAAAGGAGGAAGAGCAACAAAAATAGATCAAAGAGGAAACCTAATTGTTTGCATGAATGGCAAAAGAAGCTTTTTAAAAGACCTCTAAGTCATCAGCATGACATTTCTCATTATCCACGTGCTTAGTTTGGCTATAAAGAACTGTATCTTTTTGATTTTTAAATATATTCTTTTACCTCTGTGCACTGTTAGTCACAGGCTCTACAGTATAGACACCTTCTTCTGCTCTGGAGAGTGAAAAGACCCACTGAAAAATGCTATTCCTATATCTGTTGCAGGGTTTCAATTACCCCTTCCAGCATTAGAGATTGCAAAGGTTTGAAAGTGTGGCAGGTATCTTGGATGTTAAAATCTTGTCCATTCTGCCAGCCTGGAACTTAACTAGGCATAGTTTTATTGTGTATGTTTAAGCCAAAATACCTCACAGATGTTCATGTATCTCAATTCCTATTTATGAATAATTTTTACTACCATCTGATATTGCAACCTGCAGTTTGTATTTATTGCCATTACCCAAGCCATCTAGTATTCTTTTAATAATACTAAAAATATTGAGACCACTTATATAGATTCTTAGAGAAAATGCACACAAACTGAAGTGGCTATGCACAGCTGTTAACATTAAAATCCCATCTGTAAGTGGAAACAATTGCCTTTAAATTCTATGCATAATAAAAGTCTCAGAATATTTCTGGCCTTTTCTGAAATATCTCTTTAGAAATTAGTATTGAAAAAGGGTATTTTCTTCATTTCTGTTTTCCCAATGCAAACTATGGGGTGAAATGTACTATTAGTGTAGGACTGAGATACAAGGCCTGAATCCTTCTCATTCAGAAAGCCAGCCCTTGAACCCGAATTTGAAATAAACAAAATATCAGACTGATGGAAAGAGATTCTTGAGCTAATTCTAAGTACATCCTTCTGGTATAGAACATCACAGACCCAGAATGGTAATTTAAAATAATTATGAGTGTGCCAGGTCAGGGTCTCCATGGGGCAGGTTGGTGACTGGAACTACACACTGCTGTATGTTCAAAGTGCCTTAAGTTCTGCAACAGAAGTTTTATTTTACTGTTCCAGCTTCTCTTCCCTCTTCCCTCCCTTTCTGTTGCTAATGGTGGATGGCAGCTGTCATGAGACCTACTTGCTGCTTGCTTCTCTTGTCATTGAAAGTATTGTCACACTGGCGTTGACAGCCAAACTGAAATATTTTTATGTCATCCTTATGAGTACTATAAAATTTCCTCTGATCAGCTGGATGAGTTCATTTCAACTGTTAGCTCTCTTAATTGATTCCATTCCCTTTTTTTTTTGTGACTTTGCAGCTCAGGAATAAATTTTCACTTTTATTGGACAGCTTATAAGTTGTTCTCATTAAAGGATGTCTAGCAAGAGGATGTACTAAGGTTGCACTAAATCAGCAAAAAATCCTTCCAAAAACTTGTGTCTGACAATATTATTGCTTGTCCTATATTATCATAAGGACAAGCAAAGATAGGCATAGCATCCTGGATAAATAGCTACCAAGGAACCTAAAGTTCAGCAACTCAATCATCTAAGACAGAGATAAGTATGTAAAATATGTAGCCTGAGACTAGCTGGTCTGTTCTTAGTACTAACAAAAAGAGTTGACTTTTTCTGTGGCTGAATTAATTGAGTCCAGGTTGAAATCTAGTCATAACTATATTGTTCTTGCCCTGAAGAAGTAGCATTAAAATGCACGTAACTGACTTCAATAGTGCAGGAATAGATGTTTGTATTCCCTGAAAACATTTGAACTACAGTGAAAAATAATGTTTTGGTTGTAGGGATGTTAGGATATCTTTGATTGATAATGGCATTTTGAGATACAGACTGATGAATTACAACATTTGGTAATCTTAAATTTAATATGTAGGATACTCTAAGCACATACAGAATGATGAGTTACCTCCAGAGTGTGATGAGTTCTTGGCTTTGCCTTGCTTTGAAAATTGTAAGGGAGGAGTGTGTGTGCTGGGCAAGTGTTACTCCAGGACTGACTGGCTGTGTTATTGAATATTTTGCTCTGGTGTTCTATTTTATCAGGTTAAACTTTCTCAGTTCCTTATTAGTGCTGCAGAGCTGTAGATATTCTGTAGTATTGTCTGCAATAGTATGAGGCAAATAGGCAACTTCTGTGCTAGTGACCAGCAAGTGCAGTTCATGAAAACTCTGATTGTCATAGAAAAACTTAAACCATTTCTGGCTGTGCTGCAGTTGAGGTGTATTGCTGCCCTCTCTGAGAAAGATGGAACAGTTATTTCCTGCAATTAATTTTTTTGAATGCCTAAGTGTGATAGAATCATAGAATAATTTGGTTTGGAAGTAATCTTTATAGTTCATCTAGTCCAACTCCCAAGATACGTCTCTCAAGAGAAGCTGCTTCTCTTGATGGTTTACCTTGTGGTCAGGAAGTGAGAGAAATTCCAGCAATGGGGGCTTTCTATATCTACTCAACTTCTTTACTAAAAATAAATAAATAGATAAATTTTTTAAAAATCTTGTGCTTTGAAGTGTACTGGAAAGGACGTGATACTTTGGAGACAATAAGCATATCATCTACAAACAAAATATGCCCACTTCAATATTTCCTTGCTATTGGTGTGTGTTTGTTTTCAATGAGTCTTTAGATGCTCTCCTATCACAGTGAATACATCAAACCAGGATGTAGTAAGATAATACTTTTGAGATCCTCTTAAGAAAATGTGAAAGTGCCCTCTGTGCTCATTCACATAGCACTTCCATATCCAAAATGGCAGATGGCACCTCCATACCTGAAAAGTGAAAAAAGTGTTGGGAAACAAGGCCAAAATAGAAGGGAATAATGTGCTGAGAGCTAACATGTGACAGTCTCCTAAGAATCCATCAGTCCAGAGGCTGATGGCCCTGCTGGACCCACAAGAACTGTTAAACTTAAGACATGATCAGCAGAAAATATACCAGGCCACTGGCAAGTACCAGTGCCAATGATAGGCTGTGTAATTCAGATCACATCCAAGAGTACAGTGGCTGTTTTGTGCAGGCACACTTGATGGGATTAGTTAAAGAAAAAAATAATCCCTTGAAGAACTTTATGTCCTAAAAGTTGGGGCTGCATGCACTGACTTCTATGACTAAACCCAGTTTATTATAACACCTTTAATTACTGACAGTGATCTTTCATGACCCAATACCCTATGAGAGAAAAGGGTATTTATGATAAAGGAATACAATTAACTTGCTCATATTTATTTATTTTTATTTTTTATATTTATTTTTAAAATGCATCCTTTCATAGAGATGTAAATTAGATTCTTTGTGAGGACAGCCTTCAGAATGAAGTTTAAACTTTCGTTTTGAAAGTTCAGATGGAAGTACCTCGTGTATCCACTAGGGAAAGGATCAATGTGTTAAAATGTTTATAAGGTGATCTTAAGCAGCAACTGCTTTTGAACATTCAAAGAACATCTAGTATGGGGGAGAAGCTTTAGGTAATGAAGTTAAAGACTGAATTCAAGTTTTGACTGGCTTGAAATAAAAGCAAAAAGGATTGAAGAAAGGCTATAATTATTGGAAGAACATAATGTGATGCTTAGACAGGATGTGAAATTCACTGAGGAACATATTGCAGCTATAATTAGAGATAGTGTTTCAGTCACTTTAAAAATGAGTCATTAGAGAAGGCATTAAAAAGAAAAATTCTACATCTGTTGGGTCTCCCAGTTGGGACAGAAACATAAGACGAAAAAGGAAATGCAAATTCTTTCTTCTAAGGAGCTTTGAGGTTAAATTCCAGAAGTAAAGCACAAATAAAGCCCTGGAGTTGGAAACAAATAGAAACAAAACCGGTGCACTTGGTTTACAATACTTTCCATACATCCTTCTAGACCACATACAAGAGCACTAATACTTACTGTGCAAGGTGTTGAAGTGGCTTAGGAGTTTTACAAGCTGTTCCTCTCATCTTTCATCATTGCTTCCAATCACTGGGAGGGGAAAATAGTCACACTGTATGTTTTTTGTAATGTACACTGAATAAGAACAGTTGAGTGAGTTAGTTCTTCTGTGTTCGTCTTCCATATAAAATGAGCTAGTTGAGGAACAGCTTTTGCTATTCACTGTTCATCTATAATAAACAGTTTTCAATTAATTTATTTTCTAACTGTGCTAGGATGATGGGTAAGAAACACAAATGTCAATTTCTGATTGCATTGGCTTTTAGAAAGTAGAATTTTCTCTGTGAGGACAAGTTTGCAGGAAGGAGGTCAATGCATGTAGCTGGCACTACATTGTTCTCAGGCTATTTGCATGAGGGGATATTCTACAATAAAATATATTGCCTAGCAATTTTAATCAGTTGGCAAATTAAAGGAAAACAAGCTATGCAGACTATTTAATCCTACGGTTTCCTCTTGATTTTGGCCTCTAACATATATTACTCTGCAGATCTGTTTATTTCAGATCATCATAACCTATTTTGAAGGCAATTTTCTGTGGTGGTGTGCCACAGAGTAAACATGTGTAGAATTACAGTAAAATAAGATGACTGAGTGTCAGAGATCTATCTGGACAAAAAACCCAAACCATCCAAACAACAACAACAAACAAAAAAAAACCCCAAACAAGCCAAGTCCAGAACAAATCTGGAAGATTGGAGGTCTCTGTCTGCTGAGGAACACAGAGATGTAGCACTTCACTGAGTTCAGTTAAGAGAAATAAAAGTGTACACCCTGTACTTAGAGCTACTTGTTTAACTTATCAAACTTCTCATTGAATGAAAAGTGTGAAGAACAAAAAATAGTTTTTGAACAATTAATTATTGTAGTGTGCAAAAGCTGAGACAGCCAGAATAGTTAAATTTGCAGCCAGTTTTTTTGTCTTCCTAGTGTCATCTAAAAGTGGTTATCTTTCTATTTGTCAGTGGAATAATGGTGCTTCTACTCAGCTTAACTGGCAAACAAATTGAGAGCTTAAGTCTTGCCTCTGAGGAAGTGCACAGTGCAATTTTAGAGATTGTTTAATGTCAAACTACTGTACTTCTATGGCACATTGCTTGGTGGCAGCTGGCCCTTCTCTTCTGCCTTAGAGTGAGGCAAACTCAGTTACTGAGGTCAGCGAGGAACTCCATTTGCTTTAATGCTCTGGTATGTTTTCAGTCACCCACTTACAGCTTTTAGTAGACAGTCTGGTCAGCAATGCATGGAAACTTGGGCAGTGCAAATTCCATTTTCATAATAACTGCCATGTTTGTTTGTTTTTTTTTTATTTAGCTGTCTCAAATAGTGATTGGAAGGCAAGTTATTGACAACTCTCATAAAATTCAGAGGTGTTTGTTTAATATATTAATCCCATCTCTGTTAAACTGTGGCAAAGATGATCTCTTGGATAAGGACAACTTGTACCCTGAGAAACTAATAGAACATTTTTCTGCAGTTGTATATTGTAGGAAATATAATTAACTGTTTACCCCTCATGAAATGGATAAAATCAAGATTTAATTTAAAAATTGATTGTTTTTTACCTTTATATATAGTCTTAGGACAGTTCTGGTCAGTCAATATTTACATCGGCCAAGAAGTATTGTCTAATGCACCTAAATATAAAAGGATATTTTGATTTTTTCTTGAAAAGAGGGGAGGAAATGCTCATCAGCCAGGAAGCACAGAGGGTGCTCCATCAGCTGTCTGCAGCCTAATGTTGGCTGTGACCACTGCAGGCCTGGTCTTCCAGCTGGAGACCTAGAGATAAACACAGAGTGGAATAATCATATTACAACTGTTTGGATATGCTTCAAACTAAAAGGTTTTCTCGGGGAGAGGAGTTTTAATGCATGATTTTTGTAAATCTGATTTAGAACAAATTGTTTGTGCACGCTGGAACAACTTCACTAATATATCTGATCGTGCTCCTGTGTCAGCATTCCTCCATTGATGGTGAATAGGAAAGGGGAAGGCATCTCTCTTGGAAAATTTGGATACTTGAAACCAGAGTGGAAGTACTAGAAATGTAGGATATGAGTGGACGAAAGACAGAGTTCAGGTTTTTAATTTCCTTAAAAAAAAAAGAAAAGAAAAAAAAGCTTTTTCACAGGTCACCTTAGGAAGAGAGAACAAAAATAAAACTGCATTTTTATATTTTACCTTCTGGTATTGGTAGCACTGTGAAACTAAGTGAGCCATTCAAGGCACACTTAAGATTCTATTAAAAGAATTGCTCCATTTTTATGTAAATGAAAATATGAATTATCATATTTGAATTATGATACTGCAAACATTACGGTACCATCTCAATAACAACTGTAAGTCGGGCAAAGGTTTATGACTTTATGGTTTATTTTAAGCCATTCTCAGGTGCTATAATTATACTGAAGAGGTAAAGTAAGGATACTGCAAAGTTAGGATGACTGACTTTGTTCAGGCAAAACAGAGTTTGAAATCAGAGTTAAAATCTGAAAAAGAAAGGTTAGTTGTTTGTCTTTAAAAGGTACAGAGTAAAGTCTCATAAAATTCCACTCATTTTTGAAAGAGAGTGAATTAAAATAATGATTAAGCCTATTGACATGTTTGCATTTTCTTCCTCAAGCTGAAGACCTTTATTTCTGTTTGTTTTATCTCCTCTAGAAGAGCCTTTGCCATTAGGCTTCTAAGTTTACTTTCACAGCATCACATCTATGAGAGAATTTTATCTAATGATACCTAGAGTATCACCACTAATAATGTTATTTTTTTTATTTTTTTTACTATTGTTCTTTTTTTTCAATCAATAAATAATAAGGACGTTGGATAAACAAACATTGCAATCAAAATAGGCAGCTCTTCCTTGTTCTGGGGTGTCTATTGAAATGATTTAAAGATACTTCAGGACTTTAGGAGGTTTGGTAGGAGAATATAGATATAAAGCGACCTCTAAGGCTTCTTGTATCAATGCGCAAAATCTGACATAATACTCAGGAAAAATTGTCTTCTGTGGATAATTCAGTTCTGCATGGCAACAACTGGTGTGTTGTAAAGACTTAGTTGCACAGCATTGTGTGGTCCTGCTTCTAAAATATGTTTACAGACTGCTGAGAGTAACTTCTTTTTCTACTTTTCTTTTTCTCTGTTGCAAATGTGTCATACAAAGGTAAATGAGCTGGAAAGAATGCAGTTCCTTTGCTTAATAAAGGGCTGTTGAGTAGATTCACAGAGCAAGCTGTGTGGTGGTATTTCATTCAAAGCACAGACCTGAAGATTAGCAGCTATTTAACTGTACCTATTTAACTAGTTTTTGCAAAACACAACAAGAAGGTCTGAAAGGAAATAATGATTTAAGCACTTTTTTCCTGTGTAGTTTTTAGTTCTACAACAAGCAAATACATGAGGCTGCAAACAGCCCCTTTGCAAACTGGACTTCAAAGATCCACAGGAGTTTTTTTACGGTTGTTACCTATTGGTTACACACCATAATTAACTAGCTCAATAGTCATAAAGTATTGCTGAGCTTGCAGTTTTTCTCAGATCAAATCTTGTGTTGCTCCATGCTGTGCAAATAACTTTCCGTTGAAATCTCCAGAGCTGTTAAATGTACCGGGCCAAATTCTGCTCTGAGATGTGCCTTAACAAGCTTCCCAGCTGACAGACCATTCCTCATCTCCATCCTCAGTACACACTCCTTTTCCTCAAAAATCACCCAAAAAAAACCAAAAAACCAAACAAACCAAAACCAAAACCTCCTTCCCCCTAAAAAAACCCACATGCCTCTCCACTGAAGGAGCAGTTGAAAGCAAAGCAAGCAAGGAAGGCAGACTGAGCTCACTGAAGAACTGAAAGGGAGTTACTTTCATTCCTTTTACAAACCTTCTCTTATGTATTCTTCCAAATGAATTTGGAAAAGAGAACTTTGTGAGAATTCTGAAAGATAACTTGTTAATGACAGAAGTCTTCCTCATTATTTTATACATTAACTTAATATATATTTTCTTTTTTTTATGTGATCCTTCATGAAATTATTAGGGAAAAATAATTATGAATATGTTTTATATTTTTTTTCTTTAGTAGGGCAGTTGAATTTTGCTATAAGCAATTTATTGGAAACTCTTAATAAAATAATTTCCCCCCTATATTTTTGTCCAATGCTTTCATTTAAAACAATATACTAACAAATCAAATTCTCAAACATTTTAAATTAGCAATTTATTTTTAGTTTATGATGTAGTTATTAAAATTATAGGAAATTTTTGACTAAATGAATTTATAGTACAGAATTATATAACTGAGTTTCTGAATAAGTTAAATAACTTTGTGAGTTGGATTATTTGAAAAATTTGCGAAGAATGGTGCAAACAAAATCATAGCCTCTAACTAGATTTCAGTGATTGTAATATAGTTTTGATGGGCTCAGCTGACCAAGGCCTGTAAACATTATAGAATAACTTTAATTTCCAGAATAAACTAAATCTGGGAATACCTCTGCTTGCAAACATAGGAAATAGAGTGCACGTGAGAGTAGGCATAGACACATGCACTCACCTGGGGCAAATGGTATTTGATAGGATGGGATTTGTGCTGTTTGTCACCTAAACCTGTGGTCTTAAATAAAAATAAGAGATCTTGAAGCTGGTGTTTTCTTGATATCTGCAGGAGAGCAAAATGCTTCAGCAAACTCTGTGCTGCGCTTGAGGCTGGCAGAAAAATTACATAAGTATTCTTACAGTGACTGTGGTAATGATCTGTCTTGGGTAGATTCCTCAGAAATTGGTAGGTGTGTTTCCAGCATCAACTTCTACCTTAAAGAAAAATAAAATTTGTCCAGCAGACATAGGAAAAAATTCTATCTCCTCTTCCACACCTTTATCAGAGAATTTTGTTCTTAAGATCACTTACCTTACAAACTACTGTGAATAACATCCTGTCTCTGACTGCTTTGTGCTGACTCTGGTAGGAACAGCAAATGAGGACTTGAGGTGCCAGATAGTTGTAGATGTGCTGATGGTGAAGGCTGGCCCATTGATGATGAGTGTAGGCAATGGATGATAAAGTACAAATGCAAGAGGACAAAATCTTGTGTCCTCAGGAGACATTATGAATGAATGCAACATGATGGCTGGTATCAGAGTTTCTGATCTCAAGGAAGTAGCAGTAGAGCTCAAATGAAAAGAAGAACATAAATTTGTGAACAGCTATAGGGTTCCCTGGGCAACAAAAGTGTATGAGGCAAAGGAAAAGTTTGTGTAAAAACCAGAAGGTTAATTTATGTGTTTAGGATCATTGCAGACTCTAAGGGCAAAAGTGTTTGCCCCCTGCAGCACTCACCCAAGCCTCCTCTGATCAGCACTGGTGGTCTTCATCCATTCCCTTGGGACTGCTTTCCTCTTTGGGTCTCATATATTTGCAGGGGCTTTGGGTCCACCTAAATTTGCAGGAGAAGATGAAATTTAAAAAAAAAAGTTTGAAAGTATGTTAACAAGGATTTTCTTTGGACTTACAAAAGGAAATGGGAAGCAATTTTAATTGCTGTTTGTCTTTTATCCATCCTAATTGATCTGTTTGTCCCTCTATCTTCATATTATTGCGTATCTACTATGAAGAGGGGAAATGGAACTTACCAAAAATGGTTAAAAGTCAGTCTGAAATTGAGAAAAATGACATTTATTGGCAGAAGGGAAATGTTACAAGTGAAGCAGTTGAAATAAAGCCATATGTATGGAAGGTAAAATAAGGTAATAAAGCGTGGGATGAATGGTAATAAAAAGACCAAAGATTCCAAATTTGAACAATAGAAGCAGAAGTCAAACAGTCAGCATGTAGCGGATGGAAAGAATTAGTTTAATATGCTGGCAAGGAGGCTGTAAAATTCTGTGAAAGAAATGGAAGTAAGCCACCATGCTGAACTGGACTGAAAAACCACTGAAAAAGGATACTTTGATGTAGATTTGCTGGGGGTATCCTGTGGGGCAGAGGTAGGGGAGAAGAGCTAGAGGCAGTGATTTCAGAAGATGGAAATAATGTGCTCCTCTGAGGAATTCAGCAATGAGAGCTGTAACATATGTGGTCATTCTGTAATCTTAATAAGCACCTTGCTGCCCTAAGACTAATGCTTTGCTTACCTTTTTACTTTTTACTTTGAGAGAAATTGGAGAAAATCTCAAGCTCATAATTGCCAGTGCATGTTCCCAATTTCTATATTCAGCCTCCATGTTTTCAGTCATTAAAACTTCCTTCCCACAGTTTCCTCTGTCCTATGATCCACATCTGCCTCCCAGTGTCCTTTGTGATGAGTCCAGCAACGGCTATTTTTTTCAGTTGAGGTTTGAATTTGGGGGTGTGTCTGTTGCTTGGATGAAGCTTTTGCTTTGAGGACTAGTTGGGACAGTTTATCAAACGCAAGAACAGTTCTATTGCTTTTTCTACAAGGGTAGAGTATGCACATATGCACATACATACAGATGTAATGATGTCCCTTAACAAAATCATGTATGCCTTTTATCCCAACATCAAGAATCAATTTAAGCCATTACACAGCAGGTTTTGTGTTCTGTGGAAGGCACAGCTGCTCAGGCCCTGTATGTATTTCTTTCATGGCGTTATTAGCACTGTTTCCTGCATTTTACAGGCTTGTAGCTAATATTTGAAAAGCTAGAAAATGTACAGTAAATGGCAGCTTTTTGGCACTGACCAGAAATCCTGATGTTATATATGTTACTGAAGACCTAGAAAGATACAGAAAAGGGAGTGCAAGGCAAAGCCCTATATATGGAAGTATGTGTAATAAAATGTCACTTTGATTAATATTTTTTTTTCAATATACCCTGAATGAAAGTTTTGAAAAAGTATTTCAGACTGTAATTGCAGAAACTGAACTGTCTGTATTTCTAGCTTTGGACACAAGGTCTTCTTGAGTTTATTACCTCATAAATAGACCTTTTCCAAGATAAAATTATTAAAAACAATTAAAAAAATCTAGCACATTTCTTTGGCTGAATTCCATGTATTTTTGAAATTCCACCTTTAATGTTTTGTGTTTCTCTGACTCGTTGCAAGTATATTTAACCTTTATGAATAATTAATAAATAAGTTATGTTGTTATGTGTTTATAAGGAATAGAAATAATACATAGATTTTTCTATATAAAATAAGCTTGAATTAGTCTGACTTAACCTTGCTGCAATTACCTTAAGGTAAAATCAAGTCTTCAAAGAAAAGATTTGATTTTAATTTTAATGGTGCTCCTAAACACATGATTAATCCTTCTTCTTGGCTCTTTAATATCAGTAATTTACAGTTTTATTTAACACCTGTGCTTAAACAGGTCTTCTTTTTGCACCTGCAATTATTTATGCAGATATTACACAGAATTCTTCACTTTCAGTTAGTTGTAGGAACACTTATGTCAGAAGAAGTCCATGCAAACACCTAAACTTAATGTGTACCATGTCTTCATATACACTGATATTACAATTCAGGGAAATATCATTTTGTTCCAATAAAAAATAGGGTCCACAAAGACTTGCACCAGCAATATGAGGTACAATTTAATCTCTGCCCTTATTTTGTCCTCCAAATTATGTGCTGAAGAGGACTAACACATTAAAAAAATGTTTCAAAGCAGAAATAACTAGTGACATCGTAATTAAACTGACAGCTGTCTGTTGATCAATATGGAATGACTGAAATTAAACAGCCTCCTAGAAGAAATACAGAATTAATGGCCAAGAAATGGTCATAATAATGAATTCTAGTGGACTACAGAGAATGAGCCTCATATATGGGTGAAATCATCACTGTAAGCAAGTCTAAAAAGCCAGTTTAATTATGTTCCATTTATTGATTTTATGGAGACACAAGTAAGGATTTGCCATATGCGTATATCTTTGCAATGAATCACTACTTCTTTTAAGCTTCTGGTAGCAAAAGTGAATAACTGTATTGTAAAGAAAAGATGTAGCTGCCACATTTTCAGTCTCCATGATAAATACATCCCTCTTTCAGTGTCTCCTGTGACAGATATTTGCTCCTTCCTTCTTAAATCTTGGTATTTTTTACCTTTTTTTTTTAACAAGTCAAGTCCTTCCTGTTACAGATCTCTTTGAACATCTTCTATAGGTAACTGTTTTGCCATGTCCCCTCGATGATCTCTGCTACTTGCACCCAACACAATAGGGCCAAACCTTAACTGGATAAATAGTATCAATGAATATTTTAAAACTGGTCATGTCAATAAGCCTACAAGATTGCCATTCACCAGTATTAAAGGAAGATTCTGATATGATTTTTAAACCCTCAATAATGAAATAATTTAGATCTATTTTTGAAGCCAAGCTTGCTGGAATAAAACCATAACCATGTTTTTCTATTTTTTTTTTCTTTTTCCCTGTTACCCCACAGAAAATTACTTTCCTAGTTATTGCAAACTACTTTTCTTAGTGTCTTTAGCAAAACGTATGATGAAAAAATTGCCAACTGCAGTGTGGAAGAATAACTTGTAGACCAAGTAAAATTTTAAATAGCTAGTGTTATTTTAACATTTGATTATCACTTGCAGGGATTGCAGCACTAATGACTTGCAGCACTGAATTTGGTATGTCAGTGGTGAAATCTGTCTTCGACTTTGCAATAAATCTGTCTGTACTCAGTGTCCCTTTTTGATTTTCTCAAGTGCTTGGGGGTTGCTGCTTATTATTAAATATCTGAAGAATTCTCAATCTAGTCTTTCACACCTGACATAAAACTAGCACATCCCTACTTCTAATCATAACTAACATAACTAATTTTCTTGCTTATCCAGTATTTGACAAGTTTTATTTTGAATTACCCTCATTCATCCAATTATAACTGTAGAGGAAGAGAATTTGTCAGAAGCACCACTATCGGACCCACATACTACCTTGGAGGAGGGGATAAGGAGGAAGTGAAACCTCTGTACTAATTGCTAGACTAGTATGTCTTGACTTGAAAAAACTACTTTGTGGCACCAAAGACTTTTTTTTCTGTTTAAAGAGACTCCTTTATACCTCTCCCCCCCCCCCCCCCCAAAAAAAAAAAAAAGAGTTCCCACATTGGAAAGCTCACTTGTTCTTTTAAATGCCCATATCTATCAGTCTGCCTTATTAAAAATCTGGTCTTCCTTATGCATGTGGACCCTCACACCTATAACTGTTTCACTTCTGAAGTAGCTTCTTGTTGACTAATAGAGTAGACTGAGATTAGTTACCCATTCCTTTGCTGTATAGTTCTCCTGGGTAGTCAAACAGGTTTACAGAGGAAAAAAATTAGTGTTTGTTTAGTGTTTGCTTTGGGAAAAGCACGAGAGACTCACTCAGTTTTGGTATTTTGTGTTGTAGCCTTACTTCACACAGTGGTTTTCAGGAACATCTGTTAAGCATGTTCATGTCTGAAAGTTTTAACTCACAGTGGCTGCACAAATCACTTTCATTAGACCTGTGGCAGCATTTTTTCTATGGTTGTCAATATATTTTTAATCTGTACTTTCTTACTGGAAAGACTCTATAATGAAAATGAAAATAGAATATGAGTGGCCTTACCAGGATCAGCCAAAAATTGGTCTGTTCTGTCTTTCCAGCCCTGATGCTTCCAGCTCAGAAAGTATTTCTTGATCTTATGTTTCTCTGTATTTAGAAATGCAGCTGATTTCTCTTGATTGTGCCCAGTGTCTCCTTGAATTCATATGAATTTACAGGATTCATGTTATCTGCAGTATGAAATTCTACAGCCCAAATGCATTTTGATATGAACTACCTCCTCTATTTGCCTTTTTCTTGAATGTACAACTATTTCAGTAGAGCCCCGTCAGACCTATGGTGTCAATCCTTATGCAGTGAGTTGTATTTTCCTTAACCACCTCTGTCTCTAGTGTGTCTGTTCGCATAGATCAGTCATGTGTTTTTAAAGCAAAACACCCCCTTGTTCTCCCTTACAGTCCTGTAATTGCTTTCAGATAAAAGTGCAGCAGGTGAAGAGCTCCAGGTGTGCACCTAATGCAGCTCCACCTGCTGATGAGTGTCCTGGCAGTGGGACCAGGCAAGAGGCAGTTTGGAAAAAGTCCCCCTTAAAACTTGTATCCTGTGAGTGTAAGCACCAGCTATTTCACTCCACAAACCTGCAAGTTAAAAAACCCACATCTCCTGTCTATCAGCACATCTAGACTCCCATTCATTTAGATCAAGAAAGCTTCTTAGCTCTCACTATCTACTGCTACATCCTTGAAAACCTGAATTAACTCAGGAAAAGCAGCATCTTGCTGATTCCTAGTGACTGTTGCCAAACATCACTTATCTCAGATTAGGTGACAAAAATATATAGAAAACCCAGGACTTAAAAGCACAGCATCTTTTTTCCACAATGTTTCAGCATCTTGCTATGTATCTTTAAAATAGGCGATCTCTAAAGGTGTGATTTAGCTTCAAACTGAATTAATTTGTTGTGTGCTTTCCATGCTTTTATTTTCTTATCTGAAAATGGCTAGATGTAGTTCTCCCAGAAATATCAAATTCACCTTGTCAGACTTTCATGGGTATTATTATCTACATCGTCAACTGCAATAACAAGATCAGCTGAGACCTATTTCCAGTTTCTAAAAGAACACATTTTTAATAAATATTTCTATGTTTAATCTTACATCTTAAAGAGCAGTCTCCCATTTCCAGAATTTCTAAGTGATTCAGGATGACCCAATGCTAATGAGAAGGTATAGAACACAAATCTTGTCACCTGTACTATTCCTGAAGAAAAAACATTTCTTGGTTTAAGTGTTTATGTCAATTTAGACCTTGCAGTATTGATATTTGAGGGGGTTTTGTTATTGTTTGTTTGTTGCTGTTAATTTTTTTGTTCTGTTTGTTTTGGGTTTGGTGTAATTGGTTTGAGGTACTGTTCTAGGGCTGTGAAAATTACTTGTTTTCCTGATTGAGTTGAGGAACGGAAAAAAAATAAACAAAACAATAACAAAAGGGAAAAACAAACAAACAAAGCACTCCTCAAAAGAAATACAAAATATTTTTTCCAAGGGCGGGGGGGGGAGGGGAGAAGCATACATTTGATTGAACTCTTCCTCTGTCCCTCTCTGTCTTATGAATATTTTTTTTCCGGCACATATGATAGAAAATGGCAATGCTCATGAATAGCAACTCAACCAATTCACTGCTGTCTTCTGTTCAGTGTCTATTACTTCTGTCAGAAGAGCCACCTGTTCTGTTTTGGACAGGAATGGATTTATTCTGTGAACTGTTTAAATAACTGTCTTAACTCAAGAATATACTTTTTTTAAAATTCCAGAAAGTACTAGGTTGCTCAAAAAGCAAACTCAACACATCAAAGCATCAAAGCCACAAAGTTAAAGAGCATCTTTATGAAACCAGTTTAAAATGTGAGAGCCATAGATCAATATTTAAAGCAATTGCAACACATCACCTGTACTCCTTTCTGATAATGCCCAAAGTAGGTGAATGGGTTGTCTTTGTGAATTTTCCCAAAATAAACTGAATGGAAGGAACTTAGCCTTACAGTGGTCTGTAGTTTACTAGAAGAATGAATAGGGTTCTGGAGCAATTGAGAAGCTGACATTTAAAAAAAAGAGAAATAATAAAGGGGAAAATTAATGAAATACAAAGACTGGAAATAAAGTAAATGCAGAATTTAAGGCTGAGCAGTGCACACAGTCTTAAAGGACAGTTAAAAGTTTCAAGATGTCCACTACAATAAGCAGTAATGACAAGGCATTGTGAATGCTGGTAGCATTATTCTTTTACTCTTTGGTAGCATGTATAGCACTAAATTTTACTATTGCTTGTTGCTTACTAAATATGGAAAAGTATAAGTGGGGCAATGGGTAATACAACCTTTTTTGATTTTGTTGTTGTTTTTAATGATGTGTAAAGAATAAATTATAAAATATTGAAATTATGTTGTCAATGTGACATTATAGCTTTTCTCTGGCAATTTGAGAATCATTCCTACAATAAATACAGGTAGTGTATAGTTCTGTGTCTTTAAAAAAAAAGGGCAAAAACATCCACTAACAAAAAAAACCAAAACACATTCCTGTTTTAAAAAAGATTTATGTGGTTGTAAATGTTGAATATTTTTACAGCCTACTACCATGGTCTAATTTTTTCCTCATGTTTACCAATACCTTTGTTCCTCAAGAGGAAATAAACACATTCTATTACAGAGAAGAGTCTATGAAGGATACAGGCAGCAGATTAAAGAAAAGGATGATGGCATGTTATTTAAAACAATGTTGAAATATTGTACCAGTTGGTGAATATGATTTTAAGTATGAATGAGATTTCAATAAAATATACAAAAATAGAAATGTCTGGTTTCTCAGGTTACAAAAAAAAAAAAAAAAAAAAAATCAAAGTTCCAGAATAAATTCATTCTGTATTCTTACAATATGAGAAAAACAGTTCTGTGTTACTCTGAGATAGTGTCCTTTGAAGTATCTGCTGAAAAATTGAGGTTCTAACATACTTCATCTGTGCAGCATGTTATAATTGGGGTTTTTTTCCTTTCATTTTTGGGACTCTTGAGACACCTGTAGTTCTATTTCCTCTTCTAGATAATCCATTATATTTCTTTCAAATGGAATAGATACTGTCAACGGAGCTACTTCATTTGAAGATGCTAAAATTAAAAACCTGTACAAAATAGACAGTTTACCCAATAACAAAAAATCATGGGTTAAAAAAAATCAATGCAAACAATATAAATAATAAAAATAATTCCAAATATAGATTTAATTGATAGCAACAACACCAATTTTTTGGTTAATATATGAAACTGAAAATTCTGAAGGATTTCAGAGACAATAGATTTGCATATTTAACCTTCAAAATAGATCAAAACAGTGTTTTGCTGTTGTCAGTAACACTTGCATAGCAGGGCTTATTTTAAATTGACTTGTCCAGTAAAAAAAAAAAAATAAAAGAACCCCAAAACGCTAATGCATCCACCAAACCAAACTGTTTAAGCACTTTGGTTAAATTATAAGCAGCTTAAAACTAGGGTGGGAAGGGCTCTCTTTAATTGTAACTAAATAAATCTCTTACATTTACATTAACATGCCATTAAATTTATGCGGATGGACAATATTAAACCAGAATTGCTTATTCTGACTGTGCCATTACAAAAATATTTTGATTTGGACTGAGGTCTAATCCAGATTTAAACAGGACTTTGGAGACAGAATATTTAATACTTATTTATGGAAAAATAATGTAAGGAAAGAACAAACCATAATTAAAAAAGCATTACTGAGTAATCTACTTTATCAAATGCAGAGCAGCAAATATCCCTTGACACCTTTGTGGAGGACTGAAAAAACTCCAGCAGACAAGCAAAAATCAATTAATGATTATCTCTATTAACATTATGAGAGAGGCGTAATCTTTTAGTTCATGATTCTTTCTATCATAAATACCAAAAGGAGATAGTTTGAAAGCACCTTATGTGGTTTTATAAACAACTAATCTTACCAGCTAAAGGCAGATCCATTACCTGAGTTCCCTACATTCTCTCTGGCAAGGACTTTGTTATAGGCAGAGAAAATTCAAGTAATAAGGCAATTTTAAATGATATCTGGCAGTTCTTCCCTGTAAACAAATGTGCTGGTTGAATTTGGCTGTTAATCTGTACACAAAAGTGATATTATCCTCCAGACACTGAAAACTGCTGGCTACTATAATGATGAAACAGGTGCTTACAGGTAGCAAAATGCCAGAGTGGGAAAAAGTTTGGAGAAGATTAATTGGAGTAGGGGTTAGCTTGGCAGAAATAAGTAATCCTATTTAAGAGTACTGTATCTGCAGGGCTGCAAAAATGCTTTTGTTGCAGTGAGTGCATCAGTAGGGCATGGAAGGATTGTACTAATCACCTTGACTGATTAAATAGGGTTGGTGAATCTTTCAGAGGATGGAGTGATCTAAGAACCTCATAGGTCTTTGTACATCTTTCTAAGTATTTCCCACAAGGCGTTGTAGGAGGTGAGGGGTAATTACAAAAGTTGAGAGCAAAAGGAAGAACAGGTTTCCTTTTATGTTTATTTTCTGTAGGTGTGGGTTTTTGTTTGTTGTTTATTGTTTCTGGGGGTTTTATGTATAAATATTGTACAAAAGGGTTGAAATTTTGCCTTACAAACTGAAAGTTATAATGGAACGTAAATATCTTTAAGAAAGTTACCTGATGCAAATAAAATCCTGATATTAATTCTCTTTGATTTCTAATTGGGGTTATAATTACTTTAAATGGAGCTGTGCTCTACCAGCACTGCTGCATAATTAATTTCACTTGAGGATGAAATTTCTCCTTGATAAGGCTTCTTGATGAGTAACTTCTACTTTTACACTTAAAAAACCCCACAAACAACCAGCTCCTAAAAAAAAAAAAGGCACAACAAAAAAAACCCCAAACAAACAAAAAATAACAAAAAGCACTATCAACAAAACTCCTAAAATACATTAAGAAAAAAAAAAAGCCATTAGATGTCCAAGGATCTGATAGAGTTTTTTGTCTATTATGAATGAATTTATGATTATTACTAGTAGTAGTAGTATTGAAATCTCCTTACAGTGGAAACTTTGGCATTAAACTTCGCATCCCAAGTTTCCCTCAACTAAGAATGTGGCTTTTGAAAATGGGTGTTAAAACTTCTTCCACCTCTATGATTACTCAAAAAAAAAAAAATAAATTAAGATGATAAAAGCAATCTGAACTTAAGTGCTAAAATAATGATTAATTTAAAGGATACAAACCATTGCTGGTTTCTTGGTTGACTACTTTCTGTTTTCTTACTGCAAGTGGCAAAGTTGTTAAGTATTTCAAAAGTATTTTATTCCATGTTTAGATGGTTATAAGATAAAATTTATATCTAAAGTAATTCAAACTTGATTTTTAAAACTGTTTTAGTTTCTATTAGACTCTGGTCCCACATTTATGTATTATATTATGTATATACATAATATTATATATTATGTATATACATAATATACATATGTACATAATATGTAGATATATAATAATGTATATGTATATACATTTTTATATATTCCTTTTATTTAAATGAGAACTTACTCTAGTTGAAAATAAGGACTTTGAGAATAATAGATGTTAAGAAAATTCTGCCACTGATCTGAAAACTGGTTACATTTTTAAAGAGTTATGTGTTCTATTTAGCCTTATTTATGCATACACAAATTACAAAGAAACCAGATGGAAGCTGTGTAACAATGAAATTCAAAACTAGGTGTTTTGCTGAGTCTTTGAGGTACTTCGGACATGATTCTGATTAGCAGCTCTTATTTGTTGCTCCCGAAATTGGACATTCATTCTCTTAAGTTTTAATTTCTGTGAGTGATCAGGACTGGGATTCCAGGCTTACTTAGCTGGTTACTCCATTTGTTCCATTGTTAGATTCTCAGGGTATGGGTTATTTGCACAAGTGATAAATAAGTTCTTTTTCTTGGTGATAAGTACTAACTTAGTAACTTATTTTCCTTTCACAACTATAAAAATAAATAATTAAATCTTTATCCTGATTTTAGTTTCCTGAAGAGAATCTGTTTTGACATGTATGTAGGTATCGTAGAGAAGGAAAGATGGAAACTAAAGGCCAAGGTAGAAAAAAAAATCTATCACAATTTTCCTTTATAAATGACTTACTGCAACAATTTAGGAATACATTGGCACTAAATTTCCTTCAACTGAAAATAGGGTCGGGGCAAAATTTCAGAGTTCTCAGAAGAACACAGATGGGCCTTAAGAAAAACAGGAAATAAAAAGCCATTTAAAAAAAAAAAAAGGAAAAGTCTAGAAAGACAACAGCATTTAACCTTCTCAGTTCTAGAGGAGTTTGTGTTAAATCAATACACTTTTATCCTCCTAGTGATACATGTAAGTTGTATTCAGACATCCATCTATAAATAGCAGTGACATATCCCTTATGTACTGTTGGCTGTGTAGCCCGTTGGCTCATCACTGTTGTCATACTCCAAAGCAGATCAGCATGAATGTTGTGTGCATTATAGGTTGTATCAGTAACACCAAGGGGGTTGAAATCACATAGTCTGCTAGTCCACTATTTACACTAATGTTCATCTCAGATGCTCCACTGGAACTTGAGGGAAAAGGGAATTGTGTTTTCAAGTTACTGTTATGTTGCTGTTTCTGCTCTTGTGTTGCTGTGTGTCCTGTTTTCCACACCACTTGCTTACATGGGGCACCTACCTTGGAGTGCCTACATCCCACTGCAGCTGCTGTAGAACTTGCAGAGCTCTCTAAACCATGGTCCTCATTTATTCACTGTGAATCTTTTCATAATATCAAGAATTTCTCTGTGGAAGAGATGACAAAATAAGCCTCCTATCAGCTTCAATGACATTTTAAAAATAAGCATCAGTCAGATTTCTCTATTACATTAAATACGCATGTATGTAAAAATGAAAAGTTTATGTAAAAAAAAACAATGTTTTTTGATCATCTGGTATGAGTTTCCTTAAAACTCACTTCATAGGGAGTACTGGGAGAAGGGCTGTTTTGGTGTGTTTTTGAAGCAGACTGTTCTCAATGTTTGTCTGTTCCCACAGAACTGAAAATCAATTTCTTGATTATCACTGAACTATGGCAATTTTAAGCCTGCTAGGCTATGCAAGCAAAATATTCTCTTTCTAATTTGATAATTTTCACTGTTGCCTAAATGAGTGTTATTTCTGATTGTGCACTCACCTTTTACAGAAAACTCCTAAATAGAGCAACTAGGTTTTGCTTGCAATATTTGTTTCTAAGCTGCTTGCTAATATATTTGTTTTATAAGAGGACAACACAGACTGGAATAGACCTTAAAAGGTCTTTAGACTAAACTCCTGCTCAAAATGGGATCAGGTCAGACAAGGTTATTCAGGACTTTTTCTGGCTGAGTCTTAAACATCTGAGGACTAAAATTACACAGTCTCTCTGAGAAACTTCTGTCACTGCCCACCTGTCCTTTTTGGGGAAGAGGTTTCTTATTATTTAGTTTGAACCTCTCTTGTCTGAGTATCTGCCCCGTGTGGGTTGGGCTTCCACCATGTGCCATGGTAAGGGCACAGCTCAGTCTCCCCAGTAACAACCCCATAAGCACTGGGAGGCTGCTGTGAGGTCCCTCTTCCCTGACTGAATAATCCCTGGTCCTTCAGCCTCCCCTGACAGGACAAGTCCTTCAGCCTCAAATATTCTGGCAGGTGTTCCCTGATTGTGCTTCAGTTTCTTCCAATAATTTTTAAAGTAATACGCAAATTTAAAGAAAGAAACAAACAATAAACAAAAAAACCCCAACACAAAAAAACCCAAATCAAACAAACAAAAACAAACAAACAAAAAACCACATCAAACCCCTTTAATTCCACTTTTGAAAGTCTTTATAATAAATAACCATTGTGTATTTTCTCATGTATTTTATGTTGATGTTGGTATATATAAGCATTAATTTTATATTCCTTTTGGCTTCTAGCAAATTCTTTTTGCTAATTTCTCAGGCATCTCTTTGAAATCCAACTTCTGTTCTTGTGTAGAAACTTTAAAAAATAAAAAAATATTACACTAGAAAGGGTGACTCACACTTGAGATACGATCAAATACACAAGGAGTCTTCAGTTTAAAAAACTGAAAGGAAAATCAGCCATGTTGATTTGTTCGCTTTGCGGTTTCTTTTTTAACTGGTGCAGAGAAAGCAGAAAGAGTACAATTGCTTGATGTTTTCAAGCTGGAATTAATCCAAGAGAAAGAAGGGGGAAAAAAGCCCTGTCTGATTCCTGATTTTTAGGTCACTGTGACTTCATTGAGTCAAAACTTGGTCTCAGTGGTGTGAATATTTGTGTTGGCTACTGAAATGGCCTAAAAGTTCCCTTGTGTGAAATAGGGGTAGCGCTTTTTTCTTGTGCTGCTGCTTTCCACTGCTCATGCTCTTACAGAGTTTGACTATTTGTCATTTTTACATAAGTATTGGTTGTCTGTGGCAGTGAAGAGGCTGCTGGGCAGTGATCCAGGTGCCAGAGCAGGGATTCCCCTGCAACTCCTGGAGAGCCCACAGAGAAGCAGCCGTTCCCTGAAGGACTGCAGTCCATGAGAACGATGCTGTTTCAGACATAAATGCAAAGCACAGCACCCTGCAGACTCCTATGAATAAAATTAACTGCATACCTTCTTGCCAGCCAGATTTACTGCAATATATCCTTTAATTATATAGAATTTTTGTCTCAGCAAAATTAGTTCTTCCTAAAGGAGGTCAGTACAAATCCAACTATAGAATACAAACCAGGGATAAATATACAAGCCTAACTACAATCTCTTGCACTCCAAGAAGGTCTCTCAGCTTTTCAGTTAGGCCAAGGACAGAGAAGCCACCTCACTGAGGGAAATTGTGATGTATTGGGCATTGTATCTGGTGCACTTTTTGTTAAATAAACCTCTCTTTTAAGGTGGACAATGATCTGGTTTCAGAGATTGAAGGGCTTTCTAAGGAGATTTATCAGGGTATGAATGTCAAAAGTTTTCAATAACTACATATAATATTCTTGTTCCCTCTGTCTCAGTCTTTAAATCATTTTAGAAATGTTTTCCATTTCATCCCTTTGTCACAAGGTATTTGCAAAAATGTTTAGAGAAGGATTGTACAAATCCATGGAGCATCCATTCTTGTTCTTAACTACTTATAATTACATGCTTCTAATTTACTCACCTTGTGAAATAAAGTTCCAAAAAAAAGTTCCAGTGGTACCATTTAGGATATGAAATGGCAAGTTAAATGCCTCAGAATCTAAATTTATAGAATCAATATTCCCTGAAGAAATAAAAAAGAATCTTGTATTCTCAACAAAAATTGCCCCATTTTCCTTTCCTAAGCCCTGTAGTTTGCTTGTTCATGCTAATTGGTAATAATTAGAACGTCATACCTTAAAAATTTGTTAATTTCTTATACCTTTATTACTCCTGTGCTGGATTTGTGTGTGGTTTGTGTCACCCTGCAAAATTTTCCAGTTATCTGTATGTGCTGGTTTAAAGGTGAACCAGCAGGGGAAATTAACTCACCATGAGAGAGATTATAAGTCAGAGGCTAAAATTTAATAATAAAATTACAATAAATAGACTGACACAAAGAGAAATTGCTTTCAACTCATAAAACCTAGTGTTATAACCCAGTGTCCTGGGGCCCAAACCCAAAGGGGTTTGATAGCCCTTGTGCTGAGACCTGCGTGGTTTCCCCCAAGTCCAAAGCAAAAAGAAGTGAGAAACCTGCTGGTGCAGGCAATGGCTGTAATCTGGTCGAGAGCAGTGATCTCCTCCTGTTGAAGTTCCTTCTGCTGCTCTGGATCTGACAAGAAATTCCCAAGGCCTTCTTACCCACCCTCAGAGAGCACCCAGTCCCTCCCCTGGGTGGGGACTCACACAATGGGTGATAAACTCTGAAGCCAGGGGGTGTTGTTGAACTGTTGATGGCCCCTTAGCAGCCACGCCCCCTCAGGCTGGGTGTGAAGGTGATAATGACTCCCTGGGCAGCTGCTGCTAATGGCCCATTGTCCTTGGGGAATGAATAGAGGGGGTAGAATACACAGCTTTGATCACCCTCACAAAGTGTTAGCTGGTCCCTCCTGCTGAACTAGGACACTGTATCACTATATTTACTATTAAAGCATTAACAGCACAGTAGCTCCCTTTTTGTTGTCTGAAACACTGACTGGGTGCCAAGATATTCAGGCCCAGGGATTTGAAATTTCTTGACCTTAACTTTTCCCTAGTTAGTCATAGTAACTGTTTTGTAAACAACGTTTTTTATTCATATGAGACAGACCTCTAAATTTTCTTCAACTGCTTATATTATTTCCTTCTCATAGTGTACTGTGGCATTCTTTTTATGATATAATTAAACTCTCTTTTCTTAAGTAAAATTTCTCTAAGGATATCAGCTTTTCTCCTGAAGTCCTCTCTCTTTACAGTAAGCTTTTTTTTCCTCTCTTTCCCCCTCTTTTCTTTTTAACCTAGTGTAGCCTTTAATCATTCAAATAATGTGAGGTGCCTAGAACTTCTTCATACAATTTTATTACGTTTACTGACTGTCATTCAGATATCTTTTTTATTGGTATTTTTTCAAATTTAATTTAAACCATAATAACATTTACTTCAGAAAACAAGTCCTCACTGAAGCATGAGAATATATTGCATTTTTAGCAATAGTTGTAATTGATTCACGAACTATTGCAGTACTAACTCTTAATTTGAGGCTCAGTTACTTGTTTTCTGCCTAAGTTGTGCCTTGTTATGTTAAATAGAAAATGAGAGTGGAAGAGGCTTCAGCAGATATTTATAAAACATGCTGGCTTCTCTATTGAGAGAGATCCCAGAAGGGAAGAGGAAAAGCTCCACAATGAGGTGAAAGAAACAAATCAGTATGTAGCCTTCTACAGAAGGAATGGGAAATGAGAAAGTCTGAAAGGAACAAAATGCTAAGAACCTACAAACAGTGTGATTGTCTCAATGACATTTAAAATAGATTTCTGAAACCTCCCAAACAGGGAATTGAAATGTTACCTTGAATTTTAAGCAGTATATATTTATGTTAAGGAGACATAATGATCATAATAAAACCAGTTTAATAATGGATTTGTTCTTTAAACTGCTTGAGATAGGCAACAACACAAGTTATGTCATATATTAGTTGTAACTATACTGTTACAGAGATGTTGCTCTGCCTCTTATTTACTAAACAGGCTAAGTTTGAGTGGCAGTTAAAGTAGAAGAGAATAGCTTTTTAAAAGAATGCTAAAATATGGCCTCTCACTTTTTCCTCCAAAGTTTTAGTGAAGTAATGCTGATCTTGTAGTTTAATGCTGTAAAAGACAGCTTCTTCTAGCCTTAATATTTTTATTTTAAGGGATTACATTTTAAGCTTTCAAAACCATAAACTAAGCTTTTTAAATATAGACATCCTTTCTAAATAACAACGTACAACAGGGTCTTGGTACATTGACTTGTAACTTTTTTTTTTAAACATACTAATCAGTGACATGAATTTGCTGCAGACTTCACTTATTCCCTTTGTATCAGTGAAGAATTTGGTCAGCAATGCTGAAGATGGAAGTTATGTGCCATTATTAGTGTATAGTGCAGCCTTTGCCTTCCTCCAAGTGTGTGTAGTGTTACTCAGAAGTAACCATATGTTCTATTAGCTGTTTGTAGCCATTGTTCCAGCATGAGACACAAAGATAACTTTAAGTCCCTGGATTTGAGAAAGGCTTATAGGTTTAGAAAAATATTGACATTAAATTCGGCAAAAATGGAAGGGGAAAAAATGAATTTCCTTAGGGATTTCACAAGGGGTTTGTTTGTTTGTTTTTCTCTCTGCTGTAATTGAAACTGATTTTTTTCTACAAATCTGTCATGCTTTAACTGAGATATACTCTTGCTCCATAAAGTGTCAGGCAATAATATTGGCTGAGAAACAAGCCTGCCAGTTATGTGAATGTCCATGCCATGATCATACAAAAGAAAACAGATCTACATTAGTTATAGCTTTGTAAGCATTTCATAATTATCTGAGTTCATATAGAAGTGCATGTTTGAGTTTATTCGTTTTCTGTAATAACATATATAAAAGTAGAACTACTTGGAGTACCATTCACATACTACCAATCTTAAAGTCTAACTTGGCATCAGAATGTCTTCAAAGAAGGAGAGTACATAGTTCATTACTGCCTCTGAATTCATCATTCCTAACACTGCACAGCTTGGGGCATGTCGGACTTCACAAATTAAACAGGTAGTCTTGATCTGTTCCAGGCTGGTACACCTGCAGTATAAGCACCTGGCACACAGAAAAGTGCCACAGGGGATTCATTAGGTGGCATTTTCCTTCTGAAGCAGCATTGATTAACTCCATGTTATGCTAATGAGCTGCTGGAAGCACTATCAGTCAGCAAGATGGGGAATGGGCAGATAGAGGAGCTTTAAGGACAGTATGATCTTCTAGGTTTTGATCAACATTTTTGCTTCTTAATGAAGGGTTCAGGATGGGGTTTTTTAGGTTTTGGCATTTGTTTGTCATTGTTTTTCCCCCCTCTATGTTTCTATATTATGTACTTAAATACTTTAAAGTAATAAATTATGCCATTAAAAAAAAACCTTTAGCTGAAATCCACTAAACCATGTTTTAGTGTTTTGTCCTGCTTTTGCCACGGAGTTAGCTTTACTTTGCTACAGGGCATGTCAGCTATTGTATATATTTCAGATTTGCTGGGAAGGGAACTTTGCGAGGCAAGTCATCCTTACCCTCAGACTGTAATTACAGGTGCATAGTGTACATACACAGTCTTCCTCCACAAGTGGTGCAGTCAAGCCCTGTGCTCACCCAAAGCCCCGTGGACCCTGGAAGGGTTGCGCATTATTAATGTCCATATTGGTCAGTCTGTTGTACCAGAACTACTGGGGGATTCATTTGCAGTTTTGCAATAACTGTGTAGCAATACTTTTCAAGCCCAGTAAGGAATTGGACTGATAGAACTAGATTGTCTAAAACAATGAAACCCCTTCCTTTAGCTCTATTTAGCTCCAGTAAAATTTCCAGCCTCTCTTAGTGTTCCTAACTCCGCTACACATTAGCAAGGATCTGTATAATGTTGCCTGTATCTTCTGCTCTATATCAATGTACAGATAGTATTATATAGTGAACACTACAGAAAAGTAGAAGTATGGTCAGACTTTGATTAGCTCATCTAAATAGCATTGGCTTGTGTTAGTCACAGAATTACTAATGCTGGAAAAGATCTTCAGATCATGAAATCCAAACTTTAAGAACGACACCAACTTCATTTTGAAGATGACATCAGCTTCCTCTTCTATCACACAAAAAATCTCCATAGACTTGCAGAAGAGAATTCAAAACTTTTAACTGGTTATACATATATTTAAGTGTGCATTTAAAAACTATGTTTTAAACTTCGGAAGGAGTTGATGTAATCCTGTTTCTTGATTTGAATAAGTGACAATTTGAATTAATTTAATATCAAACTAGTGGGGTTTTTTCTTTCAAAAGGAAAAATTGAATCACAGTACAAAAATCACAAACAAGCAAACAAACCCAAACAAACAAACAAAGGGTTTGGACCATGAACAGAATGGTTATTTTGGAGAAATCTGCTTTGAGCTCTGAAATGATTCTGAACTTCATTTGAAGGGAGGAGATGAAGTGGTCTATTTCTTGCATACATGTGTGTTTTACTGTTTCTGTTTGTTTGGCTTTGGTTCTTAAAAAAGCAGGGGAGGAGGGAGGACCAGAGGAAAGGAAGGTGGAGGCAACAAGCCCAAAATGTAATAAGGTACACACAATAACTTGCATTAAGTTATTATCTAAGTTGAAGAAATTAATTAATTCTGGGTGGAAATAGTTTATTTTCCTATTAATAATCTTACTATCAAACATTGAAAAGAAATTAAAAGCAAAAAAAAAAACCCAACAACAGCAAAACCAGAAAACATACAATTACTCTTCAAAAGAAAATCTGTACACTTGAGGATACATATCCCTTTTTTCCATATTAATTTGAAAGGTAGAGGAGCACATCAGTTCAAAATGGGTGTCAGTCATCTGTAAAAAGCTACTGTATGATATAAACAGAATGACAGATATGGATTAATTTGCTTTACCTTTGAAGCACCTCAAAAGAAGGGGATAATGATTGTCACATGTGAGGAGATTATTTATAATTTCAGACACATTTTCTCTTATGGCAATAGGAACATTGATTTGACAATCGAGATGAGCATAGTCTTTGCTATAAGCTCAGTAAAGACCAGAATTTCTTTTTCCAAGCTTCTTGGTATATGACTAGTGTAGTACATGAATGAGAGTTTTCTGCCAACCAGGATGATTAGGATGAAGGCAGTAAAACTATTCATTTTCCAGGGACCCAAACTTGCTGTACTCTGTGGTAATACAAATATAAGCATAGTATTTTCTTATAAACTTGCTGTATGCAATGCATGTGTACCTGGGTTGTTCTTCCTGAATGACACGTGGAGTATCACTGCAGTGATATTTTTCGTAAGTGAATTTTTAATGAGGTGGTTTATGTCTCTACTGCTGCTTCAAACCCATCAGTGAGAAACAGCATCTTGGAAAGACATTGTTTTGCATAGAATTACTCATGTACAAAGAGAATCTGGTCAAACTTGGCCTAATGTCACTGAAAAGCCAGCCTTGAAAGGCCAGAGAACATCATGATGTTACTTTGTGTGTGTCAGTGTTTTCCTGTGATCATAGCTCAACTAGTTGCCCTTGCAGGGGAGCCGGAGATCAAGAAGGACCATAGGAGATAAATTTAGCAGCTTATGATTTAGTGTTCTGAATGCTACCTTGGTTTAAACAGTGGAATGTGGTGAGAAATCTGCTGTGGATGCCTGAATGCTCATGTTTAATTTAATTTTTGTTTAAATTTCATTTCTTTTTATTGCTCACTGGGAATTGAGGTGGACTTGTTTAGTATTGGCTGAGGGATTCCTCTAAATATGCCTTTTGGTTTTATATGTTTTCTAGTCATCTGCCACTAGTCTCTGTTGGAGGTGAGTTAATAGGCTCTTAAGTTCATTTTGCCCTTTGTGCTAGGTGCTCACCAGTCAGGAAAATTTTGTGTGATCTGTAAGATATTGCAACAAAAATGTTCACAAAACCTTTTATCATAACATCAACATGCCATTCCAGTTTAACTGCCATTATTTCAGTGGAGATGAGAAAAGAGCTGCTTTGCTGTTAGTTACATATCTGTTAAACAAGTTTTAAAGTCTTTGCATCTGTAGGCCCTTTCTTCAAGAGGGGGATTAAAAGAGCAAGCTGCAAATTAAAACCATAACTGCCAGTAATGACGTTCAAGGGACTAAAAATAGTTTTCTCTTTTTAGAGAAAATTTTTGTGGACAGTCCCACTCATGTAACCAATCACTTATGGTCTTATCCACCTAATTTTTGTTGTGTGTATGTTTTTCACAGTATGAATGTCTTAAAAAATACATAGTTGCTGCAGATCATCAAACTGAGGTTTTGTTTTGGTTTTTTTTGGGTTTTGTTTTTGTTTCTTTTTTTTTTTTCCTTAGAGTTAAAGGAATGGTAATAACAGTTTTACAATAGGGGCACTACAGCTTCAGCTGCTGTACAGTAATCGCTGTGCAGCACAAAAAGAGGAGAGGCAGATGTCTTCAGGAACTATTTCAGGAAAGGTATAAAACCCTTGAACACCTGGAAAAAAATATTGCATCTCCTTATTTCACACCCTTATCTCTTTAGCTAATGTGATGTATTTCAATAACTTATGCAGTTGACCTAATTTGCTATAGAAAGATTGTACTAATCAACAAGCTCAGCTGTGCAGGGTTCCAGCCAAGGCAACTTTAGGAATGGGTATAATTGGATAGAAAGCAATAGTTTTATATATCAGCCATTCTTTCCCCTTCTGGGAAGTTTCAATCTCTGTCAATGCTGATAGATAGGTGATAGATGCTATTAATTTTGACATGCCCCCATCATGTGGAGAAGAGGGATGCACAAACAGGGATAGTGTTATGCATCACAGACTTAACACAAACAGGTTTTCTGAGCAACTTTTAGATAAGTTCTACAAAACTATAATTTTGAACTTTTCCCCTGTCCCTTACTTTTTTCCGTGAATCAGGCAGGATATTGTCATGAAAATTATCTTATTAAGAATATTTCTTAATAGAAATTAATTTGAGGTGGATTCTGTTCTAGTTGGTGGTTCTTTTTGTTTTCTTTTGGGTTGAGTTTTATTTTATTTTGCTGTTTTGTTCATTTATTTTTTACAGTAGTGCCCAAGTATGAGTAGTTTGTAGTTACTTATGCATCCATATACAGAATTTTGCATTTTGCTGCTGGACTTCTTTCTGTCCAGTGTTTTGGTTCATATTTTCTTCCTTAAAACATATCACAGTCTGTCTTGTAAAGGACAGTAAATCTTTCCATAAATCCTGAAAATAAATCCTTCCAATTTTAAGAAGTTTGTAAGACCTGGTGACTCCTTAATGCTGGATTCCTTGCATTAAATGAAAAGTTTTAATGGATTTTTAATACTTGTATAAACATGCACATTAATATTGTATGTTGCAGAGATATGAAATCTTATTAGGAACACATTCTAAAGGTGGCGTGCATTACAAAATGAAAAATTAAAGAAAAATAAACCTACTGCTATTAATGGAAACCCATCTGTGCTATATGCAGTATTTCCTGCTCCTCAACACTAAATTTATCCATTTAAGGTATTTCTAAGAACTTCATCATCACAATATTAAAATACCAAACTATTTTTCCTAATACATGTCACAAAATATTCACTGTAGGAATATTATTTCACATTAGAGTTGTGAAGTAAGAAAAAAAGTACTATTTTTAGGACTTTTTAATATATATTTTAATATAGGTTTTATTTTATCTTATTCAGTTCTATGTTCATATTTCATTTACCATTTAACTTAAGTTCATAGTAAAGCTACAAAATAAAACTCTTAAAAGTTTTCAATTTTTTAATATTTTATTTTTTTTAGTAAATCTAAATTTTTTTGTGTGTGCAAAGCAAGCAGGTCAATGCACCTAATATTCTGTACAGGTCTGAAACAACATGCAATATTTAGTGTGTTGAAAATTGGCAGGGGACTTCTATGCTAAATTTAAATCTAGAAAACTCAGTAAAACTAGAGCAAGTTAAGTTGTTAAGCATTAATCAAGTGTCTCCATAGTGACAGGTCTGTACTGAAAGTGCTAATTCATGGGGGGAAATTAGTTTTTGTTTTATGGGGGTAAAAATACAAGGTTGAGGCAAGATTTACAAAACTCCTTAACAACACAAACCTTTTTCTTGGGGATAGCAAAATGGAAAAACTGAGGAACATTGGGTCATGAAAGTGAATTATAGTATTTAAGTTTTTGGCTGACCGATTACATGGAATAATCCTGAAAATTTGCTATTCTTGGAGGGTTCAGAAAAACAGCTGAGGGCAAACCATGGCACCTGTTCATCCACTTCACGGGTCAAACTCCGTGAATGCTTATACCCATAGTTGTATGAAAGCAGTGTTTGCTTCTCCAAACCTTTAGATAATCTCAAAAAGAGTAACCTGAATTATCATGTCAATATTTTCAAAATAAAATCAGTCTGATGTGTCTAAAAACTATTTTTTGTCTTTATGTGTGTGTTATAGGGTTACCTAAGTGAGCCTAAATTTAGGCTATAAATCTAGGGGTAGGCCTGGAGCTGTCAGCTGACTTGGGCTAGGCTGAGCTAACAGCTGACAGTTTCTAGCCAATAATATTGTATTCTATACCATATTATGACATCATTCTCCAGAGGAGTAAAAGCCTGGGTAGGAGTGGCTTAGGCAGGCACTCCTTAGCCTTCCTCTCAGGAGGACGCATGATGCTGTCCCAGGGGGGATTGGGAGGACCAGGCCCACCACTGGTTCACCAGTTATCTCAGGCAAGTAAAATGTGTTGTTCTGGTTCTCTCCTTTCTGCTTGGGTTTGTCTCCCTGGGGACTAAGTCTTTTAAAGTAATTTGTATTTAAGATAGTAGAATTTGTATGTTTGTTAGGAAGTGGGGAATTGTTCCATGTTGTTTCTAACTTGTGTGCACGTGATTGTACTCTTCTTTTAATTTTCTCTTTCTTTCTGTAAAAATACATGTGGTGGTAGCATAAACGTAATTTGAAGGGGTTTTTTTTCCCATTTCCTTCTTCTTCCTTTCTTTGGTGGGCAGAAAGAGGCTTTTCTCTATGTACCTGGGGGGGGAGGGAGGGGATTGACAGTTTGCCAGCTCAAACCAAGACAGATAATGGTGGAGAATGCGGACACAATCAGGGACGCTGGCAAGTGTCCTAGAGGGTTGGTAGAGTTCCCGGGAGCATTGTTTTAGAAACATACCTTGCTATCTCCAATGTTTTGGTACATCCAAAACAAATAATATAAACTATGTTTTCTTGCTACTGGGTGCTTGCTTTAACTGTTTCACTGACTGTCGTTGTAAATTTTAAACAGCTCCAATTGTACCTGCTGCCAGTGTATCCTCTGCAAAGAGAAGCCCATGTAACTTGTTGGTGTGTGGCATGTGGGGCATGTGGCAAGACACTTCTGCTTGAGTAGAATCTCTGAGGACTCATTGTGTGAATGCTGATGTTCCCAGAAGCCGAGCTGATGAGGAACATCTCACCTGGACTGGCATGGGGAAGAGTTGTTCCTGGCTCGATGGGCCCATGATGCCTCAGGCCACCTGTAGGTAAGATTACTGTACCTGCCCCTACCAGTTGTTATTTCCTGCAGGGTTCATCATCACAGAGTTTTCTTCTGCATGGTTTCACTATGGACAGAAGTGTCTGGAGAAAGACCTTGCTTTGGTTTCTCTCCATTTGCTACTAGTCTTGGATTTCATTTTTCCAAAGTTTGCTGACTGATTTGATTTGTTGCTAACTTCATGTCAGTTTGTGCCAACACTTGTAACTGCAAGAGAATAGGGATAACAGATTGGTGGGTGAATTTGTTATGTCTGAATTAGAAAAAAAAAAGTCTCATCGTCTACCAACTGATAAATAATCCTGTCATCCTGTCTTTGGGGGAAAATGTATTATTTAATGGGGAGGGGGTGGGGGGAAGTAAATGAAATAGGGATGGATTTATCTGCTTGCTGTGAAGACACTGTCTTCTCTTGGGTCAAAGACTGATGTTTTTGATAGACAACTCCTTAGTGACAAGTGCCAGCTGAAGAATTTGCATTTGAGTCTGTTACTTGATGAATAGACATTTTTAGTAAGGAAAAAGTTTTCTTTTTGTCAGGTTTTCCAGTTTCACTTCATGCATTTCATAATTTATTGGTGTTTCATTGTCTTATTTCCTCCATAAATCCAGAGTGAAGCTACAGATCTGTGTTCAGCTAGCAGGGATATATATTCTACGATAGGAAAGGAAACTGTGCTTATACAACATGGGAACAAGTAGCCAATGGCTATTTCGCTGTCAGAGCAACATGTAGTTTAAATTCACAGACAAATGTATTGAATCAGATGACTCAAAACATACACCGGGTATTTAAATTTTTAAATTTGCAAACTTAGAGATGAGTTAAGCTGCACAATGAGGGCAGACTGAAACTGTTAGCTCTTTTTGTTCCTGGGAGGAAAAGACTTAGAAGAACTTCACCATAGTTTTCTAGTACTTAAAAGGCAGATACAAAGATAAGGGAGTCTTTCTCTTTGCAAGGAGTTAGATGGAGAAGACAAGGAGTGATGTGGACTGGGAGAGGTTTTATCTCAATACAAAAGAGGAAATTTTTACAGTAAAAACAGACATCCACTGGAATGACCACTTCAGGGACCTGGTAAAGGAAATCACTGCTGGAGGGATTCAAGCTGCAAATGGGCAAATTGCAAGATAATCTGCATTCCCTCTCCCATGAAAGAGGATTTTTTTGAGGTCACTGTCAGCCTATTCTGTTTTATGGTAAACAATGGACAGAAAAGAAAACTATTTCACAAACTAGTCTGCTTTTTTTTGTTGTTGTTGTGTGTTTTCTTACACAAAAAGAAATAGTTGGGTGAAAGCAAGACAGCTTATTACTTCTTCAGGTGTTTGGGATATTCATACACTCTGAGTAGTGAGATGGAAAATTCTGATTTTAAGAGGAATTATAATGACCAAAAATAACACCGCCACCACCACCACCTCACAAAAAAAACCCCAAAACAAAACAAAAAAGAGAAACCCTTGAGTTTCATAAGTTCTATATACTGGAAAATCAAACATAAGAATAAGAGGAAGAATTATCAATATTTAATTAAATTAGAAAAATACATGAAAAACGGTTTAGTTTTTGACTTGTTTTCCTTATCTTTACTGTTAAGACAAAGAACAATAAGAACAAATAAGCATTAATGTAGAATAAAAAGAATTAGATTACTATGCATAACTCATTGAAATTTCAGTGAGAAAGTGACTCCTAAGTGTGGTGATTTTGTTAAATCATTTCTGTGTATAAGATGCTCTAGTTCAGTCTAACATGTTTTCCCTGAAGACCTTTTGATAACTCCAGTTCTTAAGTGTGTGTTCCCACAGGACCCTCAAATAAAGCTAATGGGAAGACTGCAAAAGTAGTAACCCTGTCAGTACAATTGATGGGGCATCAGCTTTTCTCATCAGCACATTCACAGGGAGTTTTATTGGGTGGGAAAAAAACCACAAACCAAATCAAACAAAAACTTTGTGGTCCTAAAATAAATTTTAAAAATAATTGTGCATTTTATGGCACAAAAAAGTAGTAGGTACTCACCCAGGCCTCTGCTTTCATACATCTCATATATAAGAATTTTTCTCAGTCTGTCTGCACTCTTATGTGGTACAACCCCATGCCTTGAGTCTGTTTTCCCCACTGAGTTTTTCCATCAAGCTGCAAACCATTTATAGTCCATAAATTACAGAAGAAGGGCTGGTATATGCTCTTCATACAAACTTTATTTCTGGGCCCAGTGGGGATACCTAAGAGGAAAATACATCTATTAAATGTTTTTATTCAAGACATGGTTATGTCATCTCAAAGTTTTCTCTCTATGAAAAAAAAAAAACAATAAAAAACACTTAAAAGTCATTTACTGACTGAAGAGTGTATGGTGGTAAGTACAATCCTTAATGCATATATTTTCCTCTTAAGCTCAGCTGAATTCAAAGCAATTTTCTCTCTCTGCTGTGTAAAACTGAATATAGTACAAGGATGCCTCAAATATGTACATGAATCCAAAATATGTATATGTTGTCTGGGCTTGTTCTTAGTGCCAGGCCAAATATTAAATAATTGATATAGCATTTACATGTAAAGTCCTAGAACAAGAAGCTTCAGTTTTTGAAGTCAAACATTAAAGTTAAAAAATATCCACAATTAAAGTTGCCATTCAGTTCCCTTGTGGTGTTGTCTTTGTGTAAGCATTGCCGTGGTCATTCATTACATAATCATTTAGTGTAAACCTCTCTATGAAAACTTAGCATTCATCACCACACATGGGAGAAAACACGGGGAACTCCTAAATTATTCTTCCTTATTTTCATCGTTAAATACCAGTTCTGTATTTTTACACCATTGAAATGCTGCACTTTATACAGAATTTTTAATTTCCCTCATGGAGTTTCTCTGGTATTTATCACCACAATCTGAAGGATTCACAGTATTTTATGAAATTAAATAAACAATAGCATGTTAGATTAAGTGACTCGTTTGTGTTTTGTCTTGCAGAAGTGAACTTATGCACAGTAACTTTATGAGTCAAATAAGGCAATTATTTTATGTTGTAATTCAAGGTGCCATTAAGGTGTCATTGCACCACTTCCCTATTCAGGAAATCAGTAAGATGAGTTTCTCTAGATCCACAGCACAATATGCACTGCCTGACACAGTACAGATAGTTTTATGATTTCTTGTAAGAGAGATGCTCCAATCCCTTAATCATCTTTATCACCCTCCACTGCATTTGTTCCAGGAGCTCCATGACTTTATTGTACTGAGGAGCCCCAAACTGAACATAGCACTCCAAAAGTGGCCTCATTAGGGCTGAGTAGACCAGCTCTTTTGAACTGCTGGCAATACTCTATCCTTTTTCTGATGTTTTATGAGCAGCTGGCAAGTGAAGAATATAAGACCAAGGAGGGCAGAGAGAGATTTACAGAATACTCGATTCCAGCAATACTGCAGAGGTATTGATATGAATTTAGAGATGTGGTTATGGTTGTGGTAGCTCCTGGCAGATTTTTTTCTTTTTCTCTGAGTCTATTTAAGCAGTGTATATTTGTCCCCATCTCATAATACTTTGTTTTAAAACTTCAATGAATATTCTGTTACAAATACTTTGCTTTAGAAAGCATGTACTATGAAAATAGCTAGTTTGTTTCACCTGAGAAGCAATGCTTACAAAGTTAATAGTTTCACATTGAATTAAATGCATGTCAGAAAATAAAGTGCACCATCATAAACTTTCTATTTACTGTATTTTTTCTGAAATACTGTAGGCGTGAGTGTAAATGCATCCCTTAAGGGAAGCCATGTGGAGTTCTACCTTAAAGAGAACAGAGCTGCCTGGAGTATGTGTGGTGGCTTATGACCACTGAGAGGCTGTGGTGTATGCAAGGTGAATTGGTTAACCAATTATGTGATAGCATCTTGGATGTGAGGGTGCATAAAAGGTGTGGATATTATTGTGTGAGAGTCAGTCAGATCTAGATCTAATGATGCAATAAGAACTTCTAGGAACTAACTTCTTCTATTATGTGCTGTGAAGAGCTGTCTGTTAACCTATCTTGAATAAACTCCCTAAGTTGTGAGCCTTCTGATCAAGCCTTCCGATGACTGCTGTGTCTGAGCTCTTCTGACCGTCAGTCCAATGCCCAAGCTCGGTATAAGGGGCTCCCCCTATAAAATAATTTGCTAAAAATTATATATAATCAACACACTTATTATTTGTTTGCTGGACAATGATAACTGAGAAGGTATTTAAATGATCACTGGTAAATCTGGCACTGTCACTGCTGAGACCTGGAGGAGTATTGTTCTGGCATTTCATGTTGCTTTTAGTCATATTGACAAATAACTGGGAAGAAAAAAAAAAGAAAAAAAGTATAACATATTTCCAGCAACCCATTTAATCTTTCTAGTTATTGAGGTTGTTTCTTCTGCTTTTCCTAAAATTTATAAAGTTTTATTGATTAATACTTGATTCCAAAATATGAAGACTTAGAATATCTTTTCCTGTAACTTGTTTCAACTTTCATCCAACTTGATGAACATGCTGCAAAACCAAACAAATTCATGCCGGGATTTCTTTGGATGACTGTCAGCTCAGATGAATGCATAAATGTCCTAAATAAACAGATGGAGGTGTAACTGTTGCAAGTAAGCTGGTGATATTTTCTGACCTTTCATCATTGTTTTCTTTCCTAAAAAGCCAATTTCATTGAAATAAGACATAATGAGGAATGACTTAGGAATCTGATTCTCTAGACACTACTTCATTCAGAATGAAAGACCAGCCAGCATAAATGTTGCTGATTGCTCTGTCTCATGGTGATGTATTCCTACTGATGCTCAAATTTCAGCAGCCCAGCCAGGTTTTATTCACCTCATTTCCCTTTTCCTGCCCCATAGTCCACAGTACCTTCTGCCCTTATCACTATTCCCTCTGTTATAGCTTGTTTTCCTATCTTCTATTATACTTACATCTTTCATTAGTGAAAAAAACCCTCTGTACACAATGAGCTCTTCTAATGATGCTGTTGAGTAGAACCTTTTTCCTTTTTCATTTCCCTGTCCTCTCCAAGACAGGTGTTATATGGTTGCCTGTTATTTACAGCTTGCATACACCAAATAGCAGCAAAGATGAACCTCATTTTCTTGTTCCTTGCTCTATATTTGTGAGCAAGTGAATGTGCTTAATTGTGTTTTTATTTGAGCTAATAAAGCTGTGCCAGGTTGTTAGACATGGAAGACTGCTTAATGCCAGTTTTGTCCCCACCAAGGATCTCTGAAGACCCTGTTGCCTGGATACACCAAGGCCAGGGTACCCCAATGGACATCAGCAGGGTCTGGATGTTTGCAGGGGAGCTCTCATGATCTCTAATTGCTCAGAGAAGTTGGTGATACTCTGAGTTTCCTTTTTCATCAGTGGCTTAGGAAATAGGGGGACTTTTTGTTGTTGTTGTTGTCTGTTTTCTTTTAAAATTCCTTTTCCTTCCTTTCTCCCTCAGTCTTTCATATTTGTGATGCACTTGTCACAGTCCTGCTATTTTATGAATGCTCTTTTAGGACTGATTATTTTATTTCTTTTGTCTGTTAATGTATGCAGTGCATAAATTTAAGATGCATCCTATTAAAATCCCGGAAACTGGTATTCTTTAACTGTATCTTTGAACTTTATTTGCTATGCCAAATATATTTTTAAAAATGCATGAATCTGAATGAATTCTTCCCGCTTGACCAAGTGTGATTTCCTGCTGAAATTTGAATACTGTATACTGGAGCTATCCACAGATTCTTTTGACAGCTTGAGTACATTTCCAGATGGTGTGTAATCACCATTCCTTTTTAAATCTGTTTTTATAATGGTGATAATTAAGAATTATTTTCTAGGACTGGATAGTCTATACACCCAAATTGAAAATGATCAAGAAAATAGCTGGCAACAAAGGGCTGAGCTAAAATTTATTTCAGTGTCACAGGACAGTGATTGCACCCTACTTTTAAATGAAATGGGAACAAAATGGTTCAGTTTTGTATGTTTTCTACAACAGATAAAGGGGGCAGAAATAATAGTTTTTGGTTTATTAGCTACTTGATCAGAACAAGTTCATTACCTGTAAAATACTACATTGAATAGTAAAATTTCTATACTAAACCACTATACATACTAAAGTATGTAAAATAATTAAGATTAATAGTGAGATTCTTCTGAAAATGGAATACGAACTATAGGCTCAATCCATATGAAAGATGAGTGACTGAACTTTGTTTTTCTCGTATTTTCCAACTATTTATGCCAAACATCATATTTATTCAGAATCACAGTTATTAGTTATATAGCTGTAATTAGCCACTGCATTTAATTGCACACCATTATTTCCATGTATTTACCTAATTAAAGTAGTTAGCTTGTATGCATAAAACTGTAATGAGAAATTATTATACTGTGAGAAGGCTGTCTGTTCTTGTCTGAAATCACTGCCGTTGTTGGTTTCCAGCAGCAAGCTTTGTGCACAGAAACTTTTATCCTTGCTATTGAGGAAGAAATTTCAGTGATTTTCATAGAATCATAGAATCAATAGGGTTGGAAAAGACCTCTGAGATCATCAACTCCAACCCTTAGTCCAACTCCAGTCCATTTACTTGATCATGGCACTCAGTGCCACGTCCAATCTGCGTTTAAAAATCTCCAGGGATAGTGAATCCACCACCTCTCTGGGCAGCCCATTCCAATGCCTGATTACTCTCTCTGGAAAGAATTTTTTCCTGATCTCCAACTTAAATTCCCCCTGGCAGAGCTTGAGCCCGTGCCCCCTTGTCCTATTGCTGAGTGCCTGGGAGAAGAGACCAACCCCCACCTGGCTAGAACTTCTCTTCAGGTAACTCTAGACAGTGGTGAGGTGACCTCTGAGCCTCCTCTTCTCCAGGCTAAACAACCCCAGCTCCTTCAGCCTCTCCCCATAGGACTTATGCTCCAGTCCCTTCACCAGCCTTGTTGCTCTTCTCTGGACCCACTCCAGCACCTCAATATCCTTTCTGAACTGAGGGGCCCAGAACTGAACACAGTACTCAAGGTGTGGCCTCACCCACACAGAGTACAGGGGAAGGATCACTTCCCTGGTCCTGCTGGCCATGCTATTTTGATACAGGCCAGGATCCCACTGGCCTTCTTGGCCACCTGGGCATACTATTGGCTCATGTTGAGCTTCCTGTCAATTAGTACACCCAGGTCCCTTTCTGCCTGGCTGCTCTCCAGCCACTCTGTGCCCAGTCTGTAGCGCTGCAGTGGGTTGTTGTGGCCAAAGTGCAGGACCCGGCACTTGGCCTTATTGAACTTCATCCCATTGGAATCAGCCCATCTCTCAAGTCTATCCAGATCCCTCTGCAGAGCCCTCCTGCCTTCCAGCAGTTTGACACTCCCTCCCAAGTTGGTATCATCAGCAAATTTGCTGATGATGAACTCAATCCCCTCATCTAAATCATCAATAAAGATGTTAAACAGGATTGGACCCAACACAGACCCCTGGGGAACACCACTGGTGACTGGCTGCCAGCTGGATGCAGCTCAATTTACCAGCACTCTCTGGGCCCGGCCCTCCAGCCAGCTTGAATGCTTCACTTTAGTCCTAGATAGTCCTGAAGCAGTGGCAGGAGGAGGAACATGACTTTACAATCATCTGACTTTTAGTCTGGATAGTTTAGTAATTTCAATGTAACTAATTATTTTAATCCAGGAATTGTTAATTTAACAGGTGGACTTCTGTCCTTGGGTATAGTATATTCCCAGAGACCCTTGTAGCCTTTGTAATTGTTGAGATTGTTTCTTCTGCTTTTCATAAAATTTATAAAATCTCATTGATTGCTACTTGCTTCCTAGGCATTTGTTTTAAGAATTATCCACTTGTAGTGGGTTGCGTGCATTGTGATACATCATGCTGTTTCTGTTCTCAGATTAGACAAACATACAGGTAATATTGATGTATGTAATCTCCTGGTCAAACTGTGACTGCTGCTGCAGTGTTCAAACTGCCCAACAAACCCAGGCAAAAGCCTGTAAAATTCAGTCGTGCAAAACCAAATGTGGTTGAAATGTAGCTCTGCTGAAGCAAGCACTTTGAAAGAAAAAGTAACACTTTTTGGCTGTTTTGGTAATGATAATTTAGTTCTGATGTCAAAGAAATCTCTCAGTAATTTGTATATCTGCTTCTGAATGCTTAATTAACAAATATATGCATTAGCAATATGTATAGCCCACTTCCTGGAAAAGGCATTGACTTGTCATATGCTTACTTTGCCAGTGCTGCAAAAGAAATATATCTGATAATTTTACTGGGAAATGGCTTATACATTGATCTGATATACACACGCTATTGATCTTTGAGATGCCTCAATGGGATTAAACAGAAAATACATTTATTATTTATAAGTCTGAAAAATTTCGCAGAGGAGGGAGGACCTGAGTAGTACTAAAAAGAAAAAAGTCTAAATCTGACTTGAGTGAAACTGTAATGAAGAGTCTAGAAGGCAAGACAAGAGCATAACTACTTTAGGTGCCCAGGTTTTGGAATGGTTTTATTTACTGTATTTTATGCACAGTTAGAAAATTAGTAGGAGCCAAGAAAGAAGGCTAAGCTAAAAAAGTGTGTGAGGCAACAATGTTCACTTAGTGCACTCGTATTTTCTCTCACTAAATTAGACTTTTATGCTTTGCCAATATATGTTTGCAGTTTGATTTTCTCCAGTAGGATCTCAAGTGGAATGGATTGGCTGGTCTTGCCTACAAAAATGTTTTTTCCAGGCTGAATTGTGGGAGAGATGTGAGAGGAAGGAGAAAACACATAGTAAGGGATAGAAAGGGCATTGTCTTCAGCAGGGAGTTTCTAGAAATATTCTGTCTATTGTTATTACTCATGATCTGCTACTGTTTAAAGAGCTGGTCATCATAACAAGCTAAGAAAAATCATCGTGAACCAAACAGTAGTTTGGCACAATAAATATAAATTTATTCCAGAGTTACTATTCAGATACCTTTTTCTTTCTGTAGAATTTTTCTGGTGAAACTTACTTTGTTCACTTTCATAATTTTTTGTTGGAGAAATCTTTGTTTCTAGACTTTTGTTCACTAGACCTCATTCAACTATAAAAGGCAAGAACAGCTTTTAGAAAATAAACACAAATGAATAGAAGACAATAGTCTGGAGCATGCCTGAAATCTGTATATAAGAAAATAATCCTATTCATCTGCTTAAATAAATATAAGCCTTATAATAATATAAATATATTTATATAATATAATTATAATAGAAATGTTTAAAACATAGTAAAATTACAATAAATAAATGCACCTTTGGAATCTAAAAAGGCTTTTATCAGTTAACATCAAGCATTTAGTTTGATATCATGGCTGATGTGGAATATGAAGGAGGACCTCTTCTGGTGTGCAGAAAAGGCTGGCTTCTATCTCTCAAATTTCTTTTTAAGTAAATTCTGAATGGGTATATATTGGGTTTAAGGAAGACTAACTGTTGCAGACATGTTTGTTTAGATGCCTCATTAGAATACAAGATACATCAACACTACTTTTAAAGGAGCACATATATTAAATGAAATTACATTTCAAAACTGTACATATCTTTTACGCCTCAAACACTGAAATTGCTCGACCAAGCATAATTTATTCTGTTAGTTGTGTATATGGAATAACATAATCTGCAGATTGCAGTGGTACCTAGTATTTCTTCTTTTTCTCAGTGTATTAGTCTGTGCTACGTATAAATATGTTTACCAAGTGTTTTGTTTCATCAAAGTTAATGACAGGTCAGCAGTGGATGACCTGAGCTTAGTGCATAAGTAAGTTGTACTGATAAAGCACAAAGTATTCTTGAACTATGAAGTGCTTGACAACTAGAATTATCATGAGAAGATTTTTCTTCTCACATTTATTATTAGTCCATTTATTACTCGACTTAACCTTGGGCTTTTCAGTTTAAGCATGTGTGGTGAATGGCGCAAACCTGAGTTGGACTTAGTGATGGTTGTGGGTCCCTTGCAACTCAGGATATTCTGTGTTTCTCTTTCATTTCACTCCTCCCCCAAGAAGGAAAGCAATTATTTTTATGCTATTTTTAATATGTGAGCATGTTTTCATTGCCATGCTTGGTGTATGTTATGGTGCCTCCAATCCACTAATGACATTTTGTTCCATTAATAAGAAAATATTGATGATTGGATGTTTTTAATAATTTCAAATGATGTTTGTCTCTCTTTTCCAAGCTGTGGGCAGAAGGTATATGTCGAAATTACATTAATTATGTATTGCACATAGACATGGAGTGTTTTGTATAATCAATTAAGGCATGGGAAAAATTATGTCATTTATAATTACATCTTAGATGGAAGATGAGTAAATAATAAATGTTATAGGAATGTTGTCAGTGGTTAGCTCTATTTCTGAATATTAACACTCCAAAGATTATTTTTTCAAGTATTTACTACTCATTTAAAGGACATAAGAGAAAATGTTTTCAAAATAATCTATTGATAATAACAAACAAACCAGCAGACAAATCTTTGCATTGAAATATTGAGAAACGTATAAATTTGTACACAACCCTTATCTGATAATCTATAGTATTTCTCAGTAGCTTACTCAGAGTGCAAAATCAAATAGAATTTCAGACCTTTATTAAAAATAAATGCCTGCTATATAATTTACTTTGCCAAACTGGTATAAAAGCTCCCACAAACCATTAGATTTTTGTGTTAAATTGAATTGCCAAAATCAAGACCTGAATAAATTAGTCTGTCTAATTTTGTCTCTGCTTTAGCTGTATGTATGATCTATGACTGGTATGTTAAAAAGAAAAAAATCACATTGTCATCTAAATATTCAAGCTCTGATCCTGAAAAGACCTATGAATAGGCTTAACTTTAGCAACATGAGAGTTCCAATGGCCCTTCAGTTGTCTAATGAGGCGCTCGAAAATAAGCAAGCATGCGTAATAATCTTTGTTAGAAACTGGGTGTAAGGAAGTCATAAAAGTGGCAGTTGTGTCCAGGACAGTTAAGCATCTTTTCAAATAGTTATAACAGAAAGGGTAAACTTAGCAGAAAAAAAATTAAAGTCATTAAGGAATAGCTGCAGACTTAATTAAGTTGTTTTTAAAGTGTATATATATCAGAAAACATTTTCAATGACATATTACAGAGAAAAACATGAATATAGAAGGAAATTAGTTGGTGAATGAGATTTTTTTTAGAGTGCTTTTTAGAGTTTTAAATTAAGGAGGGACATGTTGTTCCATAAATTTTAGGCAATTTTGCAAAGAACGCTTGTGTAAGAAAAAATTACAAAGTACTAGCAAAACTTATACTGGATGCATGATGATTTTACAACAATTTGTAAGTAAATATGTCAAATATTTTGTGAAGAAATTAGCCTAAAAATATGTTCATAAACTCTAGCATGAGTGTGAGATTCCCCTTTGTCCTGTATGATTTTCCTAATGGATTAATATATAGTTTTCACTTGTTATGTGATTGAAATTAAAATCCGGGGAATAGAATACAATGAAAAATATAAACTGCTAATCAAGATAACTTATTTGCAAGAGTACTTAATTGAGGAAGATTTATATATGTTACGAGAAGGGTCAAACCAACACCTTTATTACTTTTAAAATGGGTCCTTAGTGAGCTCAAGGTTAACTGGAGTGATCACTGCTACTCTACAATGTTTGTCTTTATGCAATACAAATTATATGCACCAGCTGTAGTGGTGGCAGTGAGTCTATGGGCAGACAGTGTGTAACAGTGTTACTGGGAGCTGTAACAGCAAACTGCACAGCCTGCCCTTTCCTGATGGGTATATCAATGCATGCTTTCTTGGCAATGGAGATGGAAAAAACCTTGCTGTCGTGGCCCTGCTGAATATTGAAGCAAGTGGGCAAGTTTCCTCCTCAAGGTTTTTTTTGTCCTGTGTTTCTCTCTCTGCTTAAAAAGAAGTAACAGAAAACAAACAAATAAACCCCATCAAAACCCCCAAACCAACAAATCATGCCTCATTATGTTGTAAGCCTGTTGCAAATTAAGGGCAGATCTAAATAATACTGGTCCTGGCTTAATTTGTTGATGCCCTGTGGTGGGTTGACCTTGGTTGAATGCCAGGTGTTCACTGAGCAGCTCTATCACTCCCCTTCCCAGCCAGATGGGGGAGAGAGAATAAGATGGAAAACAGCTCGTGGGCTGAAATAAGGCAGTTTACTAAACCAAACCCACTTTCCTTCTCCTTCCCTTAGCTTTTATGTCTGAGCTGACATTGTATGGTATGGAGTTTGTGGAGAACTGTTGCCTGTGAAGTCACCTTAGAGAAGTTTGTGGAGCACTGTGGAAGGGATCCCACACTGGAACAGGGGAAGGAAGGACTCCTTTTTCTGAGCAGAAGCAGAAACAGCATGTGATGAATTGACCATAACCCCCATTCCCCATCTGCCTGTCCCATCGAGGGAGAAGAGGTAGGGCTGGGAGAAGGTATTTTTAAGATTTACTACTTATTATCCTTCTCTGATTTTGCTAGTAATAAATTCATCAATTAATATCCTAAATTTGAGTCTATTTTCCCTTATATCAACCCATAAACTCTTCACTATATTTTCTCTTCCCTGTGCAGTTGAAGGGGGAGTGATAAAGTGGCATTGGTGAGTGTTTGGCATCCAGGCAGGGTCAACCCACTACAGTCTTTTTGGTGCCAAAACCTGGGATCACAAGGGTTTTGAGATAAGGATTGTAATTGGGAGAGATAAAGGGCAATACAAGTACAGATCAGTGTTAGAGCATGGAACTATTATAGCAGAATTTTGCTGTAATTTCTTAATTGTAATTTTCTCTCCCCCACTTGCAGAGGGGAGTGATAAATTGGCTTTGGTGTGTGACTGGCATTCAGCCAGGGGCAACCCACTGCATGTTTGTTGACAGATAAAGACTGCCCAAGTTTAGCAGGGTGAGGAGAAGTCAGCCAGTGAGTCTTTGCCCTGCTGACAGACTACGAAGAGAGACCCTCACATGTGCTCACTACACCTTCTGTGGCTGAGTGGTGGAAGCTCTTCCCATCTGAGCTGGTGACCACCTGTGTGGGCAGTCCTGGTGGAGTGGAGTGGCATGGTATGGTGTGGCATGGCATGTCTCCACCACCTGGCTTTCTCTGCTGTAGAACAGGACTTCCCTGCACCAGGGGGAGGACAGGAGGGTCCCCTGACAGAAATGCCTGTGCTCCACTTCATTGCATGAAGCTGAGAAACTGAAGGATAGGGTTATCCATCTTCCAGTCTGGGAGAGCACCATCTCGAGCCTGCTTAAGAAGCAACCATCTGTCTGGAAATAGCACCTTCTGGGTGAGCCCTATTTAGTGTTCCTAGATGTTTTTAACTTTTACTCAGCTAATTAAATGGCCAGACCAAAACTGCCTAAATTAGGTTATTTTTAGCATTTAAATATCACAGATGATATAGTTATGGTACAGACAATAATTACAACTAATCTGAGATGTAAAGTAACCTTTTAGAAAATTATACGTAGAAGAGAGGATATTATAGCGATATGAATAAAAGGCTAAAGTATTTCAATATAAATTAATATAGTACAGACTGATAAACTTTCAAACCACTAGGCTGTGTTTGTGTTTACATGCAGTAACTTAGGGAAAAGGTGGTTATCAGCATCTTAGCTGTCTAGTTTTATAACTTAACTTGAATTTTCCTATAGTATTGTCCAAGTTTTGCAGTTCATAAGATCTTTCCCCATGAAAAAGACTAGACCAACTGAACTATTGTTCTCTAGTAAATTTAGGAGATATATTCTATTCAGAGTTTAAGCCAACTGATGGCTATTTAAATCAGCATCAATATAGAATATTTAATTTACTGTTCTAATTCAAAATTCTTTTCAGTGCCGAGTGTGTCTGATGAATGGAGGTGGGCAATTGTTTCTACATTCACAACCTTCTTAAAATGTAGATATAACAAAAGCAGCCTATCCATCAGTTAGTATTTCAGTTCATATAACAGTAAACAGTAAATAAGTTAATTTCTGTATGCATTTACCCATTCTAACTTTCTTTGAGTTTACTGCATTCTTGTCTTCTACATTCTAATTATCTATTCTGTGCAGATGCTCTGCAAGTCATGAACATGCATACCATCTGCATAGGCCTCATTTCCAACAGCAAACTACTCCCAAGACTAGTTCTGATCAATTGATGGATTGATAATTGGTTTGCTGATCTGTACTGTCATTGTAAATATGCATTGCCAGGATTCTTTTTGCAGTTAATAAAGGGAAAGGTTATAACACAGACCATACACAAATATTACTTTTTTTCCCTGCAACAAACTTGTTACTGCTGCAGCTGTTCACCTTCCTACTTGAACTTTGAAACAGCGTCAAAACTGCCAGTAAATCAGCCTTCACCTGTTTGGAGTCACTAATTTGGGAAATGGTGTGATTGTGAGTGATTTGGTTAACTTTTCTCATCATAAATATCAGGTGATAGGAGTCAGGAGAGGGCAGTGGAGGATGAGAAGAATCCAGCTAATACATGTAGCTTGGGAGTGGTTGCAAGGTTTTGTTGAGTTCCACTCCCACCCCTTCTGACTCTAATCATAGCAGCATCCTAGCCTGGAGTGTTTATCACAGTGCAGACAGTGATGTTATTAATTCAAAGTTCATAGAAATGTTAGCATTATAAAAGGACTCCCCTAACCAGAGTAGACTATAGTAACTAATTCTGAAAAGGAAAATGCTGCAAAACTATAGAGAAATGTGCCCCTTTCTTTAGCTAACCACAGAACAATAGGGGGAAATGGTGCTGTAATATCTTAACACTGTTTTACTGCTGTGGGGAGAATCTACACACAGAAACACGTGTATTTTTCGTGAGGTTAAGGAAAATTTTTTTTCTGCATACAATCATTTTATTAAGAGTCTCTCTAAACAGAGAAGAAAAAATTGTCTAGTATAAGGATTTTGCAAATTACTTCTCAAGCAGGCACATGGAATTCTTTAGATGGCCTTTGATTAATTCTGTTGCCACCTGGGGTTTTGCATGGTTTTGTGTCCTTTGCATGTTTTGGTTGTTTACTATTTTCTAATTATTTTTTCCTTAGCATTTTTTTTATTTGTATTGCATTTATAATGTCTGGTGACTAAATCTGGGGATTCAGAGTGGAAAAAAGCAGCTGTGGGTCTCTAGAGAGTTCTGCAAAAAATTTCTGGAAATACGTTTTCTGTGTTACAGTGATCCCTTTTGTCATCATCATGAAAACTTCTGTGAAGTGCATGTTTTAGTGTAATGTTTATAACTTGAGTAATTGCTATAGATATTTGCTTTTTGTTTTTTTTTTTTTTTCCCTCTTCTTTTTGCTTCAATCAGCAGACATTTTAAATTTTCATATAGCATGCTAACTGCCTGGGTTGATTAGTGTGACTTTTGGCTTGCATTGATGAGCCAGATGAAAAAGGAATACAAAGTAAGTTTTATTTCTTATACTACAGTTACAATTCTTTCCTACTGTAGATGTTCAGATGCTCTTTAACTTGAAAAAATCAATAACCATTGGAATATGAGCTAACAGAGGCCAATTCCATTTAATGACAATCCTATTTTGAGTTGATGTTGTTGTTTTCAATAAAAGAACAGTTTGTAGACATGGAATTGATGTTTTGGATCAAACCTCAGGTTTCTGAGTGTTCACAGATAATAAGGACCTTGGCCTGGGTTGAAGGAAGTAAGGATCTGAGTCCTGCTTATCTGAGCCAAGGTAGTGACTCAGATATGGATTCTTCTGAGTTGTTAATAGAACCTGGATCTGAGTCTCTAGCAAGCCAGACCAGTCTTCTAACCTGTAGAACAGACAGATCCATCTTTTCTGGTTATGAAACCTTGTAAAAAAGAATATTGGTCTTGGGGTCAAAAGCTGGAATGTTTTTGACTAGGTAGAACACCTGTTTTCAAAATAGCATCAGTGTTTTAATTAGGTTCACACTGCCTAAATAACCATGAATAATCTAAATAACATCTCCTGAGCTTAGATCAACCATTTGAGCTGATTAAGAGCCTCTGAGGGAAATGTTTAACTTCCCTAGAACTGGTTGATGTGCAGTTTAACCTCCAATCTCTGTACCAAATAATAGGCATATGGATTACCAGAATAGTTTCCTTTGATAGATGTCTGAATCAGAGGAAAGATTTGTTAGTTTTTAAAACAGATTCCATGTCATAGGATTCATTAGTTTGTATAAAGTCTCCTTCATTCTTTAAGAGTTACCTAAGGGATGATGCACAAATAGAATATCTATAAAGGACTGAGCTGGAATATGTTTGGTATCTGCTGCACAAAAGCCCCTTATAAAACCAGCTCCTAGTTTTGGTGCTAACTGAAGTACTTACTGACAAGTTAGTTGACTTTAATTTTGAAGGATAAGATTAGGAGTTCACTGATTGACAAGTAGCTGTATAAGGCTAGTCACTAAAAAGAAATTTTTCATAGTAGAAAGCTAATGAAGGAGAAATTATATTGTCCAGTTTTTTTTTAATGAGTGAAACATTTTAATTTTCTGAATATCAGAGCAGCCAGGCCATGCTTCTCTTAAAAACCTCACCTGTAATATTAGTGTTTATTTTTTATGCATGCTTGCATCACTCATTGCAGGAAGCAGTGCAATTCAGAAACTTCCATTTAATTAATTGTGGAAGTGTTCTAAATAATTTTGTGTTCAGTGCTGCTGCAGTAAGGACTATGCAGTTAACAATGCTGCTGATCTGTATTCAGGTCCGATTATTTAGATGCTTTTGTTCATAAAAGACTGATATCAAGAGACAAAATATCAGAGACAAAGATCACAGAGGAGTTCAGAAAGGGACAATTTCTAGTAGTTATCCAGTGGGTACCAGGGAGAAGAGAGTTCATTTTCCACTGTATTGGGAGCAATCAGAATCTCAGCATTTGCTTTTCACCCAGGTGCTGGTGGACCCCAGAGCAGTATGGTAACATAATTAACTTGTAGATAATAAAGGAGAGGGGAGGAGTGAAGAACACGGAGTAACTATTAATTCTGCTGTAATTTGCATTGGTTCTATCATGTGTTTAAGTTCTCCATTGTGGGAAGTAGGAAAATAAACCTTCAATGTTAAAAATTTGTCATGAACAAGTTTTAAAAGAAAAAACACACCTCTATTTACCACTGTGTTACTAACAACAACAAAATACAAAATAAAAGCAGTAATCGTAATGAACAGTCAAATCTCTACTAATATAACAAAAAGAGTGTTTTTTCCTCTGAATTTGTGTGTGAATAGTTTCCAGCCTGAGAATTGTTCAGTGAAGAAACTCCCAGGCAATTTTCAAATGTTGAAGATAGTAGCATTTCAAGATCCCTTTGTTGTTGAAGGCCTTGAGCATATGTTGTCCATCCCATACTGTGCCTGGTTCCTGTCCCACCCATCTTCCTCCCCTAGTTAGAGTAGCAATGGATTAAGGAATTAGGACAAGCCACCCCAAATATGCATTCAATAATCAGTTTCAGATTATTCACTCAGCTTTGATAAAAAGTCAACCTTCTAATGTCAGCCTCTGCTTATAGACAAATAGCTCTCCCTGTGCATATGCAATGTATGACTGTGAACCAAATGGTCAGTGAATTCAAATGCTAGGAAGATGACCCTGTTGTAATGATTCCACCTACACTGAAAACCAAATTGATTTATGAAGAGGAATAAATTGGCTTAACAGTGGACGTGACATGAAGAGTGAACTGGTGTTATTTTCCATTATTCATTTGAAACTATTGATGCAATTAAATATCACTTACTTTTCCTTCCCCTGCCAGAAAACACTGTGTGAGAAATGGAAACAAAAATAATCATAGTCTGGCAAATGAGCTGAAATATCTTTGTCCATTATACTCTCAGCATTATTTGGATCACAATGCATGTTTGCCACTTAACCACAATGCTCAATTTCATATACCTGTTGATTAAGGCTAGATACTTATATACACACACCACTCAGCCACATAATGATGTCTACTGAAATTATAAAATGAGTTTTTATTTTAGGAAGACTATACTGCATGAAAACTGTGAAACATTGTCCACCTAATAGAAATACGTGACTTATTTTTCCTCTTACATGAGAATCGGCTTTGTGTAATTTCTCAGTTCAACCCCAAAAAGATAAACCAATTTGGAATAATGTTCACCACAGAGACATCTAAGGTGCTCAAAATAGCAGGAGCAGTTGGCTAATAAAGCAATCTGAAGTTCAAGTACCTCTGTGCCCTATCCCAATGTTTTAATTTCACCTCACTGAAGCCAACTGATTTTATTTTCAGAGAACATGTTATATGGCAAACACTTCCTTTGTTATCTATATGACTTTAATAGAACAGAATACTCTATCTGAGCTAAAACTAGCCAACACCCACATAACTCCTGACTGAAATTATCTCTAAAGGAAAGATATCATGTTTTCTGTCAGAATTTGAGTAATTTGAAATTTATGTAACTGCAGGAAAGGAAGATCAGTATTTCTTCATTCTTAATGGGTGCAGCATTGCTTATTTAAGCTGGGATTTTTGTTGCATGTGGGGTTTTTGTTTTGTTTTGTTGTTATTGCTATTGGTTGGTTGGGGTTTTTTATGAGTTAAACATACTAACTGAAACTTTCTTTAACATCTTTTCTTTACTTTTTCACTATACTTCTTCCTGAGTGGGAATAACTTTCTGCTCTGGTATATAAACACATATAAACGTTGATCTTCAATTTACATCTGTGACATAAAAATTACTTGGACTACCTTCTTTCATGTGTAAAGAATGCACTCCCTTATAGAAATAGGGTAGAGGGGATTTTTCTTTCTTCTTTTTTTTTTTTTCTTTCCATAACACCTCTGGAAGGGGGAAGTAGATCTCTGCATAGTAGTGCCTCTGCTCCAACTCACCTTTAATTTAGTCTTGTTCAGTAGAACAAGATGCTGCTGAACTGGTGCCCAGGGATGTACTGCAGGTGAAACCTGTACAGTGCTGAGTTTCATGCTCAGTGATTACAGCATTGAGGTGTGAACCTGTAGCAAGGACAGGGCAGGAGGCACAGTGGGGATCACCTGGGTACCACGGGGTAAATGTGTGCATGTATATCTGGGACCCTCAGGGCATAAAAGGGGACCAAATTCTTGTGTCTCCACCCTGTTCTGCTGTCCTGCAGTCCATGGATTGTCCCTGATGATTCTCAGAGTTGAGGAGTGTTGGAGCAATTCCTTTACTTCAGCATATTGGACACATCATTGAGGGCAAACAGCTCTCAGGTAGCAGGTTTAAAGTATTTAGCTGACCCTTATGGGAAGCTCTTTCCATGAATATGTCTTAATTGTTTAAATCTATAGAATATCTCTTGCTCAAAATGTGCAAAGTGTCTCTAGAGTTATAGTATATGTCATAAGATAAATGATTTATTCTTAATTAAACTGTGAAGATATATGTTCATATTTTTGCTTACATAGTACTGCATACTGACCCATAACCTATATCAAGGAGTTCTTTAAACTACATACCACTTGAGGTACCTTGAAGCTGTTATTGAAATATTCTTATTTACATCTTGTTCCCATAACTGCACTCTTGGTTTTAGTGTGATCACTGGTTATCAAACCGGAATTCCAGTCTTTTTACTTCTTTTTTGTTTTGCTTCTATTTCAGCTGTTTAGCTGTCTGTGGGTTACTTCTATACATTTTAATTTAAAAAGGAAGAAAATGACAGCAGACATGTCATTTGTAGGAAAAGTGTTAAGTATGGAAGGTTAATAGTGATTCTTTGATCTCTATCCAAGAGGAATAATTCCAGAACAATAATAACATTGTCTTCATTTAAATCCTGGATTAATGTTTTCTGTATTCTGCTAGATTACACATATTAATCTACAAGACAAGTCTGATCAGCCTTCATCTAGGAAAATGGACAAATCCGAACAGCTTTAGAAAATATTTTTTGCCAGGATTTTCAGTGTCTGGGACACCTTTTCATGGTTCTAACAAAATGAAAGGAGTACAATCGACAGCTATGTGAGGTGCAAGTAAAGGCAGGAAAAAAGTTCTTGAACTAAAGAACCATATCTGCAATTAGGTAGGAAATTAAACTAGAAATCAGTTTTCAAACAACCCAAAGGACATTATATAAATCAATTTTCTCTTAAAGAATATACAAGCAAGAAATCTTCACTGAATTTGTTCTATTTGATTACTCCAATGAATATATGAATGCCATATTCATGGAAAAGATTCAACTCTAATGAGGAGGATTTTCCTTGTAGTCAAATGCTAGTTCACTTCCACTGTATTTCCAGGACTGTAATTTTTAGAATTTTTTTTTTCTTTTTTGGCCATAATTCTATAGGTCTGAAGCCTTGGGGAGATATATATTGCTCTTTAGGGAAGATTCTTTAGGAAAAGTAAGAAAGCAAAGTATCTTTCCTGAAAAATTCTACATATCTGATAGGGAAATATAGTGCAATCTTTTAATTCTAATAGACGTGTTAGCCTTTTACACAGTGCTGTTCTTAAATGTTCTTATCAATACTTGGAATTTTTGAATAAATTCTTTGACCTATTCTCTTCTTCTTTATAGTAGGTGTAGAAGGAGATTATTTGTAACTTGCATCTCATGAGACTTGTCTAACTGCTTAATGACTGTAATTTGCTATGTATTGTATTTGCTATGTTTTCAAAGAGATGGGGGGAAAAAAACAAAATGAAAAACAAATGAACACCTCTGTCAGCAAGTTACTTTGATTTGTTATCAGAGTTGTTATGCAGGCCAAATCCTATGGTAATCTAATGGTCAAGACCAAAATATAGAAAACCTGTGGAAGTAGTTCCATGACAGCATACTGTAATAATGAGCATAATAGTTCTGGTTAATATTTTATATCAAGAGACTGTGATTGTCTCTTGCCCAGTATTCTTGCTACTGTAAGCCTGTATTGGGAGGTGGAGGAGGGAGCAGGAGAGTGCTTCATTCATATTCATGTTGAAATTCACAGAGACTTTGTTTGTAATCCTTTCCAAATGGTTATGCTTTTATTAAAAAGAAGATGACATTCTAGAGGATCTGGAGATCAAAATAATCTGATTTATCAACTGCAGGAGCCAGCAGTATGTTTTATTATACATCTTTTCTTCAGCTAAATGATTTGTATCAGGTAGGTCATCTTCATTTTTCAAATTTTGGTGATAGTGTATGAATATCTCAATGAAATTTGAGGGAAAGAAGAACCTTCTAGAGAAGTTTTCAAGTTCATCTTATCTATGCCTGATAGATTTGGGTGGTAGAAATAACTTTGAATGTTCTTCTGCCTTTACAAATTCTGGTCATGTTGATTGTTATCACTGATCATCTTAACCAGAGTCAGTGTAACTTCTATTCATATAGATTTTAGATTCTATTATTTCTCATAACTCTGAACCCCACGATTGCCTCCAAGACCTGACTTTTTCTAAAAACCTTTGTGTAGGCATAGTATATTCCTAAAATGCAGTATTAATTTGCTCAAGTGAGGAACTCTAAATTTTGTATAGTTCCAGATTTAACATGTAAAAATTTCCAACAGTCCTGTAGTTAATTTGGAACACTCTTAGTGGGAAAAAAAAAAAAAAAAAAGGGAAGAAATTAGGTTCTAGATTATGTATTATTTAATATTAAGATGGCTGAGAAAAGCCTGATAACACTTTAGAATTTCTCTCAAGGCAGAGTTTTACAATGGTTTATGTCAACGTCATCTCACAACAAACTGCCTTAGAACTATCTTTCTGTTTAATGTAGCCTAAGGATTATAAAATTCCCAGATGTCTACCCCTTGATTACTAGGAAGCAATTAGTAATAGAATCTAAATTTATATTCCTCATGTTGAAGAAATAAAAACCCTGTGAGAGTATTTTATGTGGGCTGCATTTCAGAAGAAAGCACATTTTGAACAACAAAAGCCTCTACTGCAAAAAAAAACAAAAAAAAAAGCCCAGCATAATATCATTAAAGTTATAACAGATAATGTGGCTATACTTTAAAATAAAGAAATTAGCAAGGTTCTCTTTTCATTGGTAAAAGCACTTCTAAACAAGTATATATTTTGATAACTTAATAGAATTTAAAATGAAAATATTTTGAACTTTTAACTGTACAAAAATGTAAAACGAAACGTTTAAGATAACCTAGTCAATCTGTCTTTAGGAATTATTGCAATTTCATAAATACAAAGGTTAAGTTGTGAGGACCAGAGCTCCTTATGCAAAATCCAGACTGGTAAAATTAATTCATTTTATTATTTCAGAAATTAACATGTTTTTTGTTTGCAATTAAATATACTATCATTATCAGGAAAACTAAACAAAGAACAATACCTTTGGCACTACCAATATTAAGATTTCTATCAAGAATGTAGGAAAAGTATGAATTAATATAAACTATAAGTATGCTATGGAAATCAGCTATTTAATGGAGAGTTTTATGTTATTTTTTTGATCTATTGAACTGCATAAATAGGATTTAAACTTAACCCAGCTTATTAAAGGGTTACTTTTTTCTTAACCCCTTATAAACTCAAAAGGAATTACTTTAAAATCTTCTCTATTTAGTGACACTCTCAGAGAAGCTGCTGTGCAAGGTGCTATAATTTGTGCAATATATTCCACTGGTTCTAAGCAGTCTTGGATTAGATACGGTGTCTTCAGTGCAACTCACAGAAAAAATTTATGTGCAAAATAGTATTCCAAAAGCAAAGATAATCAAATTAGAAAAAAAAATAATTTTAGAATCTCTGAAAGGGGTGTGAAGAGAATAAGAATTATTTTAATCATTCATCTTTAATCTTTCTTAAGAGAGTTTAATTAGAAAAAAAATATTTTTCTTTATTATCATTATTACTAAAATGGAAAAGAATAGCTTATCCTGATAAGAAAGAAATGTGCAAGAAAGGACTCATGTTCAGCTCATTTTCCTACTGTAGTTAAGACTTCAGCTTATGTACAAGAAAATGTCTTGTTAGTGCCCCTCTCAACCCCCTGTTGAATACCCAAATATATACCTTTAAGCTTTTTACTTAATTTAAAACTTTATACCATCATAACAATGGCTGCACTTTATGATTAGTAGTCATTTACAATACGGTTTTGTGTTGCTGTGTATTTGTGCTTTTACAGGGTACCTTTTTCATAAATAATGTGTTCCCTGGATCTTTAGGACCCATCACCTAATTATTTCATTTCCTATTTTGTGTTTGCTATTATCCAGATATAGCATTCATGTGGTTTGTTGAGGTCTTCTTTCTGGTAGTTTGAGGATAATAATTCAAGCTTCACTATTTGTTTGTCCACATAGGTCTGTAGACAGATTATGCATCCTGAAGCTGTGGCCTTTTTTTGTAATGTAGCTTTTTTTTTTCCTTTCTTTCAGTGGTAGTGATGATAAATACTTAGTGACTTACTGGCTTTTTGATTTTCTCCAACTTTTTATTGACTGTGTGACATTTTTACTAGCTCTTTTTTAGATGATTACTCCATCTCAAGGTCATATACTTTGAACTGAATAAAAAGCAGTCAGTTATGTTTGGACTGTAGTCAGAGTTGAGATGAAACTCTAGACAAACTTAAGGTAGCACTGCTTTAAGTAGCTCAGGTAACCTTATTTCTTCCTACAGAATAATGAAAGCTTGTGTCACTGCAGTTCCATAGTTTTGCCGCTTCTTTCTGTGGTGTCACACAGGCATTAAGGTGTAATATGTAAGCCCAAGGAGAGGCTCAACAAGCACCATTCCCATGAAGTCTAACAGAAATTCACTCCAAGCTGAGTGATGCTTGTAGCTTAGGGGTGCAGGACTGAGGGGAGAAGCACCGTCTTTTCTTCTGCCATCAGTCCTTGCTGATGTCTCAAGATACAGTGGCACTTCCTCATAGCCATGAAACAAGAATGCATGCTCAGGATTGTTTCCCAGTATTGAAGAGAAGGATTAAAGCGTATTTCTCAAAAGAGGGGCATCAAAAATACAGCCTGGAGAACACTGGAAACTGGAAAATCTTTTAAATTCCTTTAAAGCTTAATCTAGCTGAATAACACCTACATGTAATTAGTCACACTTCCAGCTACATTATAACACATCCACTTGAGTTTTGTTTTTTCTGAGTGATGGGTTGCTTAATGGTGGATGATCATTTCCCCTGACTCTTTCAGCTGGTCTTGCACAGAATACCCAAATCTTATTTTGTTCTTTTCTTTTCTTGTGTGAGGTGATAAAAAGTTGACCTAAGAGACTAAGCTTAAGGGCAGGGAGGAGCAAGTTTACAGTTTTGGACTTCAGAAGAGTAGACTTTGCCCTCTTAAATGTTATGCTTAGAAGACTCACATGCAGAGGGAAGAGGGACCCAAGAAAATTGGGCAGTATTCAAGAGCCACCTCCTCCAAGCTGAAGAAGGTTCTATTGCAAAGAATGAGAAGTCAGGCAAAATTGCCAGGAGGCCTCTGTGGACAAAAATTTGCTTCTGGTTAAACTCAGAGACAAAAAGGAACAATACAGGGAGTGGAAGTAAGAATAGGTACTGTGGGAAGAATACAGAAATCTTGTCCAAGCATCCAGAGGTGAAGTTAGGAAGGTTAAAGCCCTAGTGGAAATAAAACTAGTTAGGGACATCAACTACAATAAGAAAGGCTTCTACAACTAGTTAGGTGATAAAAAGACCAGGGGGAATGTGGGTCCATTGCTTAACAAGAAAAGGGATCTGATTACAGAGGACACGGAGAAGGCGGAAGTACTAAATGTCTTTTTTTGTCCACCACTATATCACAAAATTGAGCAAAGTGGGCTATGCACAGCTGAAATGAGATCTTGAAAACTTAGTTATAGAAGCATTCTGTTCATATTAAAACTTTTCCAAATGAGAATGAGCTAGACAAGATGTTTCATTTAATAACCTGGAATACATAGAAATATACAAGTGTACTTCTCTAGGATCATAAAATGTATAAAAATATTCTTTATGGGTAAGGTACTGTTACATGTTTTTTTGAAAGATGGAGGTGAAATGCTAAGGACAGACTGGCAAAGACTGAATATTCCTTCATGTTTCTTTCTTGCATATTTATTGAAAATTAAGGGAGTCAAAATTAGAGGAAACAAATTCTACATGCACTCAAAATTATAGCATTCAGTGAAAGGCATGTTACATTAAAGAGGATATATAGGATATGCTTAGACATCAGTGCAACTAACATGCAAATCCATATGACAAGAAAACACTCTGCTGGAAGTGACAAAATTACTTGGAAGGTTTATAATTGTTGCAACATGCTTATATGGTATTTAGCATGAGTGTATTTTTCATTGCCTTTTATTAGTTCTGTTTTTTCTATCATCACAACCTACTTTCTTTCACCTCTTTTAAATATACAAAATACATTTGTCTGTTCCAGAAAAGCACTGTAATTTGCTTAGGTTGGTTTTGTTTTGTTTTGTTTTGTTTTTTTTATTTTTTTATGATGTAACACATTGCAGAAATCTGCTAGACTGTTAAAGTTAATAGGAACTCCTTAAGAGTTTTATCTATCATTTCTGTTATTTTGTTAAATATTGAAAAAAAAATTGATCTGATAACAAATAATACTACCAGTAAAGGAGATAATGTTATCTTCTTTTTATATTAATGGAAACAAGCTTGATAGAATATTGTCTTCAGAAACATGGTGTTTTCTTAAAACATCCCCCCCAAAAAAATTTGTCATGTGTCTTATCAGCGGATTGTAAACAGCCACCAATACAGTGGAGAGGTTTCTGCTTCCAGGAGCCAGGCTAGGAAAGCGGCAAGCAGGGCTCCCCTAGGATCAGGCCCCTTAGAAGCGAGATCGGCTCCTCCCGCCCCCGGCCTGGCGACCACCCCGAATGGAATAAGTCCACAGCAGCCGGGGGTCCACGAGGAAAAGGCAAGTTTAATACCGCGTGCTGGCTTATCAGGAGAGCATGGGAATTCCCCGGATGTAGGCGGAGACAGAGTGGAGTAACGCACTTCATTGGGTGCATGCAAACGAAGGGAAGGAGGGAGGGGAGGAGCGGCAAAAGGACCAATGGGAGAATGAGGTGGGCGGGGAAAGTCTACCGTAGGGCTTCCGGCACTGCGAGGCAGGGACAGCCCCCGCCCGGGCTCCAGCGGCGCCCCGTGGGCAGCCCCACCCGCAACCGCCCCCATGGCCGGGTCAGGCCAGGACAGGGGGCTGCGACCCGGAGGGTTTTGTGGGAAGAGGAAACTTGGATAAGGAACGACTAAGGGAAAAATAACCAGGGTAGCCACATTAAGGGTACAACATTCAAACTGGGGAAACATCAATATAGGGTGTGAACTTATTAAAGTCCTTATAAATCTCTCGCAGAGCTTCCATATTCGGGGAGCCGGGTTCCTGGACTTCGGCGTCCTCGTCTATCCATCTCTTGTAGTATTTTTGCCACTGTGTAAACCCCGGGTCTCCTCCAACAGTGTTTCTTAGACTATTCTGTATAAAAGAAGTCTTCATAGGATGTTTTCTCTAACTTTACCCTCAGTTTTCTTATTTCATTGTGTAGTACCGAGGATCTGATTATTATTACATAATGTTTTTAGCTCATAAAGTGAAAAGAAAGCCTTATGCATTCATAATCCACAAGAAATAGAAATTCATAGATTTGCTTATCCTCTTGGAAAACAGTGTAAAAGGTCTTTCACAAGTCACTTTGGTTAACAAATATTTTCTTCTACTCTTTTCAGGTGGAATGCAAATTAATCTGTTATTTATCAATACTGAAGGTATCACACAAAATTGTTGAAACAGTTGCCCTAGTGAATATTGACAAGGTGAAATAGTGTAATGATGGAAAAATGACTTGAAAGGGAGACATTTACCTCCTAAAAACTATGGGCAGTTCATTCCTACTGGTAGTTTGTGCCTTACCAGAATATTTTTAACTGGACCTTTTCTGTTGTTGTTGTTTTCTCTCCTGCAAGGAGACCTGACTTTTACAATTGGTCTTTGAAATTTCCTAATTTTGTGAAATATTTTCCTTAGCAAAAGTAGTATTAAAAATAGTCTAAAATTATCATGAAATTAGATTTCTGAACCAAAGGTAATTGGAAGTGAAATTGATGTGTCGACTTTAAGACCATTAAGGTCTAAAAGTACAATCTTTGCCAATCTTCAACACTTTGGGGTTGATGCATGTAATATTTCTACTCTGTTTCAGATTTTATGGAAATATTTCAGCTGAAAAAGCTCAGCTATATTTCGCTATGGGGGCAAGCCAACACACCATCTTTGACACAGCAAAAATGTTTGAGGATGTTGAATATTTTGATATAAACTTTATTATGTTCTCAAAACCTCAGGAAATAAATTTTATTCCTTATGAAAGTTATATTCTCTAAGGGATTATGGATCAGTTTGGTTCCTAATATTGAAGTTAGGATTATGCTGATGATAGAAAACCAAAAACCAAACAATGAGTAGACTAGGAACAAGAACAGCAAAGTTTGAATAACAGAAGAGAACAAGGTTATTTGTGTAATGTATATTGAAATTTTGCCTTTCCAAAAAACAAAGGTCGGTGGTGACATAGTTAGCAGAATTAAGTATGTTGGGTGGCAAATTTCAAGTGTTCTCTTGGCATGTGGGATTCTGGTCATCTTGGGCAGATTAGACAGAAGAAACTGCACAGAAATGCATGTGGGGCAGCAACAAAAATACAGGGCAAAATGGAGCTGGCAGAGCACACACTATATGCCAACATTTGTTCCTTTTAAAAAGTAATAACCCAACACTTTCCCACTAACTGTGAGTGTTCAACTCCTGCTCTTCACAGGACTGCAGTGGAATTCAACAATGCACAAGCACGTCCTCAAGACTTCATTAAAATTTCATTTGGACAGCAGGACCCCCTATGTCAAAAATGAGGTGGCAGAAAATGGCTAGATAATTGTAGTTAGGGGAGGCAATGCAGTGCAGAAACAACTTTAATGAAGAGAACAGTCATGCTCAAAAGGCATTTACAAATGCACAAAAAGCTAACAAGATAAGTAGCAACCACAATATGCTTCAGAACACAAGATGCAGGTATGTATCTTGATAGATGCTGTTAAATACATCTGTGCATGCAAAAATGAAAAATCCTTTTGACTGTATTCCTTTATATAGTGTAGTGTTTGCTAACTCTGACCAGAGAAGTGGTGGAGAAGTAAAATGCAGGGATGCAGTTTGAAAACACCTGTTGTTCTACTATATTATATATGCTGCAAAACTGAAATAAGATTGTGGAGATTTTGGGTTTGGTTTTTTGCTGTTATTGGTGGTGGGTTTTGTTTTTGTTTTTTTTTAAAGAGCACTTGGGCACCTTTTTCCAGCTTTGCTTCACTGAGTACATCTAGGGGTCTGTGAGCTGCTTCTGTCACTGATGAAGTATGTCTTGATTTTGAGATAGTAGTTCTTCCTGCCAGATTGTAACACGGTCCAGTTCAGTCAGAAAGTCTGCAGAGACATATCTAGAAAGCTCAGAGACAAAAAATACTTTTAGTACCCAAAAGATATTTCAGTGCTGGTTGATTAGTTTTTTATTCAGTGTCCATACTTCTGCTCAGTTACTGTTTTTCTCTGTATGCTGGGTTTGGTTGGGGTAGAGAGGTTTTTCTTCACAGTGGCTAGCATGAGGCTGTGGTTTGGATTTGTTCTGAACACAGTGATGATAATGGAGATATTTTTGTTATTGCTTAGCAAGGCTTCCACAGAGGCAAGGCCTTACTGGTGAGAAAGTTGGGAGTGTTTGGGAAACTGAGAGAAGTACAGCAGGTCAGGTGACCCCCAAGTGAGCAAGGGAATATTCTATATAATATGACATCATGCTTGGTATATGAAGAGAGGGGATGAAGTAGAAAGGGGAGGGACATTTAGAGTGATGATGTTTGTCTTCCCAAATAATGTGTTGTAGCCCTGCTCTCTTGGGGATGGCTGAGGACCTGCCTGCTCATGGGAAGTGTTGAATGAATTCCTTGTTTTAATTTGCTTGCAAGCACAACTTTTGCTTTTCCTATTAAACTGTCAACTCTCAACCCACAAGTTTTCCAGCTTTTACTCTGCCAGTTTTCTCCCCTGTCCTGCTAGTGGGGGAGTGAGAAAGTGGCTGCATGGTATTTTTTTTCCTGGCTGGATTTAAACCATGAAAATCCTTTTCAAGATCAAAATTTCTGGACACCTAAACTGGTGCAGGTCTGAAATAATCAGAAAAAAAACAGAATCAAAGAGCAATATTCCACAGGGGGATAAAATCCCTAGCTATTGGAGGCAATAAGGAAACATTTGAAAACATAGTTGTCAATTGGATGTTTGCTACAAACTAAATTTATTTTGATCACTTCAGCTTTTTACTACAATTTAAGCCTATTTTTCTATTGAAATAACTTGAAACAGCAACCAAAGTGAAACAAAAAATTTCTTGATAATAAGGGGTTTGGAAATCAGTTTGAAAGTGAAAAAATTAAAAGCTTTTAATGTTTTATGCAGCTCTGTAAATATTCCATAAGTTAGATCACTAACCAACTAGATCAGCAGTAATACCCAGCTGGGCCAAGCCTATGTAGCACATCAAAAGCCACTGGCTGCTGTCCCTCCACTGCCCTGCCCATGTGCATGGGCTCTACCTTGCATGCAGATGGGAAGGCTCTGTGATCTAACTCTCATCTCCAGTTCTGTCCTCCCTCCCATCAGGAGGTCTGTGGGACCATGGCACTGCTTCCTCTTGGCATGTACATCCAGGCTGTGCAGGAAATCTGAGTGTCCAGGAGAGTTGCACAGGCAGCAAGGTGTGGCCAGTGTGTTCTCAAGGACTGAGGCTGTGAGGAAGGGGCACATCACCAGTAAAATTAGTCATAGTTAGTGTGCTGACCTGTAGTTAATTATGTGCAAGATGTAATCATCTAGAAGGTCAGACACGTCCATGTGCAGAAGTCAGTCCTAACAAAGCAGGCAGTGATATGAAGGATATGTAAGAACAGCAGTGCTTGCAGGTGAGCACGTTCATGCCAGCCAGTGTTTTGGGGTCTGTCTGCTACTAAAAGTTGAAAGTAGGTTTTCCTGGCAGTGTGATCATTAACAGTTCTGACACAAAAGTCTCTTATTCTCCCTCTCAACTTTTAGAATAGGAAACATATTACTTAGGCAGCTGAAATGGTCACCATAGCAGCTTACCCACTGCATCAGGTTGGTAGGGAGCCTAATTTACTTCTCCATTCATGCCATCTCCTAGTGATAAAGATGGGCAATATTTTTGAATCCATAACACTTGTATCTGCAGCATAAAATCACTGATGCTGCTTTAACTGCATCAAGAGGATAGTATTTTTTCTATTTAGCAGAGGTGCTGCATAGGTAGATGCTGTAAATTGTTGTAAGAGTTTTCAGAATTATATCAATAAGGAAATGGGTTTTTTTTTGTTTTTTTAAATGTAACTTGAAAATGGAATGTTCATTAAATTTAGACCAGGTTCATATTTACTGTCCTCATCATGAACTACAAGTTTCCTATACGAAGGACTGTTCGAGAACATGGTTCTTTAATTTTGTAATTTGATTTATACAAATTTCAATTTATACAAACCCTCAATTCTGATCAGAGAAGGTAAAGTAAGTAATACCCAATCCCAACCATTAATAATTGTGTCAAGAAAATTATAAGTTACATATAGAATGTTTTGCAAACTTAATTTTCTTTTTTATTTATGTGATTTAATCTTTTAAATATTTTACAAGTTTGCAGTAAAAAGAGAAGACAAAAAATGATGGAAAACAGAAAAGGGAAAAGGGGAGAATGTTACTCAATAGGACTTTGTACTTTCAGACAATGACATTTGAAAAAAATTGATTGTTTATAATTTCTTCTTTACATCAGAAAAAATTTAAAACAGACACATTGATTAGGTGCCAAAAATATTTACACTACAGTTATATACATTATCTCTTAGTGTACCAGATACCACCCATTTACTAGAGTTTAGAGTAGATGATTAGAAAATACAGTAGTTTTAAGAATAATCTTTTTGAAGAAAAATCATGACCTAATGCTACCTACAATACTGTAATATTTTTTTAATAATGTTCTTAAAAGAGAGGAAAAAAAGGTAATTGATAAAGAGAAAGGTAAAACCTCTTTTTTCTAGTAGAATAAAGTAGGTTTGCTTTCTTAATTTTAAAGGAGGATTACTATTTGATAAGTATCCCTGCAACTTGGGCTGAATGTACTGAGATCTGCTAATCTATACTCAATTTTGTGCAGCAAATATCCAAAAAAAAAAAAAAAAGACTTTGGAGTGTGGATTTGGAGTGTGGATTACCTTTTATGAAGGAAAAAACAATTGGCTTGATTTTCACGAAAGAAAGCCTAGCTGAATTTAAGCTATGAAGGCTGAAGTGCAGCATTCAATTTATGACCTATTTTTAGGAACACTGTATCACTTTCTGTAACAGTGACAGATGCGCACACATATATATAATTTTACAGGAAGGAAACAAATACTCTAATTTTTCTTTGCATGGTAGCAGTTTAAGGAACAAAACATAATAATATCTTCCTTTCATCTCTGTTTGAGAGTTGCTGGGGATTGGCAGCAGAAGGCACCTCCCAGGCTGTAGATAGTGGCTTAGCAGGAGGAGTGCAGTACATGTCACAGCAAAGGGACTGTTGTCATATTTATTGTCAAAGTGTATCATTCTTGAAACTGTCTGCTTGATGTGTTGTGCAAACACCTTGATGAGACTGAGGAGTGGATTGCAGCAGGCAGAATTCATTCCTCAGACTGCTGCATGAGAATATTAATGTCCAGAGTGTCATGGAAGAGGAAGACTAAATCGTTCTTTGATTAACCCATCATGAGACTGTTTGAACTGATGTGTCTTATATCTTCTGCACTCTCTGTCCAATTCAATCTTCTCAGCAACCGAATTTTAAAACCGATTTTAAAGTGTTAGTAAAGGACTGGTTACAAACTAAGACAATCCTGGCTGTTTGTACAGACTGGGCAATGAAATGCTGGAGAGCAATGCTGTGGAAAAGGACCTGGGGCTCCTGGTCAATGACAATTTGAATAAGTCAGCAGTGCTCTGGCATCCAGGAGTGCCAACCATGTCCTGGGGGACATCAGGCACAGCATTGCTGGCTGGGTGAGGGAAGGGATTGTCCCACTCTGCTCTGCACTGGGGTGGCCTCTCATGGAATATTGTGCGCAGTTTGGGTCACAGCAATACAAGAAAAACCTTATGTTATTAGAGTGTCCAAAAGAGGCAACAAAGATGGTGAAGGGCCTTCAGGGGAAGCCATATGGGGAGCAGCTGAGGGCATGTGGTCTTTCAGGCTGGAGAAGAGGAGACTGAGGGGAGACCTCATTGCAGTGACAACTTCCTCATTAGGGGAAGAGGAGGGGCAAGCACTGATCTCTCCTCTGTGATGACCAGTGACAGGACCTGAGGGAATGGCCTGAAGTTGTGTCAGGGGAAGTTTAAGTTGGATACCAGAAAAAGGTTCTTTACCCAGAGGGTGGATGGGCACTGGAACAGGCTCCCCAGAACAGTGGTCACAGCAGCAAGGCGGACAGAGTTCAGGAAGCATTTGGACAATGTTCTCTTGCACATGGTATGACTCTTCGGGATGGTCGCATACAGGGACAGGAGCTGGACTCAGTCCTTGTCTGTCCCTTGCAATTCAGCATATTCTGTGATTCTGTGGTATTCTGTGAAATAATTGTAGGAATATACCATTGCTCCATTCAAGAAGGAAAAGAAAAAAAAAAAAAAGGAAAGTTCATTTAATATAGTCATGTGCTATAGAGTTTGTTCTTACTCAAACTGCAGTTGGAGACAACTCAAAATATCTGAGTCACTGCTAAAATTATTTTGAAAATCAATTTGCTCAGTAGCTTGCCATCTAATTAAAACAGGACCAGTTTTCATCCAGCCTGGTGGGGGTGAGGAGAGGAGAAAAAAATATCCAAAATCAATATAGATCTAATTTGTACACTTAGAAAAGAGGCCTAATTATTTTATGAAAGGAAGAAAGTGAAGGTAAAAAGAAGTCCCAAAGCAATGGTAGCAATGTTAAAGTTAAGGTGCTTAGTTTTTCCTCTCAGTCTTTGCACAAAGGTATTTATTCCTAACTAACATGGTCTGTTCTTAATATTTCTCCTTTCAAATGAAGCAAAAATCACAATAAGAACTATTTATTTCTGCTCAATGTATTGCCTATGCTGTAATAGAACTGCTTTATAGAAGTGTGTTGGAAGCAAAACTGAAAGAATGTATGTTCATTTGTCTAAAAGCCTTTATTGATGATTTTTTAAAATGTTTTTAAAGGTACCAACATAAATTAGATGAGAATGCTTCTGATCAACTGAGTTATACTACTACAACTGATCCTGTAACATGATGAGAGTTAAGGAATGCTAAACATGTGATTCACTTAATCTTTTCCAATTCATTTAATCTTAAACTTCTCAGGTCTGAAGGTTATGCAGATGACAAGGACAAGGTTATGCAGATCAACAGAGTAAGCCTTTGTCTCCAAGAAACCTATATGCTGCCTAAAATAACAATTCTCTTTGACCTTGCTGCTGTAAGATGACAATAAATGATTTTTGATACAGAATTGCTGGGTTCAGAGCAAAATGAGGTTTTTCTGGCTAATGGGAGCTTGCTGTCTGTGTGAGTATGAATACATACATAAAGCTCTCTAACAGCCCATGCCAAATATTGATTACTTCTTAACCTGACTAACAAGGGAAACTTTTCTAGAATTTCTGAAATCTTAACAGTAGAAATTGATGTGGTTTCATATCTTCAGGTAAATGTCCTCTATTGCAGCTAAACACCTTTGAACTGGTGATGACTAATATGTCATTATGTTGGTGTGTAAAACTATGGTTCTAACTTAAGAGTGCCACAGCTAAAGAAGTGCTGGTCCTTATCTGGTCATGGCTATGCCACAGTGACCAAATCTCTCTGAAAATTTTAGGGATTGGATTCTTTTAATGTGTCAGTTTCTTTGCCTGTAAATGTTGTTCATGATAATGCTTCCTTGAGTCAAAACAGATATATTATGAAGGAAAAATGATCTTCTGAGAAGTGTCTTGAGATGCCCGGGTGGTATATTGTAGAATTATATGTCAAAATAGTATATAAAGTCAAAATTATGTTTATTGCTACCATCCATCCATGTTGTCAAAGTTTTATTGCACCTAGGAATGTAACAACTTGTGCTTTACTAGAAGAGGTTTCAGTTTATCTATCGAAAATATACAGATTTCACAACCTGCACAACAGTGTGCATAACCTGTAGAAAATTTGCAGGTATAATCAAATTGTTGTTTCTAAGATCCAACTCAGGGCCATAGTTAGGACTTCTCGAGGAACTGCAACAACAAAAATGTACAGCTTTTAAGAGAGTATTGTTGGAAATAAACATGTGGGGATTTGGGGATTTTTTATGTAAGAAGAAAAATATGGGTATGGAGGTAGAACAATACCATGGATATACTGCATTTTCTACAGATTTATGTTTCAGATATGTGGCTTACTCTAAAATTATTGCTGATACTGGTGAAACAAAATAGATAGGACAAACACAACAGTGGGAAATGATACATTTTTCTGGAGTGAGCAAGATCGTAAGTACTGTGATAGATGTTGCCCTGTGACCATACTAGACAGACTTTTATAGACTGCTTTTAAAGATCAACATGTTTTGATTATATTAGTTGAAAGAGAAGAACTATATGCCAAATCAAATACAACTCCACAGAGTAAGTTCTGCTGGCTTTCTTTAGTTTTTGATTTGGTTTTGTTTTTTTTTTCTTTTTTGTTCCTGTGTCAGCTGCAAAACCTGTCTTTCATTTTAAAAAGGCAACATGAGTCTGATCTACCTCTATAGGTAATACTTATGGCGGTGTTAGAATAGAAAAAATAATAAGAAAAATGTGATACATTATTACTTTTTATTATCCTTATTGCCTTTTCTTTGCTCATTTTCTTAAATTGGTAAAGCTGACTCGAAGTGAACAAATTATGAAGGAAAAGAGACTTAAGTTTCTCCACTTTTAGTGCATTACTACAAGTGACCCCCACATCACCTGAGCTCTCTTAACAGAAAGAAAGTGGCATGCAAAATGAAGTCCAGGCATTTGAAGAGCCCCTGTTTACAGAATTACAGGTAAAGTCTCTTCATTTGCTATCTAACCTTCTTTATGTATGTCTTATACAAGTCTCAGGGCAGTGCTCTTATAGTCCTTAAAGATGTTGAGGAGAAACAGTATCACTATATAATAATTCGGGTATTGACAACTATCAGATTGTATTTTCCGGTTTTTTTAAGTAGATGTTCTTCCATTGGATTTTACTCCTTCAGAAAACTTTAATCGCAGATTTTTCAAGACTACTAAGTAAGTGTTTAAATGCACCCCCCTCTAAATTATTTTTATGATAGAACTTCTTTGTTACAGTTTATATAGCTCTCAAAAAAAAAAAAAAAGAAAGAAAGAAAAGGAATTTAGCTAAACTATCTGACAGGAAGAAATACATAGAAACTGCCAAGTACTAGAACATTAAAACACTATTAATGATGAGTATTTAAGTGGAATAAAGAACACAGTGTTAGGATTAATTCAGCTATAACAGATATGCAAAATCAGATCAGGTTTTTCTCATTCCTACAGTTTAATCTGCTATTTTGTAAGCAGCGCCTTTGTATATCCTTCATAAGTCTCTTGGATGTTTGAATATTTTCAGATAAACTTTTCCAAATCAAGACCTTGATAGACCTAAATCATATTAAATATAATGTCTCATAATTTTGAATAGCTTATTCTTGATGTTGCCTTGTATGTATATGGTTTTTAATGAACACGAGTGGCTTCTGCCAGAAGATACCAGAAGCTAAAAATGTCACTGACCCATTAAAACCCGCAAGATGACTGGTAGAGTGATGGCACACCACAAAACTACAGATAGGAGGCCAGCATTACTAAGCTCTGGCAACACACTAATAGTGATCAGAGAGTTGCTGAGACCAAGTACAAGAACCAAAATGTTGGCCCAAGAAAAAAGGCCGGAAAGGCTCAAATTTCGTATTCATTTTTATAGCTTGAAGATGCAGACTGGGAGCAGAAGTACTAAGGATTTGCTGTAAGTCTTGGAGTCTGAAAGAGCAGCTGAGTCATCAGGAAAATGGATGAGGTGTTTCTTATAAGTGTTTAATGGAGAATGAGTGTACCTGTGGGCAGATGAATTTAGCAAAATATCTTCTTATGTCTTCAGACAACCCTTCAGGTGCTATTCTCTATTTCTGAATCCCTGAAATAATCTGGTTCTGTGACAAAATTTTTGTCTGAGATTCTGATTAGTACTTTCATAGAGTCAGACGCTCATCTCAAGTGTTCTTTGTAAAAGTGGCCAACTCCAAAGTAAACTATGTCTTTGAAATAAATAATAAAGATTTTTCAGCCCTGGAGTTTGAATATGATTCAAGCTCTTTCAGATGAGCAAATTAGAGAATGGAACAAATTCAAATAGGTGTATTCATCATAACTTTAATACTTTGGTTAGGAAAGGAATTAGCCATTAGACATCTATTTAAGGATTTTTCTGTGCATGTGCATGATGGTCAAATTATTAAGATTGTAAGAAAACACAGAGGAAAAAATACAATTCTTTATATGATGAGAGAGATTAATCCATATTCTCCATCAATTTAGGGCCTATTATATATAGAAATGGAAGCACTCTATTCAGCTTGGGTTGAGTTGCTCATAATTCTTTTAAGACGCTAATTAAATGTCTTATATCCAGTAAGTAATAGAGCCTGCTGCCTCTGACAAATGGAGGTTTGGCCAAAATCTATCAGGTTCTTTAAAAATGTCTGAAGAATAGGAATGCACAATACATTGTGTAGAAACCTTAAATCTAGTTTCAGGGAGGGAAAAATAAAAAAAAAAAAAAAGAAAAAAAGAAAACATTCTTTGATAAACTTATGAAAGGAAAGATCTACTGCAAGATGAAAGTCTGACCTTCTGAATTCTACTTCCCAGGATGTGGGGAAGGCAAATTTCCTTTCTAAGAACATTAATTCTGTTTTAAACAATATTTTTAAGTGGAAGATCTATGACCCTTACAAAACCTCAGAAAGATTCCCTTTTAAAAAATAAACTAGTTTCTAAGGAAGAGTTTGATTTGTCCTCTTCCTCAGAAACCTCAGGATCAAATTATGGTAGCCCATTGTGCAGAAATCCCTTCATGTGCACGATAGAATTGCAGCTAATTGCATTCCAGTGCTGCGATTAACAATTTGGAAGGAAAAGTGTCAGGCACTTGGTCTCAAAATGTGAGCTGGAGTTCACAATACAAAGAAAGTCTTGTATATTTAGACATGCATTTTATATTGTTTCAGCCTCCAGTTAATTAATACTATTAGTAGAGCCTTTCCTACTACCTATTTTATGTGATACTTTTGAGAAGGCAAACTAGATGCTTTCTGCCTCAAGCTCTGTTAGACTTTGCAGGATAAAACAGGACCTATTGTAGGGAAAGCTTCTCAACCTGCTTAATTTTGCACCATTTGCTAGAGCTGCATAAGAAGTGAAAAATGTTCCCAACTCTTTTGGAAAGAGAATTCTTAAACATTGTGTTCATTTCAGCCATTATTCTCTTGTCCCGAGCTTTTTGCCTGGAAGGTATTATGTGAGATTTTAGGATTCTTCAGAGAAGTACAAAATCCATAACTTTAAAGCAATAATCTGTAATGCTGAAAACATTTATTTGTTCTGTTTCCCTACTATTTACCACAGCTGATGAGAATGGTGGCTCAGGATCGAGCAAATACCTCTCCCACCAACAATGTTACTCAAGCAACAAGAACCAAGATAGAAGAAATATAAGACTTCAACTGATGAGACTCATCTATCTCATATAAATAACAGCTTTGGGCTGCCACTTCCCCTCCTTGCTCTTCATCATGATGCATTTTTGTGTGGTGTTCTGAAGCTCTTCCAGTTTATGCTCATGTCACTTCTGTACAACATAAAGAAGCAAAACATGTTTCTCATATTTAAAGCATGATTCCTTTTGTGATCTAAAGGAATGGAAATTTGAAGAGTCCAAAAACATGCTGTAAATCTGATTATGCATTTTAGTTCATGAATGAAGGCAAAACAGAGGGTCTAGGAGTAGCTGAGTAGGTCAATCAGATAACAATGAGTATGGTGGCAATGTGCAGCATCAATAAAAAAAGTAAATTAATTTTGTGTAATTTTAAGATCATTTGATTGACGATTCCACGATTCCATATAGTAGCTACTTGCCCATGGGTGTAAAGAATAATGAGATTAAAAACTAGAAACATAAAAAGGAATTGTTTATAGGAGCACATTTTGCATCATGTATCATTCAATGATTCAATGGACCTGATTCAGAATTATTTCAGGTGTTCTCAGGCAGTACCAGTGAAATAAATCCCCCAAATTTACAGGACTACTCCTGAAGGAAGTCAGTAAGTAATGAATGAAATTAATATTTCTAAAAGCAACTATTTTTTACGTACCATACCTGTTGCAGTTAAATCATGCTCTGAATATGTCATGACCATTTAAGTCATTCATGTTTGCATTTTTTCTGTTCAAAGAACTGGTCAGGAAATGTTTGCATTTTACTATGAGAGTGGTGCAGATCAGAAGGGGTCAGGTGTACCCTGGGTTTTCTCCCTGACAAAGCATGCAGACAAACTTTCATCTCAAATTTCAGTTACAGCTCAGTCCCTTCTCTCCCCTCTCCACCTCCTCTAATGAGAAAAGAAGGAATCAATGCACATTAATGCTTCCCCAGATCTAGGAATTTATTTCAGTATGCAGCTTGCTTACACTAGCTTGGTCATTGGAGGAATGAAATCATTGTTCCTTCAAGACTACTTTGGCATCTGTGTAGGGAGTTAGAGCCTTGTTGAGTTTAAAACAGGAACAGATATCTCTCTCTTTAATTGCCTCAGGAAAAAAGAAATTGTTGAGTAATTCATTGTGGATCTCGTTATTATAACATCTCTGGAATTTCCTGCATAATATAAAAATCTGAGACCTTTCAGATAGAAGTCCAACAGTTTTTGCTCTAATTTTTGCTAATTTTACATCTATGTGACTTCTTTGAAGCCAGATGAACCCTGTCTAGATGGAAGGGTTGAGAATCCAGGTTATTAGTCCTCCATGCCCCATTCTAAAGATACAAGTATTTCTGTGGGAAAAGTGCTGCTACCCTATTGACTCTGTCTTCAAAAAATGTCTCTAAGCAGCATTTGTTGAATGAGAAAGAAGTCTTGCCTAATTACTTTTTTATATGCAAAAACTTGAAGTTTAATTGGCACTACTTAAGTGTTAATGTTATTAATAATAAGCTTGGGGTTTTTTCCCCTAGGGAAATAAGGAAGTTAAATGAAAAAAAAAGTTAACAGAACATTAGTAATACTAAAAGAAAGTCATGAACCCAGATCATCAATTGGTTTTCCAAAAAGATAAATATTTTCTTATCTGTTTTCTCTACAAAGCTTGTTGTTAGTGGATCCAGAATTTTAAAACACATAGTAGAAAATATCTCAAAAGCTTAGCGGAGTTGGGACTGATGTTGGGCAGATTTTGGGTTTCTTCCCACTTGCTAGCCTTTGATGTAGCATAAACATCCTAATGCTGTTATTGCACAAACATGTTTTTTTGCATTAAATGATTGACAGCAGTTTCAGTCCTCATAGTCACATCTTCTGAGTGTACTTTTGTAAGCTGAAGTAACTTCATTCTCACTTAAGTACAGTCTCATCTACAGGAATGCTACTTAAGCATTCTACTCAAACCAGGCAGAAAAATCACTCAAAATGATAACACTGACTTCTTGAAGGTTTTCCTAAGAGTCCTGAGCTGATGTGATTTTGCACTTCAACATCCACTATTGTACTCCCTTACTTCAGAATGTCAGCACAGTGTATGCCAATTGGAAGGAAGACATAAAGACTTCTGAAGTGGTTTTATATCTAAAAAGCAAAATTAACTGCAAGTCCCCAATCCCTTAGCTAGCAGAACAACCCTAGGATACCACTCAGGGTATTCTTACTTATGGCAAGACAGGAGTGTGTCCTCATCGTGTATTATAATTGCATTGTCAATTTGGCCACATCTAAAAATCAGATCTGCTGACTTTTTGGGGGGGCATAAGAAACTACCACGGAAGCTATTTCTGTGCCTGGATCCTGCCTTTCCCAGCACTACAAGCAGTTTTCTTTTGCAGTTTCCAGCTGTGAAGTGGCTTTCTGTTACGTCCCCCTTGCGCCTCATCTGGCTCCCATCCAGACTCTTTGTCTGCTTGTTTCTCGACTTCATTCCTTGCAGCCATCAAAAGTGGCTGCTTGCATGGCAGGCTGCCAAGGTATTTGTAGTAGGACTCTGGTATGCTTGCTCCCACTTACTGATGCTCTCAACAAGGTTTTTGTAGCACAATCCTCTTCTTGCCATGGCTCTCTCTGAGAGAAATACACATAATTTTGCATTTCCTTAGCTGTAACTTACAAACAAGTCAATAATAGTCCTTCCATTGCTTGCAGTCAATCTATTAGCAAGCAAATAGAAAATGGAAATGTGACCTTTACCTTCCTTTCTAAAATGCTGTGGACTTGAGCCTTGTTTGTCACGTAGTGTATGATAGGCTATATATTTAAAGTCAAATATAATGGCCAAAAAAACTCTTTCTGAGCATTGTACTTAAAAAGTTATAAATTATATGATAAGTAGTTTAATTTTGAATCTCTGTCTTTTTTCTGCTTTTATCTGCCAGTAGGAAACTTACTTTTCAGGTCATTGGAAAGAAAAAAAAAGAACCTTGAACAATTTCATATGCAGTTAATGTTTCAAAATCAGCCTGAAAGAGAAATATCCGATTGTGGCCAGTTGTTTCTCCATAGAACACTAATGTCTCAAGACTGGAAAGGATCCCACTGTGTAAAGTCAATGAATTTGCTGGTGTATTATGGTAGGAAAATGACAGTTTCAAGTAATCTGAACTGAATGTATCTGCAGAAAACAGTTGCTTTCCACAAATGTCTGGATTTTAAAGTTTTGATTAGGTTTGGGTTTTGTTTGTGTTTTTTTGTGGGGCTTTGGGTTTTTTTGAAACAATTATAAGAAATGTTGATAGGATTAATTGTTGAGGGGGTTTTGGTTGTTTTTTTAAGGAGGAATATTTAATTTTATTTTTAAACCTGTTATTTTTTTAAAAAATTGCTACTGAATTGAACATTTTACAGAGCTATTCATCCATGTTTTTAGCTGTTTGAAAATTAGGTTATTTCAGTATTTGTGTGATGTGGAATATCATTATCAGTTGTGGTTTAATTCTGGATCCAACACAAACTTTTCTGCTCATGATAAAGTTTGAAATGTTAATATCCATTTTCCTGTTATTTGAAAGGCTGGATATACGAAAGTTTATTCAGTCAGCAAGGACCGGGATACTTAATTTTCTAATAAAAGGTATTATCTCTTAGAAATTTGTGAAATATTGGAAAGCAAATCAGCACTTTTAGAGTAAAAAGATTAATGCTGTTACCAGGAGAGATGTTTTTAATGAGAATGAGGGGAGAATCAGATGTTAGTATATCTGTCGATCTTACATATCTACTACCAAGTATGTGTAGGAATGCACATCTATAATCACAGGTCTTTGAAAGTCCTAGAAAGATGAGTAAAATAGCTTTTCCATAAACCAAATGTGTCCAATTAAAGAAGCAATAAATTTGGACATTGTTTTAAATTATGTTAATTTGTTACTAGCATATCCTGAAAATGCTGTCTATGCATGCATTTCAATGACCACAGACATTATGCCAATGAAAAATTGAGTAGTTTGAAGTTTACTGTTTTATGAGAGCACAGACTCTTTTGTGAACTGCTTATGAATGTAAAAATACCAAGGCAGCTCCACTGTTAGATTAGAACTGTGTAAACAGTTGGGATGAATAATTTATGTAACAAATTTATTTTATTTTACTCTTAATGAGTTACCTATGAGCAGCAGAAATCTGTCCTAATTTAAAATATTTTGCAAAATCATTTCAAAAGGAATTTTGCTGATAAATTCTTGGCTTCCAGGTGGTTTATTAAAAATACAGGTAATTTACTAAGAGTATTAATTACATCTATTAAAAAATTTGAATGCTAATTTTCATTGCAGACAAAATTTCCACTTGAGACCATATTTTTTCTCTTCCAAACAGAATTTTGGGTCTCAAGTGAAGCTCTTGAATGCTGCAAGCTCAAAATTAACTTCCAGCACACATTTTCCAGCATTTACTTCCCTTGAAGTGTCTTTACCTTCTAACTCGTTTTGGGAGGGCACCTGTAGAGTGCAAATTAATATTTTACTGAGTCCAACAAAGCCATCCATTGGTCTCTTTTAACATTAGAAATCTTGAATTCAAATATTTCTAGAGAACTACTCCAGGTATTTCAAGTGTTTACAGCTTCCCATCTGAAAAGCCGTTACTACACTATGTACTTGGATACATTGAAACTGCTGGTTATCTTGTCCATGTTATAGTAAGCCTTAAGGGAACAATGTCAGAGCACAGTGATCATTGTAGACAATGCACTAGTCGAACACTTGGAGTATTCATTCCCCTTACAACCCTGAACTTGAAATTGTCACATTTTTCTTTTTATTTTAGTAAGTCGTTTTATGAAATGTGATGTTGTCACCTGCCAGTGCTCTTCAGTTCAAAAATCATAAAAAACCCAGATCTTGAAGAGAGCTTGGGTTTAGGTTTGGGGTTTTTTTCTTAAATAAAAAAAAAAAGTTAATTTGAAACACTGCCTTGAAGAAATTTACTAGTAATATTTTTCTTTCATCAACCCTTTCTTTGAAGCTGTGAAGTATTTGACAGAAAGTAGTGTTGAGGGAGACAATTTGGTTAAGGCAAATGACATAAATGAGGTATTCCTGCTGTTGCCACTTTGTCAGTACTCTGAATTGCCAAGTATGGATGCAGTGCTTTCCCTGTAACAGCTCCCATAGAGCTCCACAGCCTCTTTTGTGAGGAATTTAAATAAACTGTTTCTAATGAGTACTTTTATAGACATTTAAATAAAAGCTTGTCATCACCCCTTCCATTTGCTAGTAAATCTTGATGAACCATTTGCTAGAAGCAATATCACTAACTACCCTGTCCAAATAAAGACAGTGCAAGGTCAATGGCTAATTCTTTGCTGGTGTTCTTCACATCATTGGCCCTGTACTGCACAGGCAGAAAGATATTTTGAATTCCGGAAATGCCATCTAACTTGGCACTTTGGAGAATGATCCTAAATATTTCCTGTAAAGTGAAACACAGATATGTATGTATATAGACATATCGTCAATGTCTCTTTCAGTTTTTCAACTGGAAATGTTGCATTATTTTGCAGACTGAAAAGCTTCTAGAGGGAACTTAATGCTTTGTGTTTGTTATATCTTTCTATTTTTAGGTCAGAGATGAAAATATGGCCATAGCTGTGCCTGTTGTGGCTGGCATTGCTAACATACTTTTATTAATAGTTAACACCTTTCTCTTTTCTCTGCCTTTATCTCTCACTTTCCTAACAATGTGCACTGCATCCTGGGTGGCTATATGTGTTCAATAATTTATTCAGTGTATTCACTGTGTCTTATTAAATTTTAAAGCAGCTCAGTTGTAAGGGTTTTTATGTACGTATAGGTTTGGTCTGCTGTCAGTCCACAAGTAGAAGAAAACAACTGAATCTCATACTGTAGTTCTTGTTCATGTTGTACAATGGTATTGGTGAGCAACCAGCTAAATGGATGCATTGTTTTCAGACAGAAGATGAATGAAACACCAACTTAGACTGAGCAAACCAAGTTTCTTACTGTTTTCCCTCTTTGTTCCTCTCTTTAAAATTTCTAAAAATAAGAACAAACAAGCCTCCTGCCAAAAATGAAACTTGACTTATAAAGTGGGGATGTAGAACCAACAAGAAATATATCCATTATCTTTGTCCTCTGGAGCAGAGTCATACAGTTGCAATAACAGCAGCAGTTAAGGTGGTATTATTCAGATTACCCTGACTACTGGTGACTGCTGAATCACAGAGAAAGGAGTTTTTTTACAAAAGTCATCACATCCCAGAAAGCAAAAATTATGTGAGGACATTACCTTGCACTGAAACAGATGTGGCTATTTGTTGCCAGGTAATATATTGCATTCACAATACTATTGGGAAAAAAGGAGAACACCATATATGTGAAGCCAATAGTTTATTTTTAGCCCAATTAATATTTTAACAGTTTAATAGTCCAGGCCATTAGTCCAGTAACAATGATACATTGTTGTATGTAATAGCCCAAATTAATACAGAAAGGCATTGATAAGATATTTAATAATAATTTAAAGTTTCTATACAGGAAAACTAATAGTCACCTTTTTCATTGGTAGAATATTCATTTTTCCAATGTCCCTATATATCCTAAGGTTGAACAGCATCTGTATTTTTTCATTTTCCTTGTTCAAACTTTATTCAAATCTATTACAACAGAGATAGCTTCTTTGGTGTCCCAGAGTCTCTCTGCCTAAGTGTGTAAGTAATTGTATGGCTGAATACCATGTCAAATCTCCTTGCAATACATTTTAGTTACTGGATATTTCTGTGTATTTGGATTCTTCTTTCAGGTCTTCCAGCTTCTCTGTCTGTATTAAGATACTCTGTGTATCGGCTTTGGAGTTTTTAGAAGCTCAGTACATTGATGCAGGAGATCCCTTCCTACTTTGTGTTCTCTGTGAAGGAGAAAGGAAATTTCAGTTGAAGGGTGAGAAACTTTCAGAAAATAGCTTCAATCTGGATTCTGCTTAGTGAATGAAAACCAAGCTTTCCTTAGGATAGCAAGTAAGAAGACAAAGATCTTAAATCTGTTATTTTTGTTGGACTGTGTGTCGTCTTGTGTGCATTGTAAAGACCAGATCTGCCACATCTCACACAGAGCACGTGGTGTTTCTATCACTGTCATGTGCAGCACATGAGGCAGAGCAATGCAAAGAGGTCAGAACAATCTGAGAATCCAGCTCTTCCATCCTGTCAGATGGTGCCGCAGAGAAAATGCAAGTGGGGAAGGAAAAGCAGACCTTGTGTCCCTCTGTGATCAACAGGAAACATGGTGTGTCCTTCTGGCCTGGAAAGCTGTGGCTGGTCTGTTTGGCATCACAATGTTGCCCTCCTGTCCTGGTCCTCCCATTACCCCCAGTGGGGACACTGTAGTACTGGGTGGGTGCAGCACCTTGTGCACCCTGACAGCACCATTTCTAACCTACTGTTCCTGATGAGAGAGCACCCTGAAGGAATGATGCAAATTCTGAAAGTTTGGTCTCAACACAGTACTAGATTTTCACTGCCTAAGAGGCAAAATAACGTTCATTCAATTGCTTCTCCAAATAAAGCACGTCATTACTACAGACAGCCCCCTTGCCTCTTCTTCTTGCTACAGGCTTGGCCCCCCTAAGTCAGTTCTCAGTCTTTCTCAGTGTTGATATCAGTGCTTCATTAGTGCTTCATCAGTGCTTCATTACAAGATTTTACTCTTTCTTTGTTCCAGAAGTTGTTTGGCTTCAAAACCATGAGTACAGAGAACACTCATCTGCCTTCCATAAGGTCTCAACTGCTTTATGGAAGGGCATAATTTAAACTAGGAATGTATTAATTAGCTAATTTAATTTTTTATAATTGCAGCCCTATGCCTAAAAGATCAAGGAACTTGGCTGCAATCAATTTAATGCATTCTTAAATAGAGAGCTGTTTTCTCTTCCTATTCTTCCATTATATGGATCACAGCCAATGTGCTACACAAAATCCATTCTTTTAAGGATTGCTAATGATACAAACTAAGTGATTCTGAAAGGCAAAATGGTTGGTGTGGTTTTCATTGATTTCAGCAAAACATTCAATCTGGAATCTCATTTGCCTTAAATTCAGTTGTGGAAAATATTCTGGATTTTTCAGATCAAGCTGAAAAATGCATAACAACTTATCTGTTGGAACACAATAAAGAAAAAAACCTGAGTAAGGGAAAAAACCTTGTATGATCTTGCCATTGGAATCTGTTTTCTTATAAATTGATCAAATGCTGTTGTCTATTAGCAAAAAATTGTTCCAGGTTTTATCTTAGTTACATTCTTTACAGGAAATTAGGAAGACTTAATCAGTTGCTAGCCATATATTTAAAATAGTTCAGAAAGTACTAAACCTATTTTTTTCGGTCCAGTGGCTGACACCTTGGAGTTAAGTAACATCTAGAGAGAGGTAAAATCCCTAAAAAAAGAGATAAATTCTGCTGATATGTAATGGATAAGAAGGGATGAGGGACAAAGGAGACCAGAAAGTAATCTTGAAATATTTATGCTTACATATTTTTTCATGCTTTGTTACAAAAATTTCTCTGCCACAAAATGCAAGAGGTATTTCACAATTACATTACTTGTGAGCAATTTCTGAAGGGGTTTCTCCCATAATCATTTCTAGATTTGTTAGTCACTAATGTATTACACTTTGGAAGCACAGGCATCATAGAATGAAATAAAACACTCTGGTTAAAGTTTTGTTGTTGGGGTTTTTTTAAGGTAAAAACTTTTCTTCAATGCTATGTGTGTTTCTTGTAAAATCAGAAATAACTGAAGAAGAGAGGCTGCTACCAAAGTATTGCAGTTACCTAGACAGTGAATGAATTTGGAACAGGTGGGCAGAAGAGATACAAGAGATGAATAGAACTCAATGGCTGAGGCAGTAGAAGTGGAGGGTGAAACCTCAGGCACAAGGAAGTGGGAAACAGCTGACCAGCTGAGCAGTTGCTAATTAGGACTTCATCATGCACAGTTCAGTGAAAACCCTTTTCTAAAGTATAAGGGCCAGTGCGTATTTTCCTTCGTGTTCTCCTTTTTTCTCTCTTTTACGCCCTTTGATGCAATACTATTGTGTAAGCAACTTGGATTTGCTATTTAAATGTGAACTTTAGCTCACTGATCACCTAGAATTTTTTATGTCTTTGTTAGGGGCACCTAAAATTTGAACCTAACCCATATTGCTGCCAGCTCCTGGAAGAATAGGTACAGATAGTATACTATATATTAGTGTATGTGTATTTGCAACTTGAAAAAACAAACTGCCATATCCTTTTCACAGACCTCGAACTGAATAGAGAAGGACTGAAACTCAGAGTAAATAGAGCCTTGTGGTTTTCTTATTTTCTATAGAAATATGTTGTATGTGTATATGCATATTTAACTGGTAAGTTCTTTTTTAGCTGTCACACCGTGAAAACTCCAGCTGCTTTCCTAAGCAACTTGATAGAGTTTAAGCAGCCCAGTGCTAGATCTGCATATTTCTCAGACTTCACAAATATACCCAAAGCTCAAAATATGCTGTCAAATAACTTTTCAAAAATCAATTTATGCACCTAACACAGGATCAGGATTAAGAAGTTTACTGTTTACCTTTTCTCTGTGTATATCGTTGCCTGGAAATTAGAGCTGAATGTCAGAGGACAAGATTTTCCTCTTCTTGAGGGAATTCAAACTTAATCTCTCTCATGCAGTGAGTTTCCAAAACAAGTTACTGGCCATGCTGGAAGGAAGGTATCATCCTTCAGTATCAGGCTTCATGCCATCCCACTTCCTACCATGTACTTCAGCTTTAGTTTGCCCACAAAACAGTTCACAGGGGACAATAGTCCAGTTTCACAATCGCCCGAGATAGGAGAGAGCTCTTGGGTTCTAGTTCTATTTGTGCATTTCGCATGAAATTGCAATAGGATAAAATAAATATCTGTTGCAGCAGGATGCAAACTTGACAATAGGCTTCAAACTCTTTGAGGAGAAAGGGGAAGCTATGAGTTTTTTAGGGTGGGGTGGTTTTTGGTTTTAGGTTTTTTTGCTTGTTTTGTTTTCCCAAAATCTTCCAGAGTAACATTGCTTTCTAGTCACGGACTTTAATTCCATAATATTTTTAAGGCAGTACTAGTGTGAGTAAAGTATAATGACATATAAAATGACAGTCTGAATGTTATGGGTGAATCTCATATAATGCCAGGCATGCAAGGGGTTGAAAAACAGATAACCTATAGCTGCTGCTGCTCAGAATTGACTAATTATGTTTAATGGGATAGCAAGGGTCAAAATCGTCTTCTGACAACCCTTACAAGTACACAAGGAATAACTCTGAAAATCAGTAGTCTTTAAGACTCTGAGCTGCCAGAAGCTTTTTAGGAGGTGAGAAAGAAAGGTGACTTGTCAAGGACTGTTCGGGGAAAAAATATAAATACTTATTCTTTATATTCATAATAGGATGTTCAGTTAGTGAAGTATATTTGGAAATAATTGGACTAGCTTTATGGATCAAGAAATTGATGTCACTGTTGTGGGAGGGATGGAATCAAGATATTCAAATATAATTTCTTGAGCAATTGCTCTTCTTATTTTTCCTACTTCATAGTCAAAGGGGAAATCTATACTAATACCAGGGTCAAACCAAGACCAGGCTTAAGTTAACCCTGAGCCACAAGGTTAGGACTTCATCATCATGCATTGACAGTCATGTCACTGGGGAGGGAGGTTCTTGTTGGCAAAGCAGAACCTTTCTCAAACTGTACTTTTGATAGCCATTTTTTGCTTTTACCGCCTTATATCTATTTAAAAAGAGTAAAGAGTACAAGATGTAAGGAAATGTACCTAAGGACTGGATAAAACCATGGTGATCTGGGATTGTAGACAGTGGACTTCTGTAAGAAAATCCTCACTGTCCTGCAGGGAGGGCTGAAAAAGTATTAGGAGAAGTTTGGTCAAAATCCATAGCTAGAAGTTTAACCTAGATTTATAATTAAATTGAAAACCTCTAAATGGTGAGCTAGCTTAGCAAGGTAAAGAATAAAAACTTAATGTGCAAGGGTCCTAGAGCAGTTATAATACCATGCTAGTTGTGCAGCTGCACTTCCATCTAGATGGTGAATAATGTTACTATTTCAAGGGCCATTAACCATCTCTTTGTTCAGCTTGTTGCAGTAGCTTTTTGTGTGAACCTCTTCCCTATAAAAACCAGAGAATAAACATATCCTGCAACTGTGACTAACACCTACTTAGTAATTGCTTCTTGTGAAGTACTTGCTGTCAACCTGTTGTGACATGCTCTTTTTTTTTATTCTTTTCAATCCTTTCACCCTCATAAAGAAAATTCAACATCGCTTTTCCAAAAATGTGTGATGGAAATGGGGGAAGCAGACAGTGCACACACACAGAGGCATGAGAAAACAAAGTAAATGTTTGGAATGGTGAGGTTTTCTTGAATAAAATAGAGATTTCTAAGACCTAAGTGATGTTCTTTTTTATAAATCTAGTGCTTAAGTTTCCTTTGATATTTTGAACATAATTTGGTTTTATTTATGGGTCTGAAAGCATTTCACTATTGGTTTTTGAACTACATATTGTTCATCATTTAGCTGTGAGTATTCACTACTGAGTAATTAGTATCTCTTATACAGGAGGTGATAAAAGGTAAAATTCAACCTCCTGGTCAGCAAAAAACCCAAAAAGTTTTGGAAAAATAAAAAAGGGGAAATGATGGGTTCATGAAATTATGTGGTCCTTTAGTGTGATTAAGGAAACTGCAGTTCTAGATATTCTAGTTTTCTGACTAATGTTTTGTAGCACAGTAATCATTTACACTGTAGAATCTTAATTTTATTTTGTAATACATGTGTATAAGTGAAATTGTATAGTAAATTTGATTTTACTTTTTTTCCTTTTTCTAAAACATTATTTATGTACAGAGCCACTAATGATAACAATATTCAACTATTGTTTTCCCATAGAAGATAATAATTTTGAAATAATCATCACACAAATGTAGAATTATGCTGATATTAAACAATTGAAAACTTTCTTTGACCAAAAGAAGGAATTCAACTTTGATTACACAATGCTCTTTTAATTAAAAAAAACAACTATGCATCATCTTTTATAGTATTAACTTTCATGTTTAATTATTTAGTCTGAAAGTCTTTTGTATGGAAATTAGACTTCACTTTCTAGTTGAATAAATGCTAATAATGCTCTAAAATCACTCACTAAAGTTTTAACTGGAGTCACTTTAATTATTTGTGCACCTTGAATGTCATTTTCCCCTCCAAGCATCCTAGAAAACAGGGTTACTGGAATGAATATTTCCAAATGAAGCAAATATCACATGTTTGAAAATTCTTGTTTTAAGTTTTCCTTCAGCAGTAATCACTCAAGATGATGATTAATCAGAAAGCACATGTACATCAAAGGTAAACCTCAGATGTACAGATCCAATTTCATATATCAATTAATTCCGGTGACCTTCTCGTATCCAAACTACTCTATAACTCCTGAGCTGCCACCTGGCACCTGTGACACTCCTCCAGCAATACCATTGTGTTATCTGCTTGAGGACAGTAAACGAAAATAAAAGATGTAACCTCATAAGGTGAGTTTACTAGAAGCTTGACTGAGAGATAGGACTGCAAGAGATACTGTGCTCATACAGCTTGAAATGACCAGTATTCTGCAAACAAGGAAATTTTGCACTCCCAGTGGGTTCAGCACATCAGAATAAGGTCCATACACAGAGAGGTTTCTTCCTGGCTGGTTAATGTTGGACTCTGAAAAGTTCTCTATCTTATCCAAATTATTTGTGGACTTTTTTCTTTAGTCCAACAACACCAGTTTGAATGTGTTTGATTGGTTCCAGCTTGTTGTTTCCTATAAGCATCCAAGAAAATATAATGGCATCAAAGTTCTTCCTTTAAAAATAAATAACCAGAAATATGATTTTAAGAGGGAAAACATGAAAACAAAATGTAATTTTTTTACTGTGAAAAATTGTCATTCTTCAATGTTCCAGTCATATTAAAAACAGACTTTTGTCATGATCTGTTCCACTGATATTGGACTTCAGATTACCTTAGTGTAAAGGGAAAACTAGACACAGTAAAGGTATCTGTTATGAAAGGGGATGAAACAAAATAAAAATGCTACTAAAAATGGTATTTGGGAGTTATAATTTATATTCTTTCGATGTAAGATTTTAATGTTTGCTGTATAAAAATACTGTGTTCTGTGAATGATATCAGGAGAAGGATGAGGCAGAAGGTGGTTCAGTGGGCATGTGTTAGACTTCTATTTTGAACTGAACAGCTGTGATGATCCATCATACCAATTTTTCTGTAAGCTATTTCTTCTATAATGACGTAAACAAGATATGTTTCTAAAAAGAAAAGAGTCTACCATTTGGTGAATAGCTTCAAATTTGCATATGTTTTGAATTAGGCAAATATGACCTTTGTTTGAAAAGAGTTTCTCCAAGTGAGGGTTGTGTACCATGTTTCTGTTCTCCTTTCTCAGTGAGTTGAAATGTGTTGGCTTCTTTTTTTTTTTTTTTTCATTTAGGATGGCATTTTGGCATCAAAAGTCATTGTCTTTATTGTTATTTTTAGTTCAGGTTTTCTGTTTTAAAAATGTTTTCATCTTCACCTAAGGAAAACCTTTTACTGCTTAACTCTAACTGATGATGAAACCTACTACATGCAGAGAAGGATGGATTCCCCCAGCTTATCATTATGAAAGATCATTGTGATTTAAAATTAAATTTAAGAGGTAGAATGAGATTAAATGTTAGGCTCAAGTAGAAAATTAAAGAGAACTCCATCTAAATACTGGTATGGTTTTAAATTATATTAAAGACCTTACTGTTATGTTCTACAGATCCAGTCACTAATTTCAGGGATACTTTAAGAAAATAGTGTAATAATTCAAAAGGAATAGACCCAATGAACCAAAGAGAAATTATTCAAAATGCAGTGACAGAAGATGACAGAAAAATAAAATATTTTATAATTGTAATATAATACCAAAGATTTTTCTGTGTTCTTTGTTGCATAAGGTAATTGATCTCTCTCCCAATAACAAAGTTTGAGTCAAATTATTCTAGGTAGTTTGGCTGTATCACTAGCTTTGACTGTGCCAGCACAGCAGATTTTTAGCTATGCTTTGAGCTAGCAAACAGCAAATTCTTAAGGAAAAATACAGATGTAATACCTTGTTCAAATCCGTATGCTAATCCACAGGGGAATCTTCAGAAACGCTTCTTTTTTGATTGAAATTATGTGATTTCTTTAGGTGTCTAATTTGCATCATCAAGAAAGAAAACTTGGATCATGTAGTGGAAAAAAATTTAGAAATTGATGCATCCTCCATCTTCTGTAACGTGAGACTTAGGGGTAAAGTTGATACAGAAATGTTTCCCACAGCATTCTGCCCAAACTACTCTGCAGAATAGACTATTAGTGCAAATTATCATCTCTCAACTTCCTATAACAAAAAAATAGTTAATCATGTGTCATGTAAACATGAATTATTTCTTTCACCAACCCATCTTTCTTTTTCACTGAGGTTTTCTCTGTTGGCACAAGACCACAAGGGGGTTTAAGTACCCTGGTATCTAACCACCTGAGCATTTGTTAAAGCATGTGCCCTGTGACCATGCAACAGCATTGTACAACCACAGTAGCCACTGCTTGAATGCAGTTAAGACAGGGTTTTCAAACAGCTTGATTTCAAGTCTCCTGCTTTTCGAATTGAGCATTCCAGCACTTCACATCAGTTAAAGGAAAAACCTCTAACAACTTGTCTGCTGGCATCAGCAACAGGTCCATAAAGCATGGACTGATGTACAGCAGCAAGCTTGGGCTGGCAGTGCATGTGTTCCAAGTGTCTGCACTAAAAGATGACGTGATCTTTGATATGTGCACTGGGAGCTGACAAGAGCTTGGCTTCATCTCCTGCTGAGGTCCCTAACTCAGCCAAATCCTGCTCACCTCTGTCCAGCCTATCAGTTGTAGATGTCAGGCAATCTAAACTAAAAGCTGAATCTAAAACACCCTGACTTTAAGCTGCTTATCCTCTAGTAAAATGTACCACTCTGGAATTAATAGTCTCCCCAAATTCCTGAAAAGTCCCCTAAAATGTGATACTTCTTTTTTTTCTTTTTTTTATTTTATTTTATTATAGGAAAACAGCTTACAATTTTCAAGATTATCACAGAGCTCTTATGCGCAGTGGCTAGAGAGAAAATATTCTGCCTAAACTTTGTAGCAAAAACTCTAAGGTAGCTCATTCAAAATTGAAGCAAGAGTTCATGTCTTGATTTCAGAAAAAAGGCTCAGCAGCCATGATCCTTCTTGGAAGGGTTGTACAGTCAGGTTATATTGCACAGATGGGTTCTGTTGGAAAGGTAGCAAAGCATCCCTTCATCTTTCTCACTTCCCAAAATCTGGGCTTGACCGATGCTTCTTGTTTATCCAACCTGTGCTTTAAAAGGGCCAACACAAGGTTTGGGAAACAGAGTTCAATTACTTTATCTACCTGAAGAGAATTCAGTTTATATCTCCCAAAGTGACTATAAGCTGACCCTGGTCAGGGATACCCTCCTTTCTTTCTGCTGTAGCTCTTTCACTTTTCATGGTGTACTTAACCTTTTAGTGAACCAGTGACTTAGAATGGGCAAGAGTACAAGTGGTGAAGGAATAAGAATGAGGTCAATGCTGTTACTTTGTGCTTGGAAACTTACTTGATAAATGGATGTTATACAAGAAATTACAGTGAGTATTTAATTTCTCCTGAAAAGGCCATTTCTCATAATTCTCAGAAGTTAAAGATTGGTAGATCTACCGTAATGGATAGGGATGTCCTACTTGGAGTAGGAAAGGCAGGTGAAGAAATTACATAATCTCAGCAAACTTGGACTAAGTAGCAGATTCCACTTTAGTATTTAAATTGTAGGTTAAAAGAAACAAACAAGCAAACCCCCAGAGTTTCTTAATGTGACAGAAGAACCAGACCCTGAAATATTCTATCATTTTATGCTTCACCTGTAAATTTAGAAGTGCATGACCTTTTCCTGCTTGATTTACTAGTTGCTTTTCTGAAGTTAAGTTACAAACAAAGCAGTAACATCAGAGGTTGCAGTGGTTACTGCTATGAAACAGGATCTTGGTTTTTTTTTGTTGAATATTACACTTAGATGTCATATTTTGCTCTACTTATGCATAAGTCAACTATGTGTAGAGACCTCGAACTCAGTTTTGTGAGAAGTATCTCTAAGGGTACAGACAGCTTTCCCTTCTGTTGTGTTCTTCCTCAAACCTATTGAAACTGCTACAGGATCATTTGGAGCTTGAACTTCACATCTTTTCTCATGCAAATGATGTAATTCTCATTTCTATGTGCAGTTATGAGGCTGAGCTCTGGGAAAACCTTGTGCAGCCAAGTGAAAGGGCTACCACCAGCCCAAGGGTTTTGCATGAATGAACATTCAATGATTGAATCCAGCGGGATTATACCCATGAATTAGGACCACAGAATCTGAACCCTGAGTACTTTAAAGTACTTCATCTTTTGTATTCTGTGAAGTGCCGTTCATATCTCTTGTCCTCTGGGGAAACAATATTCTTTTGTAATAGTCTGACCCTCTTTTGAACTGTCTATATGTTTTGGATACATTAACTGTTCTACAACTTGTGCATTGTTTTGCTTGCAAACTTCTTCCCAGCTGGGGACAAATTACCATGTTTAATCAGAAACTTTATTTGTTTATTTTTAATTCTTCCTGGTTGTTGTGTAAAGTGATCATGAGCACTGCCTTAATTGTGCAGGGGAGCAATTTGTTTAGGCTACAATATTAAATTATCTTTCCCTAAAGGAGCTGTTACATTTATAGTGTAGTATGCCAACAGTGGAAATTTGTTTTAGTTTGACAGGTTTTTTTATTTTATTTTTTAACCTCTCAGCTGTCATAGTTAGTTCCCCTTTCTTCATTTTTAGAGGTATTGTAACAGAGAGTATATACAGTAACATTTAATGCTGTGCCTACAGAATGACAAATTTACTGTATACTTAGAATTACTGCTGTTCACTGCCCATACACCATCCTACCAATCTCAATTCTTAATTCTGCCATAGAAGAATACTTTGATATAACTCTAAACACATATTCAAATGAAATCATAATTGTTCCTTTCTTATATTATCCCTTTATGTCTTGACAATCTTTCCTTCTGCCCCTCTCTAGTTTACTTTCTTCCCAGTCTCTGCAGTGTCTTTAGCTTGCCTGCTCACATTTGCCTCTGAGCAATCAGATGGAACATTATTACAAGCTTGTTTATCTCAAATCCCTCAATGACAGCCAATGTTTTCATTACTTACGTATTCACTTTCCTGATGAGGTATTCTTCAATCATAACAAATTAGATGAGTGACATACAGTATGCAGATATTTGTTTGCTCTTTGACTAGTTACAAAGAAACAGCTTGTACTAGAAAAACAAAATATGTAATTCTGAATTAGTGCAATATTGCCAAGCTAAAGGTGCTTTGTTTTTTGTATTTTGTTCCTGTTCTAAATGCTGTAGGAAAGGTGGTCGTTAAGCTTCCACTATGTTTTTTAATTGACATTTGTTGGGTCATTTTTTAAAAAAAGTTTGATTTGATCTCATTGTGTACTCCATCTCAATTACTAATGTATGCCTCATCTTTTCAGGAAATGTTAAATGAAAGTCCTCTTATATGGTTTTTAATCTATTGGAGGATTTGTTTTGTTTTGTTTTTTAATATAAGTCCACAAATCAATATTATATAACATTTTCTTTCATCCTAATCAGTATCCTTGGTGGTTTCAATAATGAAATTTCCAGTTTTGGAGTATACTTAGTCTTTCTGAGTGGCCAGATGAAAGCTTGTAGCTAATTTCCTTTTTCTCATGTCATTTTCCTCTCTATTGCTTTCTTTGCAATACAAAAGTCTCCTCATATCTTCCTGTTGATTGCTCCCCACATTTTGCTGTTCAAGCCTCCATTGCAATTCTTACACTGAGGGATAGTATCCTGATAAAAAAGTTCTAATTGTAGAGGTTTAACTTTTGGAAGCTATATTTTTGCCAGGAATTTTAGCTGTCAAGTCCACAAAGATAAGTTTTCTTAGGTGAGGTGAGTGATATTCCTGCCACAGTGCTCCTGCAGATCACCAAAAGTCCAATGCATGTAGAGCAAGAAATAGAGATGCTTGTCACATATGTGTGCTTGAAAATATTATTAGTTTGACATGGTTTTTTTAGTTTTTTTTCTTTTTTTTTTCCTTTCATTCACATTGTCTCCAGCATCTTACCCTTTCTCCTAACAAATGACTAAGATAGGTAATACTTAGCTTCTCCAGCAAGCTGACTGACTCTCAAGTGACTTTGTCTACTGACACAACACACAAGCTGTAGAACTGATATCCAAATAACCAGACAAGGTGTTCCTATTGGCAATTGCTTCTGCCTCAGCACCTCTGTTATCCTCTTGGATTGTCTTATTTGTAGCTGTTTCAACTCTGTTGACCCATCATCCTTTCACCTGCTACAATGGTTCCTCTACAACAGCTGAACTCCATCCTTCACGAATTCCATCTCATTGTCCATGCTGGAACAAGCTTTTCAGTGGCTTATGGTTCCTCCTCTACTTACATTATTTAATCAATATCTTTGAGACATACCAGACTGCTTTTGTATGTCATCATTATTATTTTTTAAAGCTTTCTGCACATAAAAGTACAAGATAATGGTGTCTTTCAACACAGAATGGTATCATCACTTCTGTATGCTGCTAGAGCTAGTACATGAATCAAAGGATCACAGAGGATAATGGGATGCCTTGCTTTGACTGAGTCTACGAAAAACTGGAGTCAGAACTGGTCTGCCAGTCTGACTTATGGCCATATTGTCAAGTGGTTTCTCACTGTTAAAATTCTTCTTGAAACCAGACATTATTTTACTATTTCTGGATTTTGCTTCTTTACCAGCAAAAGATTTTCTCACCCAGTTGGCAACATTCTCGGGTTTTATGTACCTCTGTCCAAAACTGGGCTGCAGCTGAGCTTTTCAAACTGCTAACTACACATCTGAGTGTACTCCGTGATGCATTTTTAATGTTAAGATTCCCCAGTGATCAAGACAAAGTTTTCCCTCATCGCCTTCCTTTTGAAAGGTGTTCTCAAGACACATTTAATGCATCATGCAGCATACAACATTAAGTGCTCTTATCTTTTATATAACCTGAGGAAACACACAATCCTATTGCTTCCTCCTCTGCAATCCTGACCTTGGATGTGGAATGTCTTCTTCAGAGGGTAGGTTCCCACTGCCAAGCCATTTTGAATATTCATATTGTCATAAGGACTCTAGTTTGTTGTGGAACCAAGATATGCTGGTTATGATGCTGGAAGGAAAACATACCTTGACTTCTATCTTACATGAAGAAACAGTAGATATATTTTCTGAAAATTCTAGGGAAAAAATAATTAAAAAGCAACACCTTTGAAATTCCTCTTGGAAAGTTGTTTGTTGTTGTTGTTGTTGTTGTTTTGTGTATGTGTGTGTGGATTTTTTTATTGTGTTTGATTTTATGGGAAAAAAGTGTTTAAATTACTATTTGGTTGAAACAGACATCCCAGGTTTAAAATGTTGTATCATTTATAATATGTCTTAGGGTGCTTATTGAGATTAATATTTGGCTTTGCAACTTAATTCCTTTTTCCAAACCAGCAATATGCTAAATTCTAGAAATGCTAGCACAAGAGTAAAGATTTGCTCTACATTTGATTTCCCACATGGACACACATTTTTATCCTGTGTGGAGTAAATGTCTGTTATCAAAAATAGGATTAGCACTTGATTCCAGAAGTAATTTTTTTTTTCTAATTTAAAACAGGAGCTTGGAATGTTACTTCAATTCTTCAGGAGTAAAATGGCTTCCCAGCAGTGAGAAAACCTATGTAGTTCAGTGTAAAAAAAATAGATCAATGTGGATAGTTCAGAGAACTTTTGAGTTGCCCACTTTTGATCTTTGCATGAATGATAATGTCCATATTCATGTTGTGTGACCCTGCCCTTCACACTTGTTTTCTTTCAGCCCCTGGTTCCTTCAGAGTACCAGCTGCCTGTTCTCTTTTCCCCAAACTCTGGGTATATTTCTGGTTTTTTGTACTAAAGTAATCTACACAAAAGTAAAAGTCATGCTCTGAGACAGGAGGGAGAGAGAGAGAGTGTGTGTGTCTGCGTATGTATGTGTATAATTCTGTTTTATGTCACACAGTGCTCTATTTACAATAATCAGTGAAAATCGTCATTGCCCACTTATTTTTAACAGAGTTATCCTTTGTGAGAGATATTTACACCTGTTAACTAACTGAAGAACTATTCTAACAACCCTTCAGTTGTTCTAATATCATGTCCCTAAGAACTTTATTAAAACAATTAAGATAAGTAAAGTGATAGATTGCCAGGTGCTCTATGTAGGCAGCAAGAATCTGTTCAGGGAAAAGTGTGAATTTAGGAATCTGGATTGACTAACTTCAACTTTTGCCACAAACTCACCTACATTTTCTTTCAAGATCAGTACTGAAATCACAGTTTGTCATAGTTTTTGTTTACTGCAAGCTGATGTAACCAAGTTCATCTTCAGACAGCATAGTATATGAACATAAACAAACCACACTTGATCTCTCCTGTTTTATTCTTGATCAAAATATCATGGGCTTCAAATTGACTTCTTTTTATTGCAAGGATTAAAAAAAAAAAAAAGAGTTCATAATGTTCTGGGGGGTTTTGTTGTTTTGGGTTTTTTTTTTGTTTGTCTGTTTTTGCTTTTTTTAAATTTTTTGAGGCTTTTTCTACAGTTGCATATCTAATCCCAACACAGCAAGTTCCTCATTCTTAACTATCTGACTGCATGCTGAGTAGTCCTGCTGACTTCAGCAAAGTCTTGCTTAAAGGTACATATTTTTGTGTGTATTTGGGGCTAGATTTAACTTATTGACTTATTAACTTTATAAAAGAGCATGCTTTATGATTTTTTTTACTAATGTTCATGTCTATTTTGCTACCTTGCCAAGGTAAGCATTAATGTAATTAACATTGAAAAATTCAAAACATTTGTATGAGTGGTTTCTGTTGGAAGCAGTGATGAATCTCAAAGCTCAGGTCTTTCTGTGGCAGCTCAGACTTTGCACAAATTACTATATATAATTCAATAGAATAAGTCTTAGAGTGGAATGAATCTCTAGAAATCATACTTTGTGAAAGGATGTGCTTTTTGAAGGAGTATCGAGGGAAGATAAAAAATGCTCTAGTTCTGTTTCATGAAAACAGGGCAGTGCTGGTAAAAGTTACATATGCATGAGTTTATAGTGAGCAAAATGTGACGTGCCTGAAATTTTCATAGTTTGGCATTTGGCCCATAAAGCAGGTAAGGAAGAGACAGAATAACTCTGGTAAATGTATTTCTCACCTTGAGATCATGACACTGAGCCTCCTGCAGAGTTCATACAGCACTAAAGTTTATATGACTTACACTTCTAATGGTAATGATAACTATAGTAATTGTTTTAATTCTGTGCATTTAAATTCATAACAAAGTTGATAACGTGGTATTGACATACCTGAACTTATTGTCATAAGTAACTGTTATATCTTTTTTGGGAAAAAAAATTGATTGTAACACAGTTACTTACCTGTGTACCTGTTGCTTTATTGGTCCTATAGGAATCCAGATTTTGAATATAAGCTCCTTACCAAGACCCCAGAAGACCAATTAGATGCCTTAGTTTAACATGTAAGTTCACAGTCAAACCAATTATAACTACCTATTAGTTTGGATCAAAGTTTGTAAAACAGCAGAGAATAAGTAGAGCTGACAAGGAGATCAGATTTTCCATTTTACTTGCACATTTACTAGAAATAAAAATATGATAGTGACTTAAAATAATAGAAAAAATCCAAATCCATCTTATTCCTAAGTTCATCGAAGCTTTAAATTATTTTGTTTTACATATATTCTTAAAAGCTTTTAGTAAAAATGACAGCACCCTGATTCCAGCATGATGAAATGCTACTATTTTTTAAATCTGTGCATTTATCTGAACTTTTCCATTCAGATAAACAACACTTCATTGTGGAAAACTATGTTCCAGAAAATAAGGAAAGTGAGAGCTGACAGGATTGAAAATAAATTTATAATGAGCTTATATGTGGGATATGAGTGAGCCTGGAAAAGAAAACCTAGATGTAACAACCTGCTAAACATTAGGAGGCAGAAAGACAAATATTGGTGCTCCCCCCACCCCAAACATCTGGTTTGTTTGGTTTGTTTTTTTTCTTTTCTTTTTTTTTTTTTTTGGTTTGGGTTTGGTTTTTTTTATTTGTTTTTCAACAGTTCTGCTTGGGGTATTGCACCTCTTGCCATCCAGTCGAGTGTCTTTTAATATGCACTTGTGCTTCTTTGCCAAACCTGATGCCAAACCATTGTCAGGAAATTGGGGATTTAGGACTCCCCTATGTTATGAAACACTAACATGACAATAACAGAAGTCATTGATTTGAATTTATTTATAAATCTTACTTGCAGGAAACTCTCCTTGCCTTCATCTTTTAACTCCATCCTTCTTCAAATTGATGACTGATGATTGAAGTAGCCTCTAAATTTCTGTAGTCTCTAAAGTCAAGGATGGTTTAACAAAGAAGATATAAAAGCAATGCAATTTTCTTTCTAATTCATCACATTTTCTGATTCCCTAAAAACTATATCTCTTCTTCATTTTGCAGTAAAATTAAGGTTCACAGAAGATGATAATCTGAATCATCTTTTCTGACCCTACATGGAAAAGTTGTGCAGTTCAAACACTAAAAGAGGCACAAGTGGGGCTACGTGAATGACTGTGGAAATACCAGGAGACATTCAGGATGGCACAGCTGGGCAACATCTACATTAGTAGGTTGTCAGGATCTGGGTGCATCTCCATGCAGCTTCTCAGCAGCTCTGGGATTAGGAAGAGGACAGCCTGCTCAAAAGGCATAAGTCATGAGGAAGCAGTGGTAAGGAGATGAGACATGACTAAATCTTTATGACACCCAGATAAAAGATGAAACAGTAAGCAAATGATAGTGACTCATGGAGGTGAGATATCCTAGAGAGGCAAAACTTCCTAATCACCATCTGTTCTGAGAGTAAAAAAGGCACATCCAAAAGCAACACATGATCACTCACTTCAAAACAACCCAGAAGATGTAACAAAATCCTGATAGTCACCTTCCCTCCTCTTAAAATCTAATATCTCCCTTTCCTCTCAGCCATCATCCCAAGGAAACCTAGCTCTCAGGAGCACTTGAACACATTCCCACTGGTGTGAAAGACTATGTCTGAAAACAACATCAGCCTAAAATAAAACCACCCTTGCTACCAGAGATATGCATTTGGAGCTTTCCTATTATATTGCTACAAGTTCACAATCTTACTTGCTTTCAAAATGTTGAAGGTCAAGGGTGAGGTCCTCAGCAACCTATTTCTTATTACCCTGGAGCATGAAAAATTCCTAGATGCCTCTGTATTAGAGACTGCAGGGTCTCTGTCTGCCTGGCACAGAGGTCTGAGTCCACTTGAGGCTGAGTAGCTTCATGCTGGGCTACTAATACCTAAATCCTGTGAGAATAGGCACCTTAGGCATCTCTTTGATCATAGAGCAGAACTGCAAAAAAGCATTGAGAGTAGAAAAGAGACAGTAGTTGCATTTCCTTTACCTTTTAAATATAATAACCGAGCAGTAACAGCAGTAACTCTAATGTTAAGGGAACAAAAATTGATGTCTTGCTGTTCCGTAGCCTGCCTTATCAACCACATTGTAAGTTGAAGTTTCTGCCGTTATTGACAAAATTAGCACACCAAGAGAAGGAAGCAAAAAAGCAAATATGCATGAACTGATACGGTATGGTGGAGCTCTCTGGTTCCCATGGGATCCAGTAATTGTATTTTATTCATAGGATACTTAGTATAAAATCTTCAAAAGGCACTGGAGCAGAGAATGAAAATCAGGTACCTTCAATTTCCTGATATTCTTACCCATAACTTTTCTCCCCCAAAGATATAGTCTATCAATTTTGCAAAAACAGCATCAAAAGAATCTGAGTCTTTTCTATGAAGTATGGAATAGCATTCATTCTCAGGTTGGAAATGGGAGTTTCAAAGTGCCCACTTAAGACAAAACCACATCTCCAATATAAAGGCTGAGTGTTATGAAGTGAATTAAGAACATCATGGGAAACATTATTTCTTGAGACAGACTTTGACCCATAATACAATCCCTTGTTGGTTTGTGGAAGAAAGGCTTGGCTAGTTTCTCTTACCAACAAGCTCAGAATGATGAAAACTTACCAGCTGAGAGAAAGGACGTTTAATGCATTTCACTTTCACAGCTCTACCTATAACTTAAAATGTGAGTCCAGTGTGCTGGCAATGCTGTCTGCCTGAGTTGGGACCTTTAAATCTATGGCTGGAACACAACTTATTTCAGTATGTGAATACTAGAAAAAAATGGGAACCCATTATTCAATATATTTTCCTGCAGCTGCTTGTTCTTGAGACTAGAGGGACATTAAGCTTTATTGTATTGTTTTGTGGCTTGTTTTTTTTTTCCCTGCTCTTCCTTTCAGCTCCTTTTCCCTGGGACAATGCCGGAGCTGAATTCTGTCCCACCTTACATTTTGTGCAGAGCTGCTGGTTACGTTCAAGAGGAACCTGATGGGACCTGAAGACAAGCTGATACTGTTGCATAGGGTTCTTCATAAATGCAAAGCCTGAAGTTAGTCTCCTTTCAGATTCCACATAGAGCAATTTGTAGGATTTTATTAAATGGTAGCTTTAACTTTATTAATGGTATTTGTAAACAGCAATCATTTACCTCCCAGTGCTCTTCACTGCTGGAAAACAGAATGATTTTTTTTTTTTTAAGTAAGCCTTGAAATTAAGGATTTGCTTAAAAGACACCTCTAAACAGGCTGCAAAAACCTCTAACCAAGCTGAATCTCTGCTTCACTTGGAAAAACAAGACTTTAAATGAGGCTCCCAAGTCATTGTCATTCCTGGAGTTCAGATGAATTTCAAATGCAGCAATCAATAATTTGATTTATATCTCAGCAAACACCTTTTATGCCTACAGTTTCCCATTAGAACCTTCTTTATTCTAGCCTTTCCCCTGCTGAAAGCTGCTCCCACACCAAGTTCTGAGCCTAGGAGGGCTGGCACAAAGGAATGGGATCCCTAATGCCGAGCAGGGTTTGTGCTCTGCCTGGTGGGGTGGGGTCGACAGAGAAGCCCCAGCACCTGGTGTCAGTTCTTCTCAGCAGATTTTGTATCTCTGTTTACACCCCACTCAGCCATAATTGACAGTTCTGTCATCATTTCTTCACCATCTTTGGGTGTATTGTTATAGTTGAATACGTACTATAGATTGGGAAGAATCCTTGCTCATCACAGCTGTCGCTTTCCTCTTCTTCAGTTCTTCTTGTTCTTTTTTTCCCTACACTTTGAGGAGTGTAAGTCATGCTGCTTATATTGCATATGCATTGACAGATTTTTTGACTGACATGCAAATTAATTCAGAGGAAGAGAAAAAGAACATTTTTGTTCCTGGCACTTCTTTATTTTTATCTTTGCGTGCCATCTTTGACAGGCTTTAAAATCTTACTTGTATTTAAAAAGTAACTTTAAATAAAGAGCAATTTGTAATACCAGAACTGTGCTACTACTGTATCTTGCTTTCCAATTTGTTCAAGTCCACACTCAGAAAAGCTTCTCAATGATATGATTGTGACACAAAACAAGATCCCTGTAGTTCCAGTATTTATACTTTTTTTTTATTTTTTTAAAAGCTCCTTGAGGGAGATTTTATAATGCTCCTGGGCAAGGAATTTTTCTCTAGTGCTGTTTACCATGCTCCTTCTGGATCGCACAGGCAGAGCCCTGAGAAGTATTCATAATTTACAAAATTAAATATGATGGTCCCAGAAAGAGACATAACTAAGAACAGAAAACTCATTTCCATTAATTAAAAGTAACAGCAAGCAGACCTATAGTCTCAGTATCAGTAATGAATCAACTACTGCAACATGAGAATCTTGAATTTTAAACCTTAGTTATTTGCTCTCAAATGTCTGCTTCTGGTTTTCATTTTCCAGTTCAACTGGTCTCCTAGTAGTACTTTTCAAGAATACAAAGGGTTTATTTGCTTTTCCCTTTTTATGTTTACTTACATTGGGATTAAAATTACCTGTGACCTGCCACCTCCTCAGAACATCAGCCTTGGAATAATTTCGTGGATTCTGAGGTAACAGAAAAGCAATTTTATAAAGAGGAAATTGCCTTCATATTTATACTAGATGAATTATAATCTTGTATGGGATATTTTTTGCTAAAAGATCACAATTCTCAAGTAGAGTAGTGACCTCAATTTTTCATCTTGTGTTAGAAAATTGTTGGATGTCCTTTTCTCATTTCCTGTTGGGGCGCGGTCATCTCTGAGACCAGTGCTAGCCACTGATTATCCGTGTTGTCCACCCCAAGGTTTCAAATGCATTGCAGGAATTTTTGTGGTACGTGTCAGTGGTTTTCAGGGAGCAAACAGTGTCTGTTGAATGGAGAGTAAGGTATGTGAGGTAAAAAAAAGAACAGTGATGGTAAAAGAAAACATAATCATGGGAATATGGGTACTGAAGAAATGGAAATGCCATTCAGGAGTTATGGGAAAGGAAAACAGAGGAAAAATAAGCCTAGTTCATTGCTCATGCATTTTTTCCCTCATTTCCCCGAAAAATGTTTCCTTCTGAGGTCGAATATTCTCTAACACAGAAATATGTCAAAGACATTTTGCCAGAAAGCTTTCTGTTTGCAGTAAAACTTTTAGAATCACACATGATTTGATTCAAAATGCTATTAATTATTTTGTTGCTCTTCTCCTTGTAGAGGTTTCCCAGTCCTGTGTGTTCTCTTGACTAGTGCCTTGAATTTAGCTGAGACCTGTGTTAGTCAGTGTATATGATGCTCTTAGCTAGAGAGCAAAACTCTTACAAACAACATGGAGAGCAAGTTTTCATTACAGTCTGTGTCCTCTAAAATTCTTTGCACTTCACAGGCTAAGTTCTGCTTGATTCGTGTTCCTAAACAAACAAAGGAGAAGGAATAGCTTTGGAAATTCAATCCAATTCTGCTCAGTTATGATATTTTACATCTTACAACTTGCAACACTTAGATACTTAAAACTCTCCATGTGTTCAAGGTGAAAAACTGATTATAAATAAATAATAAATAAATAAATAAATATTTTTTCTCTGGCTGTCAAAGGGCTGAATTTTCAAAAGCTGTTCCTCCTCCTTTGTTTGTTCAGGAACACAAATTAGTCACTGATCAACTGTCTTCTTACTGGCTTTTATAGAATAATGCTTTCTTGCTACCCACAAAGTAGGAGTAATAATTTAAATCTTTTTCTTGTCTACTGGTTAATAGGTACCTTGGAACAATCTCCCAGTGACAGTTTCTTGTATCACTAATGAGTGTAGTTAATGAAAAAACCAATAAACTTTATCAGCTTGTAGACTTTTATGTTTGCTTTCTACCACTTACATAGTTTGCATTTCAGAGAAGCTATAGAAGAGGAAATCATGAGAAAAGATGTTTGCAAGAGTATGGTTGGTAAAGTAGCATATTGGGTGTGGTGTTTTTTGCATAATCTGCATGTTTCATTCTATATTATCCAATGCTTAGGAAAAATTCTCATTAAATTCTTCTTAACCTGTGTAAAAGACTTCTTTGACCCTCTCAGATCATGTTCCTGTTATGCTGGGCACTTCTTAGCATATGTGTCCCTTGGATAAGAAGAGTTCCATGACATTCTTTTAAATTCTGAATGATCTACTTTGAATATGAGTTTAATTTGCAGAATATGGTGGGAATAATTTCTTTTCAAGAAAAAATATCAAATACACTATCACTGAATTGTGAAATAAGATTACTGGTAAATCATAATTTTTCAGTGCAGCTGATGTAAGAAATAAATCCATCTAGGCACATATAAGCAAAGTATTTACAGCTCCCTTAACCAGCCTTTCTAACTTATATTTCCTGTGTAAATCAGTCTTGTTTGTGACCTTGGAAATGCATCAGAACTACAAAAATAACTAAATTGCTTTCTGCCAACTTAAGCTGAGGTTCTTTCAACTTAACATTGCCTTCAATTTCACAGAAAATATCCTCTCTGATTAAATACAATTTTAACATTACAAAATGTTAGTTGTTTTTTTTTTAATAAAAAGACTAAGTCTGTAGTTAAAATGATATCTTCATACTGCCAATCTGAATTTTTACTACCATCTATGAGTTTGACCACAGCACACTGTAAATATCTCATGACGTGCAATCTCAGAAAGAAGTCTGACTTCAAGTTTATAGCTATAAATTCCTTTTAAACTCTTTTAAAAACCATTGCATTTGAAAAGCCCTTCTTCTAAGTTAGGATATATCCCCATAGGAATTTCCTAACTTTTCACTGGAGGTTTTTGTCGCTGTGCCAACAGGATAAGACAGCTAGTCTTCTTCTTGTTTCCTATCTCTTTAGATGCTAACCTAGACTGCCTGCTGTTTCCTTTGAAAGTTCATTGTGCTTCCATTGACACAACTCCTGACCCAAATTCTTCTTGCAGCTTGTCTTCTGCCTTGTAGTTTCTCAGGCACAGAGAGAACAACTGTCATAATCTTTTGGGCTTTATTGATGCCAATATATTGATGTTAGGAAAAGATCATGCTGGGAGATTTTGGTCAATTTTCCTTTAATCTGGACATTATCCAGTCATGGTACAATACGTGTTGATGATGAGAGAAGTTTTTGGTGTTTAAGGATGGTGCACTGATAAAAAACCAAACCCAAATAAACTCAAAGCACCTAACAGGGAAATGCAACACTCAAATGCCCTTAGTTGGTTTGTGTAATTTGTGTGAAAGGAGCTCAGATGTAAGAGAAACATAGATAATGCTACATTCCCATTACAGTCTTGTCTTCCTTCTTTTGAGGGAAGGGATAAATGAAATTTCCTCTGAATTAGAAACTGCAATTTAGCCTGGCTCTGCAAGCATCTAAATTCCAGTTTCAGCAAACAGTTTTAATGTGCTCATGCATGAAGTCCTGTGAACAAGTGCAGTCCTACCAAAATCCTGCCCTCCAGAGTGGGAAGTTACCATGCCCTTAAATTCTCTGTGCTCTTTGTCCATTTCCTTCGCATGCATGAAATCATACCCAAAGTTTCAATGTAGGCCACAGCCTTTAAAGGAAAACACTTTACATTTAATCTGTGGTGATGTTAACTACTAAACTCATTGAGAAACCAATTTTTGATGCCTTTGGAATGACATGAATAACACCTAAAAAATTAAAATTTACACATAGAAAAGCAACTAGACAGAGAGACACCAAGGAAGAGGCAAAAGGAAAAAAAATACAGAGGCTGAAAACTGAAGGCATAAAGTCTTTGAAGGCTACAGGAAAGCTTCCCAACTTCAGTACCTGACTTTACGATTATGTTTGTTTATCGTGTGGGGAGCAAAAGACCATAATTGTATACTTGTAATAAAACAGCATTGCTACACAAAATCTGTGACTCAGCATGCTCCCTTCTAACCTTAAAGCTTTCCCAAGGAGGAGAGGAAGGCACTGTGAGAGCTTCCCATGATCACTGGGAGGTCCCAGCCTTCTGCTAGAGGTGCTCACTTTCACAGAGTAAGAGAGGAGTGTGAAACATTGCTTTTGTGTGGTGAAGATATATCAGGTTTTTGCTTCCCAAGAGGTTGAGCAAGTGGGTGTTGTTATCAGCTTGCTGAAATGCCATAAAACATGTCTCCAGTGCCTGGTCTTGCATCCTCTAGCTATCTAAGGTGAACTAAATAGAGCCTGTAAGCAATGGGGATCCGTGCCTTATTTCTGTCCAAAGGTATTAAAACCACAAACTAATTCTGCACTTACTTTTTTAATTAAAGGTCAGTTCAACTTTATAGCCTTCAAAAATGTGCTCCTGATTTACAGGAAAACATAAAAGTCACAGGAGAATTGGGTCATGTAATTTAAAGATCATTATTGTCATTTGCTTTGAAATAATACTTCCACATTGGAATTGCAGTTACATTATTCACTGTGATTTGTATTTTTAAAATATTGGAGATAGACAACATTTTTTTCAGGACTCAACCTTTAGCTGGAGTGACTTATGGCAATTGTTGCAAACAGAGTATTAATGTTTATAAAGAAAAGATGGCAACAAATTAGAAGCAGATCTCTGCCAGGAAAACATTCAAGAAGGAAAAATTTATGGAGGATAAGGGAAAAACATTAGACTGATGAATATCTTTATGATTATAAGGTTTCCTGTTTAGAATAATATATTTATAATTTTTAAAAAGTGAATAAAACTTACTATTGGCTTTGGCAGAGCAAGAATATGGATGCACACGAACATAGTGGAGCTTGAACAGGTAATCTGGATAAGAGGATACTGGAAGATTTATTTCTTGGGGTTTGAATTCATAGACATCATTTGTCTGAAGAAAAGAAATGCAGGTTTTGGTTTCCATTCTGCTCCTCCCAACACACTCAACAGGATCAAGGAAATTTTCTTTCCTTTTATCTGCAGTAAAGAATTAACACTATATGCTGTGCATTTATACTCCTCCCAGGCTGATGAATCAGAATCTGAAGAAACACAACTGAGCTTGCAATGAGAAATAAGTTTCTGATTATTTGTACAATGAGCAGACACTTTTCCTTTTGTAAAAGGTGTTTTGTTTCTTTGTTTGTGGGTTTTTTGTTTGGTTTTTTTTTTTTGGTTTTGCTTTTTATGCTAGGATAGGAATAACAGCTATGGAATAAGTTGGACTACTTACTACTTTTTACCTTCCAACAGGTAAAAAAGATGCCAAAAGAAATCACAAGTTTTCCTAAATAGATCTCAAAAAACTAAAGTAACAAATCTCAACCAAATTAAACCAGATGCCTTTTATCTAATCTATCTTCTGGTATGTCTAAGGAAATGGCAAATCTTTGAGCAGGGAAATAAGAAAAGGTGCTGGCAAGTGAACAACTGATTCTTTCCTGAATTTCTTATTTCTTTCTCCCCCCCTGTCCTGGAGCAGTGCTACTCAAAGCCAATTTAAATTACTTGGACAGAATCATCACAATGTAAAAGTGATTTTTCTTACGTCCTTTCCTCTGTGACTAACCTACTAGGCAGAAAGGAAGCTGACAGGAGGAAATATGAAGAGGATAGAGAGGCTACTGCTGCATCCTTGTCTTAGCTAATGTTTCAGGTGCTGGTCCTAGCAGAAAAATTTACAGTTTGCTTTTACTTTCCATTTGCAAATGGAACACACTAGAGAGATAATAAAAGTCAGGGCTTCAAGACATTTGAGTAACCCTGGATATGAACCAGCTACTTATAGGAAAATCCTGGTTTCCTACATATACATATATTTCTGATTTTATACCTATGTATATATTCATATTGAGTTTTTCTTTCTCATAATTATTTAATATAAAATTCTGACTGGTATATTTAATTAAGAATTTGATATATTCTCAGGGGCTAATAATTTTAGAGGTGGCATTTAAGTTTTGGGTTTTTTCCCTCCAAATACAATGCAGTTTAATAACTGATAACTTTATAAATTTATAACAAAATGAAATTTCTGCTCTAAGTTCTCAAAGTGGTTTTGTCACAAATACCTTTCTTTGAAAATTACTTTTATTAGCCTGAGTTTTAAATGGGGAAAATATTAGTAGAGGGCTCAACAATGCTTATTATAATATATGTTCATTACATTATTTTTTTGCTAAAATCAAAGCAGCATACACAGGTGATTTTTTTCACCAGCCTGCACATTCTGGTCACACACACTATTTTTCACATGGTGAGTCAAATCTCATAAGATAGAAGCAGATGGTGACGGCTTTCCCATACTACCAAATCAAATTGAGATAGCAAAAATAAACATTAGTCCCATGCTTAAAAACTAGGTGAACATTCTGCTTTCTGAAAAGCTGTGCCAGTTTGTTAGAAACCGTGGACAAAATAATGTTGATTAAGAAATAACCATGAATCTCCAAAAAGGAATACTTAGGAGGCATTAGTTTACTGGAGACATGAGACTACCTAACACTTGTTCTGTATCAAGATGGGGCTTGTTTGAAAAGAGTGAGTATTTTCCCTCTAGCCTTTTGTGTTGAGAATGTGCTCTGATCAATAATTCAATGTCACCTTAGGTTCAGTATTTGAAATTCAAGAACTACAGGTAATATTTGCACTGGTTTTTCAACCCTTCTGTGGAACAATAAAAATGCCTAAAATATGAAGCAAAAATATTGCCACTATATGATTAAAATCTATGTAGTGAGTATCATCCAAGTTCACTAGTAACATCAAAATCTGCTTTTGTATTTTTCTCCTTTTATTAATTTCTTTCATGTAACAAATTTGTCACCACCCAGAAAACCTTGCACTATGTCACATAGCCAATAACTGTGTGAGTGAAAAAAAATGTTGGGAATATAACATAGACATTAGATTGCATCAGCCTAAGTTATTCTCATGATTTTCAGCACAAAATATAAAAAAAACCCCACAAACATTTTAATTGATTTAGAACTTGGAGCATATTTGGAAGTAGGAAATGTTGAATTGAGCTAATTTTGGTACAATGGAAGAAAAATATTAAATGCAAGGATTCAAATCAGGGTAAAATCCATTCACTTTCCTCTTTCCCTTTTTCCTGTGGACCCCCAAATACTGCCACAATTCTCTCTCTTCTGCTTTTGGTCAGTGCAATTTATTTTGTTTGGTCAAAAGAGTGAGGACACTAGACTGTTTCAAATAAATTATTACCAAACTTCTTAACACATGTCAAATCACTTCTCATTCTCCAATAAAAGTCAAACACCTCTCACCTTTAAAAAACACCAAACAAACAAACCCAAAAAAAAAAAAAAACCCAAAAAACCCCTCAAACACAACAAGCCAACAGCTTTTTTTTCCATATGTAATATTTTCATCTCAGATAATTAACTTTAGATAAACTATTGATGGAAATGTAGAGAGACTGATTGAAAAGTAGTACTATTTCTATCTTACAAAACTGTTGCCTAAGACAGAATAATATAAGTATATAAATTGATAAAGAAATAAAAATGCCTATAAGAATAATGCTTTTATGTGACAGTTGAATAGTGTGTGGAACATTGGAAAAGGAAATGTTTTATGAGAAGGCTGGGACAATAGCATAGCATTTGCATGATACTGGTATCATATATTTTATTGATAAGGAGAATAACTCAGTTCAGGCAGAAGTGTTTAGCGCTCTCTCTTATGTGAAATGCTCTCTTTGTTATCTTCCAGGGGGTGACTTATCCTGTAAAAACTTCATGGCACAAGCCATTATGTGTCTTGATAGTCATCACAAAATAAATGTAACGAGACATTAATTTGATAAAAAATACCATGAAGAATATCACAGAACAAATGAAAAGTGTTGTGATTAACTAGGTTTGTAAATGAAAAATATTCTCCTTAGTGTAGTGAAAGGTAGGTTGTATATTAGATTTTTGCTATATTTTATATTTATAAAATATATAGTTATTTTCTATTGAAAACTAACTGAAATAAGTTGTATCTAAAGTTTCCATTTAAACCTTAGATAGCAAATTGTTTGATCATTAATAGGTTGTGTGCTAGATGTGCTCCCACAGGACTGAGGGGAAAGAAAATCCTCTTGTATCAACGAGTAACATAATATTTACAGTTTGGTACTGTGCCTGTGCATGAGAGAAAGTCAGTCTTACAGTGATTCTTGTCATTCAATTAAATTCTCCTGTAATTTTGAGGCTATGAGAAAAGCACAAGAGGTTACTGTTTACTTCAAGTCTAAGTCTATAATCTCATTGGAATAATGGGGGAATTCACTGCCTGATCTACAGTTCTGTCTTGTCTGAAGAATTTGGAAAGACAGAATCACATCAGTTTGTCTCTCTCTTTTTTTTTTCTTTGTAATTCCAAATGCTATAAGCATTTTTATTTGAATCATAGGAAGCTTTTTTTTAAGCCTCCATCAATGAATGTATCTTCCAGCTTAGAAAAAAAAAGCCATAATCTATGTTGCATGGTCTAATAAATGTGCTAATTTTCCTGTTTATTGCTGCTATAATTTTTCTTAGATTTTTTGCTTGTGTCAAGAATCCCTTTGATATTTGAATGCATTTCTTAGGTCCCTCTTTTTATCCTTTCTCATCATTCTTCGTCTGTTCCCTACATTGTTCTTTCCCTCCAGTCTTGTTGCTTACCTGAAGGGATATGTTAAAGGGGATCGATAACAATTTGGGATTTTTGCTTCTACTTTTGTCTTGAATCTATTTCTCCTCTCTTCAAAAATAGGAAATTTCTTCTAAGTCTAAGAGGGGAAGAACTGTAACAACATTAATCCTCTCAGATGCTCTTCCCAACTCCAAGTTTCCTTCATATCCTCAGATGCAGAGGCTTTTGCTTCAGGGCACAAAGCTAAACCTTTAACCAATCTTTAGATCTAAAAATTGAGCAATTAAATTTTCAAATTTTCTGAAAAGTAGTCATAAAAAATAAAATAATTGGAAAAGATGATTACTGTATACTTCAATGGTACTTTATTGCTGAAAAAGTGGAGCCTACATGATCAAATATTTAACAAAGGAGCTTGAACTTTGATTTTAATAGGAATTTCCTCCAAGACTTCATTATACACTGCTCTGGCATTTAAATAAATTTAAATTTATTTACCACAAGGTATGTAGCAACTAGACAGTGTATGTCCACTAATTTAACAGTATTTCTGACAAGTTCATGGCTCTCTTTCATTAGAGCCATTTCTTCCTTACAGAAATATTATCCCAGGACTCCTTGTAGCAGGAGTGTTTTGGTGCATGGATTCCTTCTGCAAATGTTCACAAAGTACTAACATGACATTTCAATAGTATTAAAACCTGCTCAAGTTTACTTGCCAACTGGTGCCCTATTTGCAAGTAAAATATGCCTTCCTTCCTAATCATCTGCTGCTTTAACTGATCATTTCCCATTCATTTAATAATATATGCCAAGTGCCTTCCAAACATATTTTATTCTGAGACTGTCTCATCATCATTATCGTGCATGGTAGCAGTGCCACTCTCAAAAGCAATGAACAACATAAAGAACTCAAATGTCTAGGTGGCAATTCACATAAGAAAAAGTACAAAATGCCTGTAGTAAGACCAATTTAAAAACCACTAAAATATTTTTAAAATTCAATAAAAAGAAAATCAGAAAGCAGCTGGAGAAGCATTTAGGCAATTTTGATCAATCAATGGCTGCTTTTTAACAATATCCATTATTGGTGAATTAAACAATATGAAACAAGTTACCATAGTGATGATATTGGGAAAACAGTATCGGTTTCTAAAATACTAATTAGAAAATGATGGTCTTGATTCCACAGAAGTAATTGTGTATTACACCAATCAAGAAGGAATTTTTAGTTTTGATTGGAGTGCTAAAGAGGTACAGCTATCAAAGGAAGTGTTATTTGTGTTTGCAAACTTCTTGTGAGTCAAGTTAAATTTTGTGAGTAAAATTATTGCCAGTGTTATTTCGGAGAGATTTAGATAATCTATCAACAGGGTAACAAGTTAGCATGACCTTTCCCAAGGTTGTGCTTATAAGACCAGTTTGTGGAAAATTTGCAGATTAATTTGGGAGAAGAGTTATTTTTTTACATCCTTGGAACAGTAGAGATAAGTAGTAGAAAATGTATGACAAAATAATACATAATATAAATAATAGCATAAAAAACAAGAATAAAATAAGAAGATAAAATAGTTTAATCATCTCCATATTTTAATTCCCTCTCCAAAGTTCTGCACTTTTAATATCATATGATTCAGTCCTGGGCCTAGATATATATTTTATGATTGGGTAACTGTCATCAGCACAGATGAAACTTGCAATCCAGAGAAGAGATTTATTTTTTTTTTGCTTTGTGCCTTAATTGTGTCTAAAGTATGTGATACAGAAAAAAACAGTTCTACTTTTGCACTTGGAAGTTTAAGGCACAGTTTGGTGGAGGTTTTTTTAAGTTTTTGTTCTAA